>NC_138552.1:72027700-72042700 GCF_964273705.1 Natrix helvetica
TCCTCCTAATTGTATTAATTCCACTTTAAGTTGTTTCTAATGGGCTAAACTTAGAGGCAGAGTGAGAAACCTCAGAGAACTGGTGAGGTTTGATGGCAGTATAATTATATATTTCAGAAGCTGATGGTGACGATGTTGGATTAGAGGAGAAAAATACTGCTGCTTTTATATTCCACCCTGACAAAGTGATTTGTCTCCCTCAAAAAAACAGTCTTTTAAGCAATAAGATCTCTGTGGAGGAACATGTCCTCACAGAGACGTCTGCCTGGCACTTTTTCACTGTAAAGTAAATAATTGTCCCTCCCCTTTTTTCCCCTGTTCAAAAGAAAAGGCAGTGTTTTGAAGTGCCTCTAAATTTTATTTATTGGTACCAGATAAACCCTGATCCCATTTAAATTGATTGTCTGCATAATCTTTCTGCTTTCTGAGGTTAGCCACGGAACTTTTCAGGATGTGGACTTTACCTTCCATTCTCTGTGTCAACTAAAAACAAGTTGTGGTCCGTTAAATTTATTCTGTTTAACTTTCAAAATCAAAACTTGTAAGAGAGTATTGCGGATTGGCCCATATCAACTTTTGAGTAAGCTTCATCTTAGAGCAAATTTGAACCTGAGATTTTTTTTTTTTAGTTGGAATTTAGTTTTTTTTTAGCATTTTCACCATAATGGTCCTCAGCAAAAGAAATGTGTAAAAAGTATGGGATATGACATGTGTTATGCAGCACATCTTCCAAGATTAGAAGATTGTTTGATTGATGAGACTGATAAAAATGAAGCGACAGAAATTAAGAAAATGCATAGGCATTATTTTTACTATTCTTAAGGTACTTCATAAATTAAATAATTAATGGGTTTTTGGTGAATGGGATTTTGAGCAGCAGAAAGTTCTTACTGTCTTAAGCCATTATAGTCACTTCATGACTGCACCCCATTTTACAACTTTTTTTTTCAGAAGTCATTAAACAGATGCCATGGTTGTTAAGCAAATGTTGCAGTCACTAAGCAAATCCATTTTATCCAATGATCATGTTTTGCCAGAAACTGTTAGAAAGTGTTAAAAATAAAAGCACAGTCACATGATCACAAGATGCTGGAAACATCCATAAATACAAGCTGGTTGCCATGTGATCATATGACCTTGGGTTGGGTGGTGGTGGTATGGTTGTTGTAACTTTTGCTAATCACTAAGCCACCAGTTGTTCATTGAGGACTACCTGTACACAATAAGTAAAATAGATAAATAGATAGATAGACAGACAGACAGACAGACAGACAGACAGATGATAGAATGAAATAACATTGTATAAATTATGTTTTATCATATAATAGGCAATATTTATTTAATAATCAGACTACGGCCTGTTGGAATGAAAGAAAGGAATGAATGAAAGGAAAAGTAGAACCAACCATACTTTTTTGGAGGGTGGGGTATGTAAACTATGGTGGCTTTTACCAACAAGACTTTGCATAGATTTCTGAGATGGGATGGAAATATTGTCCCACGGGTGCTTTCTCAAGAGGCAACTGGAGTTTCTTGCTTTTCTTTGAAGTTGTTTTGCTTCTCATCCAAGAAGCTTCTTCAGCTCTGACCAGATAGTGGGAAGCTGAAGAGGCTTCTTGGATGAGAAGCAAAATGTCTTCAAGGAAAAATCAGAAAGTCCAGTTGCCTCTTGAAAAAGCACCTTTGGGATAACCATGACCTGAATCACTGAGAATCTCCACAGACATTCTCAATAGCTCCTCTCTTGCTTTAATAGTATGTGGGAATGGCCTTGGCAGTCAAGAGGGAGAACAGCAGACTAGATAACAGTCAGACCAGCAGCAGATGAGTCCACAGAAGGACTAGGGGCATGTCAAACATGCCAGAAGTGTCCTTTCTTGGACTGTAAAGGTGGGGAACAGGGGAGAGAGATATACTTTCAGACTTGAAAAATTCTGTTAATATAATCTTACAATAAATTTACAGCTAGTACTGTGATGGGGGGGGGCTTCTTATAGACTACCTTGTAAGGCTGACATCAATCCTGCAAATCTCCTATTCTCTTCCAAAGAAAAGCAGAAGCTCCTCCTCATAATTTTAGGAATGATCTCTGCTATCTACCAAGTACCTAGCAACACACCAAGTACATGTACAAGTCACCCATTTTCAGAATGCCATGATACAACTAATACAAAAGCCGGGAACAAAATTGCATTCACCCATAGCTTCCTCTTGTCTGATCATTGCCTAGTCTGTGGCTTCCTTTCTGTCTCCTAAGGTTATTCCCACACACCAATATATTTTATTTTACCAACTGGGTTCAGCAAATATCCCCTGGCTCCATTTCTGCGTGCTCTTCCAGCAAGAAATGTGAGTCCAAAATGATCTTTAAGGCACAGGCCAGTTCCTTTTATGGGTATGTAACTATGTCAAAAGCTACTACTTGAGCTTATATTTCTAGATGCTTAGTAATGAAGAATAATTCCATTTCAGAGTTATTTGAGCATTAATCTCCCAATCCAGATTCTAAAATTTACACACAACAGCTTGCGTCTTCTGCAGCATCTCTATTTTGGCCACGAAGGATGACATGTAATATAGTGTCATTGGCATATTGAAGCCCTGAATAGCTGGATAACCTCTCCCAGTGGTTTCATAAAGCTGTTTAATAGGGATACAACTGTGTTTTGTGGTTCCCATGTTCAGCAGTTGTCAAAGAAATCAATATGGCATCCCTGTTGGGGCAATCAAAACTCTGCCTGATTTTTACATACCACCCATAATAAAATAGGCCAAGTATTGATTAGACTGTAGGGACATGGGGACTCAGTGGCTAAGACACTGAGCTTGTCAATCAGAAGGTCAGCAGTTCAGTCATTCGAATCCCTAGCGCTGCATAATGGAGTGAGCTCCCATTACTTGTCCCAGCTCAAAAGCATGTAAAAATGCAAGTAGAAAAATAGGAACCACCTTTTGTGGGAAGGTAACAGCATTCCGTGCACCTTTGGCATTTAGTCATATCAGCCACATGACTATGGAGACATCTTCGGACAGCGCTGGCTCTTCAGCTTTGAAACGGAGATGAGCACTGCCCATTAGAGTCGGAAACAACTAGCACCTGTGTGCAAGGGGAACCTTTACCTTTATTGATTAGATTGTTTTTAGTTCATTCTATTCATGTACACCCCTGAATCATACTCGTTATATTTGCCTTCCAACTCTTTCTATTAGTTAGTTGTGAATAGAAATAAGACATACTTTATTTTGTGCTATTTTTATTTGGTATCAATGACTATAAATTCTACTTCAACAACACTGTTCTTGGTCTTTATCCAGACTAACTTTGAATAATAGAAGAATGCAACCCATTTTTTTTCCAACTGTGCCTTGAAAAGCCCACAAGTTCTGGAGCAGCCTGATCATGTGCTGAAATGAAAGTTGCATAATTTGTAGTCATGGGAAATGCTCAGCTAATAAATCAACACCTTTTCAGGACTTTAGCAAATTTCATCTTTGATTTATGAACTTAGTTTACATGTTAAACCAACTGAAACATCGACTTCAATTGGTTTGATTACTTCAGTTAGTTCATTTAAGATCAAACTGATCTATATTTGTGTTTGACTATGTTGCCTAAAATCATCATAACTAAAAGTTACAAAGGTGAAGCAGGACTCTTCCTGTCTTCCAATGAACCAAAATTTTAATGAGATATTAAAAAGATAGAAGCAGATTTTTTTCAAGTTGTATTTGTTATATTTATATAACATCCAATTATCATCGAACAATGCGTGTTCTGGGCACAATTGTGCTTAAGTATTATATTATACATTTTTGTTGTTATAATTCCTCACCATCATATTAATAACATAATGGCATAATAATATCATAACATTGATATTTAACATTTAACATCATCTTCTGTAACAACTTTCCTCTTTACCATCTCCTCCAGTTGTATCTCCTCCTTTCCATCTTCTAATATTTAGCCATTGATAAAATATGTCCCATATCAAAAAGTATTCCATTTCTTCTTTATCCTTAATAGCAAGTATTAATTTATCCATTTCTAAAATTCTAAAATTTTCTTGATCACATTCCCCTCAGATGGGATCTCATCATCTTTCCATTGTTGCGTAAATACAATTCTAGTTGCAGTTAAGATATGCACGATCAAGTATGTGGTCTTTTTATCGTATGTTTCAGGTAGGATGCCCAACAAAAGTTGAAGCAGATTTTTGAAGGAAAATAGTCAACATCTACCAACATTCATGGACTTTACATTACAACTTACATCACAACTACATTACATTACAATTACAATAAACATACTTTTTGTTGGTAGGCTTGTCATAATGTTATATAGAATTAGTTTTTTTTAAAAAAACTTTTCATATAAAATGTGAAGTGTTTTCCACCTGCCCCATTGTAATAAGACTGAGTTTCAAACACATTCTTAGGTCTAAACACACAACAAGAAAAATCCAGCCAACAATGAATACAAGTGTACTTCTTTTCTATTTCATCAGAGACTCCACTAAGATTCGGGTATACAACATAATCTTCTTTTTGGGATTATCTAATTGCTAGTATATCATTACTGTAATTTACTAGCCCACCTCTAATTTTTTCTACTTTTCTACTTTTTCTATTAATTATTAATCTATTCAATAGTACATATTTTTGGAACCAAGCATATGTTTTGAAAATCTCTAGATATACCAGGTTCTGTAGAAAAATACAGAAAATGGGTATTGCTCACTTATGGTGGTTTACATCTTGATTTTCAACACATATTGAAAATTTGCTCCAAATGAGAAGTTGTGAAAACTCTCACAATATAAAACATACCACTGAGCTGGATTTTTTGTTCATGTGAATTGTGTCTATAATTACATCATATTTGCAATTGGCAAGAGAATGCTGATTTTAGTTGTCAGGGGAAAGTTGCAACACTCAGTAAGCCTCCTATTGCCAAATAGAATTTTATAGTTCGTTCGCACAAATGCAGCTTAATAAAACACAGTATGCAATGCTTGTTAATTCCAAATAATACATAATAACAATTGTTCTTTCTGGTTCTCATTTCTCTCTCTCTCTGTCTTTTTCAAACAATTTAACCTATGCACAAGGCATACAATAGTCAAGAATGCTGTCATTTTGAATGTATTCCCTTACTCAGCTGTAGTTATCGTATAGTTTAAATATGGCCCAAACATAGTTGACTCCTAAAACATTTTAAATATGCTAAAACAGCAAAACCCAAAACAAAAGGTAGAATAAGGGTGGCAGGGGAGTTAGGTATGAAAAGACCAGTGCGTGAAAGATGGAACTCAGCAGCAGTATATAAAAGAAAATGTTATCAGCAGTAGCATCAGCAATTAAGAGATGCTGATCATATATTCCAAATCTGTTAGTTTGTGCAAACCTGAGCTACTTGGTACTTTCTATAGTCTTTAGAGGCATCAGTGTTGCACCCTTCAATTGCCCATTATAGAGGTTGAAGCTGGTTTTACAACAATTCTAGAATGGAAGGGGAGACTTTAAGAGAAAAAAATTAAGGGACATTGCTTATAATATTTTTTAAAAACAAAAATCTCAGGATTGCTTTGGAACAGCCCAACTCACCTTGTTGTGAGAAAAATAGAACAAAGAAGGTATATCGAGTATGTTCATCAGCAAAGTGGGACACAAACTACAAAAAAAGGGATTTGAGGAGATGGGAAAAACCATACGGTCTCCAATTTTCTTCAGTTTCATTCTTCTTGGCCATCCCTTGAAGTTGGGCATCCAAAACATAAAAGTTTTGTTTGTGTGTTCACAGCCATCGCATTGACTTTTCTGGCCTCTCCCTGTGGACATTCTTCTGTTTTGAAACTATCTCAGCTACCTGGTTGCATTGAAACACCTCCCAGACACAATGAATGGCTGGATTTTCAGGGGAAACTATCATATAAACGACCTGATAAGCATCCAGGTTAGATCAATTTGAAATAAGTTAACAGTGAGATTAAGCAACAAGCAAGAGGGATCGAGTGGCTAAATCAGAAAACTCTTCTGGCCAAATCCAAAGGCCAGAAGGTGAAAAGGGTGAACAGATAAATTTGCAAAACAGAAAGAAAAAAGGCAGCATGAAATTAAGGATGTAAACTGAAAACAATAAAGTAAACATTTAGAGCAGAAATAGTATGTCAAGCAACTCCTAAAGTTTGCTACTTAATATTGGAAAATAAGGCTATGCATGCTTTCAAAAGAATTCAAGAGACAGGCTTTTGAATATGTGGGCACTTGAACATAATTAAAGCAACCATAAGATTTTACAGGTTTCAGATGACTTAAACAGATACAGTTTATTTCCTAATATATGTCAGACTTGTGTAACTATATGGCATTAATGCCTGCAGCCATGTTAATGACAAAATGTTATCTTTGACATATTTATTATTACGACCTATTTATTAAATTTCTTTGCTCTGCACCTCATTGCAAGGCAACTCACATAATGTCATAGTGCAGTGATAATACATGGGCACCATGTACCTCTGCAAATGATCATCTATGAAAGATGGAATATGTGAGAGACCCATTCAAAGCAGACCAAAATGCAGGAAGATTTGTTTAGGAAAAATTCAGACTGTATGAATAGAGTAGAGCTTTTAGTTCAGAAAATGAACAGTACAAGGGGCAAAAAGTGATTTACTTGTTACCAGGTTCCAGAGTTTCTGGAAGAGGTAGAACTAAATAGCACTGGAAATGCCTATGGCTATCAGTGTGACAGCTTTCAAGAATAGCATCAATGATACAACTGCTTTAAGGGCATGCATTAAAATATGGCTGTTTTAAAGAACTGACCCCTTAAAGCAACAGCATCTGTTTTCAGGCTCACAAGGAAACCTGAACCTAACAAACAACTCATAACTTTAACTGCTTTAAAGAAGTCCTGCATTCACTATCCCCCATAAAGTACCTTCATTGAATAGTTTCTACACAAACACAGTCCTATAGAAAACTGCCAACAATCTTTTTTGGTTAGGACTGACATAAACCTAATAAACAAATTGGATGATATTGCCTATGTAAGCTGAAATATTTTGTTCTTTTTGTAAAATGATCAGGATTTGAAGGTCACACAGTATGAAATCAGATCTAAATGGGTAGTGAAAGCATCTTTTCTTTACTCAAGAAATTCCATTGCAAAATAATGGGTGCAGCAGGAGAGAAAAGGGAAAGTATGTACATTAAAACAACTTATTGTTTTCCTTATATTCTCATTTAATTTCTTTACTCTTTCCCTGCCTAGACTTTTGAAAGGCAGTTCTAAGTATCGGGCTATTCTTAATATTTATGCAGTTTAAAGTAAATTCTTATTTTACTTAGTGTCAATATACTCGGTTCTTCTGTTTGAACACGATATTAACATAACATGACAGAAAGAGAATAAATTCTGTAAAACGACCGCAATGAACTGAAAAGCAACCAAAATGGAAGGGAACAGGCATGCATCACCATTTATCATGCATGCACTGAAAATGAAAATACGAAGGTACGAAATAGTCTGCACAAAGCCATAAACCCTTGCAGATGTCTTCATCGATAATATTTTGCCATAGATATTCTAAGCAAAAAAAGGACTCAGTTACTTTATATTTTGGAGGGTTTCACCAGGTTATCATCTTCTCCACAAATAAAGGGCATCTGGCAAAACTTTTATTTGGTTTTACGCCATCAGCAAACTTACAGCTTTTTAAACAATTTGCTATCAGTTTCCGTCTTTGGCTAAAACAATCCTATTCTTCAATCTGCTTTTGGTGTGATGACCTGGGTGTGGCACAAAGGCAACACAGCCAGAGAACCGGTATGAGTCTCTTTATTAACACCAACTGTGCCCCCAACGTCCCTTTCAACTCCCTGACCTGGAGAAAAACTCTTCCACGAACCTGTACAAGCCTTTGGCTGAAAATACTCCAGTTCAAACATTGTAAGCAGAAAACTTCCAATTATAAATCCAACAAGGCAAGATAAGGTAATTAATCCAGCAGGGCAAGCAAGATAAGGAGTTCCAGAAGTGAATAGCATGGCAGTAAATCAAACTAGTTATGGGGATGCCAGGAACTCAGATAAGCAGTTAAACTCAGTGTTTGTTCCTAACAACCACCCCTCCCATTTTCCTCTCCTTTAAACTCCATCCCCAGGTGTGCCTTGTAAAGGGAATCAGGGCCCTTTACTCCCTCATAAGCCATGCAACCCACATTGCTCTCTTCTCTGTTCTTCCTGGCATGCCCTAGGATGAAGAAGGGGTGCTCCTTTGTCTTTATCAAAAAACCCTCTCCCTTGTTTTACCTCTCCCCTGCTCTGCCCAGCCTGACTTTGCCCTTCCCCAGTTTCTTACACAGCCAACGGAGACACTCTCTCGCTTTCTGTCAGCTGCTCATCTGTCAGGCACACTCCGATAGAGCCATGGCATTTGGCACAGTTCTGGGAATACAGGTAGACCTTGACTTACGACCACGGGTAGGGACCAGAATTTCCATTGTTAAGTAAAGCAGTTGTTAAATGAGTCGTGCCCATTTTTTTTGCCATGGTTGTTCAGTGAATCACTGAAATTAAGTGAATTGCATCGTTGTTAAAGAAATCCAGCTTTCCCCATTAACTTTTCTTGTGAGAATTGCCTAGGAAGGTCACGAATGATGATCAACTGTGACCTGCAACTGTTGCAAAGATGGGCTAATTGCCAAGCATCTGTAGTTTGACTATATGATCATGGGAATAGTTGTAAGTGTGAGAACAAGTTGTAAGTCACTTTTTTTCATACCGTTGTGACTTCATACTGTCACTAAACAAATAGTTGTACGTCGAGGACTGTTTTAGCTGTGAAATCTATATAGCTGGATGTGACTGGAATTTTATGGAGTAAAATATAGATATGTTTACATACATATACACACGAGGGTACTGTATACACACACACACACACATACACACAGACTTTCTTCTTGAACAATATGTTGGCATCACGCATCCCAATTGGTAGGCTAAAGCCAGAAACAGATAGGAAGGTTCCTTTTGCCTTTTTGCCACCTTCTCTGTGTGTTTTTTTTTTAACTCTTTGTCACTGGCTGACAGGCTAATGCCGGCAATCTGAATGAACTACACTCTGAGAGGTTTTTGAAATAAGGCCAAGGATGTCACCAAACCTTGCTCTACATCTACATCAATGGCAAATAAACAAGTCTAACAGATCTGGAAAAGCTCACCAATTGTGAACCTTTTGATTTGAGGACACAAGCATCCGTGTTTGGGTGCCTTTTCACAAACGATTAGCATTTGACATTGAGCAGCGGCTATGAAAGTCAAGTGGAAAGGGGACAGTGAATTAATTAACGTGCAATTAGTGCTCCATTATTTGTGTGGCTGGATGCAAACCTCTGATCTTGAAACACCATGTTGCAAATAATTGCTACCACTTTCATGGATCTTTCTTTTATGTACAAGTACAGTGGTGGGATTCAAAAATTTTTGCTACCAGTTTGGTGGGCGTGGCTAGGTCGGGGGCACCTAACTGAGTGGGCGTGGCCAACTTGACATCACTTATGCCCAAGCCCACTCAGTCACATGCCTCCCCCACCTAGCCACACCCACAGGAAAAGGTAAGAATTTTTTTAGGATTTTTCCCTAACTACTCTTGCCCTCCCTTCACTAGTCACCCCTGTTTCCCCACCTCCTTCTCCACCACCACCTCTTTGGTTGCTTACCTTCTGGGGCAGCTGGTCTAGTCCAGAAGGCAAGCTGCTGGGAAGCAGCTGGCTGGCAAAGAAACCTCCCAGCCACCGCCTCTTTGCACATCGGTTCTCAAAGAGGCCAGTGGCTGGCCACAGGCCACTGAAAAGTCCTCCGGTCAGGAAAAATATGGTTTTCTGCCTGCATGGTCTTTGTGATAAGCCAAAGGACAGAAAGAGGGAGTAGTGACCTTCCTCCCATATTTAGTCATACCAGGGGTTGTAACACAAATACATACCTATTTCCCTGGCTCAACTGATAAGGAAGAGAACCCGTGGCTTAGTGGTTAAGACTCCTGCCTAAGATATATACAGCCCAGGTTCTAATCCCAGTAAGGGTATGGCTAGCTGATGAGAGCTAATTAGCTCGAAATAGATCTATCCTAGTCTCCCTTTATTTATTTATCAGTACAATTACAACACAAATATAAAAAGGCAACAGTAAAAATAAAAATATGGTTTTCTGCCTGCATAGTCTTTGTGATAAGCCGAAGGACAGAAAGAGGGAGTAGTGACCTTCCTCCCATATTTAGTCATACCAGGGGTTGTAACACAAACATATATATATATATATATGTGTGTGTGTGTGTGTGTGTGTGTGTGTTGTATTTGTGCTGATAAATAAATAAAGGGAGACTATTATTATTATTATTATTATTATTATTATTATTATTATTATTATTATTATTTCAAGCAAATTAGCTCTCATCAGCTAGCCATACCCTTACTGGTATTTGAACCTGGGCTGTATTATATCTTAGGCAGGAGTCTTAGCCACTAAGCCACAGGCTCGCCTCCTTATCAGTTGAGCCAGGGAAATAGGTATGTATTTGTGTTACAACCCCTGGTATGCCTAAATATGGGAGGAAGGTCACTACTCCCTCTTTCTCTCCTTCGGCACATCACAGAAGACCATGCAGGCAGAAAACCATATTTTTATTTTTAATGTTGCCTTTTTATATTTGTGTTGTATTTGTACTGATAAATAAATACTGATATATAAAAACTGATATATATATATATATATATAATGCTGGTTTTGTTGTATTCGGGTCTTTTCCCGTGTAAGGTTGAGATTGTCTTTGCAACGTTTATATATATTATTTGTCTTTACTATCTCCGTATGTATTCTTTCTTTTATATTTTATATTTTTTTCTTTTTTGTACCTTATATTTTACTACTTATTCTTTTACTTTTTAGATTGTATTAGTTTTTATTGTTGTAACTGTAATTTTTAATAAAATTACTATTAAATGATTTGTAAACAAACTTGATTTGTAAATAAATCCAATTTGTTAGCAGAAGGTGCAGTGAGACCTTGTAACTTAAAGATCACAAATTTATTCTACCTGGCTAAAATATTACTGTTATTGTTTAGGCCTATCTAAATGTCTGGTTTCTTTTTTATTGTTTTTAATTCTCAGTTGTTGCTAATATCATCGTGACAAGTTTTTCTTTTTCCTTTTTTCCTTATCCATTAATCCCTTGTTGTTCTTAGCTGAGTGTCAATGTTATAGTTGGACCTCATCAAGGATTATTTCAGAGCTTGCCAATTCTGAAGTACATTCATTGGCCATTCCAAAAACAATAACAGAGATTAATTTCTCCAAAAAACGGCAAACATATTGAACAGGTGGCATCTTCTACTGCAATGGACTGCTATCAAGGTGGAAAGGAAGTGATGGATGCTTTTCATGAAGAACAATTATTTAGATGAAATGATTTTTGGTGTAAGTTATTTGTAAATGTCATGTCTGTTATGATCATTATTATACTTACTTCACCATGAATTTACCTCATGTTTCTGAAACTCTGTACTAGACTACACAAAACTACACAAAACATTACTTTAAGCTCAGTGCTTTAGATCTGACAGACTTTCTTCCAGTGCTCATAAGAGATTTGGTGAATCTCTCTCCATTTCTTTGCTGTAAATAATCAAATTATCGTACCTCAGAAATAATGTCAAGCAGCCAAGTCAGAGTACTACATTATCATCTATCTGAGATTCAAGGGAAACCTGAATGGGAAATATCTGAAAGTACTGCACCCTGTATCTTGCCAGGTACAAAGGCAGTTTTCAAAGATCCTGGGTAGGATTCTTTTATTTCCCAATTATACTCAATAAAGATGATTCTCAAATAAGCTTGCTAAATCCTTGAATATGATTAAATCAACCAACTTGCCCTGGCGAAAATGGATTGTGCCTTGGCACACCAAAACTACACATTTGACTGTTTGTAAGTTAACATCGTATCTGATATACAAACAGTACACAAATGGAGACAGAATTTGGCTGTTTTTCCTCTTTGTGCTTGTACTATGCAAAGAACAAAGCAATTGTTATTTAGTTGCATAGCATTATTCTTTACTATATATTATCTTCTATATACTATCTGGTCGCCACAATGTAAAAAAGATGTGGAGACTCTAGAAATACTGCAGAGAAGAGCAACAAAAATGATTAGGGGACTGGAGACTAAACATATGAAGAATGGTTGCAGGAACTGGGTATGTTTAGCTTAAGAGAAAGAAGGACTAGGGGAGACATGATAGCAGTGTCCAATATCTCAGGGGTTGCCACAAAGAAGAGGGAGTCAAACTATTCTCCAAGGCACCTGAGGGTAGAACAAGAAGCAATGGGTGGAAACTAATCAAGGAGAGAAGCAACTTAGAACTAAGGAGAAATTTCCTGACAGTTAGAACAATTAATCAGTGGAACAGCTTGCCTCCAGAAGTTGTGAATGCCCCAACAATGGAA
This sequence comes from Natrix helvetica, assembly GCF_964273705.1. Lineage (NCBI taxonomy): Eukaryota > Metazoa > Chordata > Lepidosauria > Squamata > Natricidae > Natrix > Natrix helvetica. The sequence continues at coordinate 72,040,218 of NC_138552.1, forward strand.
GTCTTTAAGAAGATGTTGGATAGCCATCTGTCTGAAACGGTATAGAGTTTCCTGCCTAGGCAGGGGGTTGGACTAGAAGACCTCCAAGGTCCCTTCCAACTCTGCTATTGTATTGTATTGTATTACCTTCCTTTGGCTCATGCGAGATTATTGCTGTATCCGAAGCAATGAGCACATGTTAACAGCCAAGCTAACCACAAGTTACATAGACATTTAATGTGACATTTTCCCATTTTATAACCTGTTCATTGTCATATAATAGTCCTTTCCTGCCAAACTTTCAAAGTACAATTACATAGGCATATCACAGTTGGGCTACTGCAGAGGTCCTCAGCAGCTAAAGCACATGTGTCTAACACTTTGTAAAATACTTGCAGTATTATTAGATTACATAGCTCATGTTGAGGAAGAGAGCCTTGGAGGTATTAAGCAGCATGGGTCAAGCTCAAGTAGGGAATTGGAGGAAGAGCCACTCTGGTTCTTTTACAAATAATATAAAGCAAGAGAATAGATATCTGAAAAGCCATTTTACGAGCTAGAAATACGAGGGACAAATAATAACCTCTGAATTGTGGGAGGATTGTTTTACATTTGCTGAGAACAAAAGATCCTGCTACAAACAAATGGCTAGAGGGCCAAATGATTGTAGAGTTCGCTCAGGAAAACCTATGATGCTTTTAAAGATTGGTCTGCTTGATTGATACATTTTAATCCTTTTTGTAATCCCAGACAAGGCTTTTCTCTCTCGCCTGCTCAGCTACCCTTCTCCTTGTCTCATTGCCATTCAATTTTTTTTAATCTCTCCTCTCTTTATTTCCTTAGTATAGTTCCTGATTTTTCTACTTCTCCTTTTCTTTCTGTTTCTGATAGAAATTTTAAAAATGGTCTCTGTATGGAGGTGCTTTATGTATATAAGAGAAGGATTGGTATATGACGATAAGGAATCAGTTCATTTCATAAATGGGCTTCTTATTTTATAAGTTATTAATCCTAATTATACCTCAAGTCTCTGGACAAAGTTTAGCCGCAGCATATGCTAGTCTAATCTATTTGGATACAAAATAGCAGGAAGGGTTAATGTAGGGTTCAGTAATGGCCCTAAAATCCTGATATGAGAAGTTGGGTCTGGTTCTAGTCAAAGGTATCAAACTCATGGCATCTGCTGACCAAAACCACCCCCGTTTCAGGGGTGTCCAATCTTGGTGATTTGAAGACACATCAACTTCAACTCCTAGAATTCCCCAGCCCCGTGTTGGCTGGGGGAATTCTGAGAGTTGAAGTCTACAGTGTCAGGGTTCCAAGTAACACTCCCAATGAAAGAAGACTCCAAGGCTTGAAGTTCTTCAAAGTTCTACTTTATTAGAGATGTCATATTGGCACATTTGGGAAAACTCGAATCTGAGAGTTCTGGGTTTTCATCTCCAACAGTAAAGATGGCTTCCAAGGCTTACACACAGGTCTTCAAGTCTCCAAGGTTGGACATCTCTGCCTTAATTGGTGAAATTCTTCTTTTCTAAATGACTTGAGCGCTTGAGTCATACCAGGTATAGCATCTTATATGATTGCCATATTTGACAGTAGAAGGAACTTTCCAACTATCATGAATTGCAGACATAGACAGATTAACTCAGATTTCTGTCTATCATGTGCTGCCATTTCACCATTCAAAATCTACAAACTCTTTACAACCAATGAATTGGAATGAATTTATCAACAACCAGCCTTCATTAAACTGGCAGCCAAGAACAGTTGGACAACATTTAGCTTGAGAACACTGAGATAGAAACAGGATCTTTGCAATACACTCCTGGTTCTAACATACAAGCCGATCTGCCACACTGATTACACACAGACACACATGCATGCACCCCTCCAAAATTCCACATGTTGAAATGCTGTTCAGAGCATTCATGCCATTTTCCAACGATTGGGACGAAAGTAGGTTAGTAGAGTGTGTTGCTAGGAGACCAATGTCAGCGTCATCTCTGACCTTGGCAGGGTATAAAGAAATTGTATAGATTTATTGAGCTCAGTGGCACGTTGTCTAAAGCTTCCGTGATGGCTGTTATTCTCTCTTTCGCTCTGCCACTGCTGACACGCACACAGTCGTTTGTACAGATGTACATATAGGATATGAAAAGCCACACTCCCCAACCTGCTTCCTCGCCATACAAAAGAAGCCTCTCTCTTGTCTGTGCTATATTTTTATGGTAGACAAACACTTGATAAAAGCCACGCCAAGAAGTCTCACCTCTTTTGCCCCAACTTTTATTCCAGCTTGTATAGTGGGTGGAACGACGGGATGAACAACTCATAGCCTCTCAGCCTAACGCAGTCCCCAGAGCACCCTTTTCAGCAACCCAGAATGGGGTTCTAAAATTTTTTTGGGGGGATACCACTTATAGGGAAATTTCACCTGTCCCCAAAAAGAGCTGTAATGGAAACTGGGAATCTTCAAAAAGCAACTTAGTCCCATTTCTTTG
>NC_138552.1:72045200-72129417 GCF_964273705.1 Natrix helvetica
TTAAGGAACTTCACAGATGGATTGCATTCTGATCATTAGATTACTTTTATTGCATTGCATAAAGTGATGTAGTCTCACCTCATTCGGTCTCAATAGTGTAGAGGTAAGCTATGCACTTCTGAAGTTTTCATCATATAACTGTTGTACTTTGGGAAGCTCAGCTTGGTGGTTTCCTATCTGACCTTGACTGTCACTCAATAGTTCTGGGAAAAGAAGCAGGAGGGAGGTTGATTTCAAATACAGTGGGTCCTTATGGAAGGTTAGGCCCCCTGCTGAGTATTATGGCCCAGTCCCTGAAGCAGAAATTGCACTTATGTACACGTAGATGCAGATTCATCCAGATATGTTGGCCATCAGAATTTCATCTTTGGTCTGCAGGAACCATCAGGGATGGAACAGTTTGTTGTAATATTTTCCTCCATGTTTGATGTTTTCCTCTGTGTTTGATGTTATGTATGAAAATTGTAGTTGTTCGATAACGGAGCATCAGTAGTTCATGGCAGGGTCCTGAAATTAGTTCTATTATATCAGTCCTCTCTGAATATAAAGAACTGAAAGTATAAAAGAGATGCAAATGGTACCTCAACACTACCCCAAATTTAACAGATTATTTTGACAAATGTCCCAAATGCCACAAGTGATACTGTTTCTTCTCCTTCTCCTTCTTCTCCCTCACCTTCTCTTTCTCCCTCTCCCGCTCCTTCTCCTCGTGCTTCATGCCTCCTTCTTCCTATACAGCACTAATAAAATAATATTACTAGCTATTTCCTTCCCTTTCCTGCACCCACAATCTACTGACTGGGTGTTTTACTCTGCCCAATAGTAGCGTTTTAACATTGTTCTTACGTAGAAAACTCCACAAATTAAGCAGAAGTGACAACTATATTAAATGGAAATTTGCTAGGAATACCGAAGACTAGGAGGACGAACTCATCCTTGAGGGCTCATTGATGGTCCTCAGCATATCACCAAGGATTGTATCCTATATCTTTAATGGATTTTCTATGTATCTTTAGTAGACCTCAGCTCTGGGTAGGAGCAAAAGTTGCTCAATGACTTACATAGAACGGAACAGAATACTTTACTTGGCCAAATGTGATTAGACACACAAGAAATGTATCTCCTTTGCAGAAGCTGCCAGTATAAATGCAAAGCAACAGAGTAATAATATCATAATAATAACATGAATAAGATGGGATGATAAAGAAGATAAGAAGGATAATAATAAGGCTATAGTAATACAACATGGGTAGATGTACATGGGCATTAGACAGACCTGTGAGAATTAGGTGCTCAGCAGAGTAATGGTATGGGGGGGGGGGGAGACTGTTTCTGTATCTAGTTGTTTTGGCAAGTAATAATGACATCCCTAGGGGAGGAGTTGAAACAGGTTATGTCCAGAATGTGAGGGGTCTGTAGATATTTTATCAGTCCTTCTTCTGGCCTGTGTAATATATAGGTCCACAGGCTGGTTACAATTCATCTTTCTGGAGTCCTATCTATCCTTTGGAGTCTCTACTCATCTTATTTGGTTGCTGTACCAAACCAGACAGTTATATCTTAAAATATCCTAGGACTCAGTGGTGTATTAACCATTAAGCAGACTAAGCACCCGCTTAGGGCACCAGGCCCAAGGGAGCGCCACAAAATTGAGAAACAAACAAAAAAATCCAATGAAGATTTGTTCAGTATGTACAAAGGAGGGGGACACCAAGATTTGTGAGTGCTTAGGGCGCTAGTGAGCCTTAATCCTCCGCTGCTAAGACTGAAGCAGGAACTCAGGATGTGGCATTCCCAAATATCCACAGGTCAAAAGGCTTCTTCTTTGCCCCATATCCAATCCAATCAAAGTTAAATGAGGTTATACCAATGCAACTCAATCATGATGATTCAACACCCCACACAAGAAACTGGGACACTGTATTTAATGAGAATAAATTTAAATTTCTTTGATGCTTCTGTGTGGTATAGAATGGAAGCCTCCAGGGTCCAACCTATTCCTTCTTAGTTACACTAGCTTTGTTAAATAAGCAAATAATCAGTTACCTGGATTGCATATCTGCCGTGCATTAGCACCTTTTTTTCTTAAAAGAAAAATACCACTGCCTTTTACTTGGGAATGTTTTATATTAGACAATTAGCTACACGCTGGAACCAATGTTAAAAAAAAAGGTGTTATGGAAATGTCTTATGACTGCAACTGTAAATAATTTGATTTTTGTTTTAAAGTAGTACAGAGAATTTTGTTATCTGGTTTTCAAGAGAATTGTGTTAAAAAAAATAAAGAGAAAGGCTGCCTTATTGTATCTTGCCATTCGTGAGACATAAATATGTATTGCTGTATGGAAAGGAAGAAAGAGGAGCTCCGAATAAATGTCTAATTTGAAGATTACAAGAAGGAGAGCCGTACGTTGAAGTGGCAGAGGGGAAAAAAAGCAAAAAGCACGGAGCGCGGACGCTGTCTTGAAAGATATTTTCATACATTTTGTGGCTCAACTTGCTGAGGCCAGCAATTTCAGGCTGCTGCATCTGAAAGGAAGTCAATTTTCATTTCAGTCACAAAGCGATGTTATTTGTTTAAGGGAGAGATAAGAAAAATAGAACAGCGATACTCTGTAATTGTTCCAACACCCAGCAAGCGTAATTCTGGTTACATAACGGAGCTACTAGAATTCAGTACATGGGCTTTTGCTTTCTATCACCCTGTAGACACACTGACTGTACAGGTAGTGGAGTGAGATACTAGTGACATTTTGAAAACATCAAGTATTTCTTTCTACGGTTTTCATTTTGGCCACATTTAAGAGTGAGTTTATTTGATAATGTTAGTTTTTTTTATGAAACATTTAATGTCATTTTTTTTCATTTTTAATGCAGAATTAAACATGAGGTTCTTAGTCAGTGGTGGGATTCAAATAATTTAACAACCTGTTCTCTGCCCTAATGACTTCTTTCAACAACCAGTTCGCCAAACTGCTCAGAAATTTAACAACCGGCTCTCCCAAAGTGGTGAGAACTAGTAGTGGGATTATTATTTTTTTACTACTGGTTCTGTGGGCGTGGCTTTGTGAATGTGGCTTTGTGGGAGTGGCAGGGGAAGGATACTGCAAAATCCCCATTCCCGCCCCACTCCTGGAGGAAGGTTACTGCAAAATCCCCATTCCCTCCCACTCCTGGAGGAACGTTACTGCAAAATCCCCATTCCCTCCCCATCCCACTAATCTTTCCAGCTCTGCTTTCCAGCTCTGTTCTCCTGTTCAGGGAAACAAAATAAGATCAGCTGGGAGGCAGCAGGGGCAGGGGCAGCCTATTTGCCGGTTCTCCGAACTACTCAAAATTTCCGCTACCTGTTCTCCAGAACTTGTCAGAACTGGCTGAATCCCATCACTGTTCTTAGTGCTTTCTGACCTTGGATGTTGTTTTCTTGTAGATGTTTTATTGCCAACTAGAGAACATCATCAATGCCCCGATGATGTCACTAGTTTGGATAATGCGTCTGCAAGAAAACAATCAAGCTCAGAGAGCACCAAGGACCACTCTTTTCAATCTGAGCTACAGATATTGTCCTTTATCGAGAATTAAGTGTAGAAGTATGAGATGAACCCTCTTGAATCAGGAGAAGAACCCATTTTATGTAGAATTCAGTGTCATACTGCGAACTACTAATACCAAGCATAAATAGGAAAGCTATAACTCTTTTCCACCTGTGTTTTTCAGCAGCTGGAATTGAAATTTTGCTGCCTGGGATTTTGAACATAGCACACAGCCTTCAAGAGGAATAGCCTTGGTAGACCCATCCCTCAAAGTTATCACTTCCTCTGCTGAAGTCACTTCAGTTTGGATATCAAACTTTTTTCAAACCCACTGATAATATTTGAATGAGCAAATTAACATTTTTAGCCACTAATATATACAAATAATAGCAAACTCCATTCTCTTCTAGCTCTGATGATATTACCTAGTTTGGTAATGAAATGTCCACAAAAAAAACAACCAAGGTCAGAGAGCACCAAGGACCCCATAAACAAATGTTTAATTTTGAGGCAAGCTGATCAAGCCTTATTTATTTTTTGATTGGCTGGATTTATCTAAGCTTTGTTTAGGAGTTCAAGGTAGTATACATAGCACGACTTCTTTCCATTTTCTCCCATAATGACAACCCTGTCAGTGACTGGCCTAAAGTCATCAAATGAGCTTCCATGGTTGATACTGGACTTGGACTTGTCTCTCAACACCAATGTTCCCTCTAATTTTTTTTCAATGTGAGCAGAAAAGTATAGTGTTTGAGCGGCACATTTTCATGCCTGAGCACCTGAATTTTTTTCACAGATGTCACCTAAGACAACAACGAAATCAGTATTATTTGAAACTCAAAGTTATGTTTCTTCAAGGTACCCGCTTAATTCAAATAATATCAGTATCACTTAACAACGCTCCTGCTTAGCAACCAAAATGTTGGGTCAGAAACTCTGGCATTTGAAGCACGCAAGTCTTAAAGCTGTCAAGTTACAAGACCCTTGCACCCCTAACCCTTTAGAAAAAAAACCCCAGGGGTGTTCAAACTTGACAGCTTTAAGGCTTGTGGACCTCAACTCCCAGAATTCCTCCTCCAGCCATGTTGGCTCAGAAACTCTGGCATTTGAAGTGTGCAAGTCTTAAAGCTGTCAAGTTACAAGATCCTTGCACCCCTAATCCTTTAGGGAAAAAAAACCCAGGGGTCTTCAAACCTGACAGCTTTAAGACTTGTGGACTTCAACTCCCAGAATTCCTCCTCCAGTCCTGTTGGCTCAGGAACTCTGGCATTTGAAGCATGCCAGACAATCAAATGGTCCCAATGTAGATTGCCATAATTCCTTTTCCAATATTTTTAAAAAAGAAAGTGGGGATGGGGAGAATGGAGAGAAAGACAGCTAGCAAGAAAAACATGAGAAATTAATATGCTACAGGGTAGCTTTCTTTCTTTTTTTCACCTGCTGAGAGAAATGGAAATATAAGGCAGAGTCTTAAAGCTGTCAAGTTACTCAAGACCCTTCCACCCCTAGAAAAAAAAACGCAGAGGTCTTCAAACCTGACAGCTTTAAGACTTGTGGACTTCAACTCCCAGAATTCCTCCAGTCATGTTGCAGCGACATCATCTGCGTGGATCTGCTCCATCTTTGCTTTCTTCATCGTGTGCAGGGCTGCTGCTGAAGATGCCGACGAGCTGCCAACACCTGAGTCAGAACCAACATTGGCTCTCATTTTATCTCTTGTTAAAGTCAATATGCCAGGTGTGAATGCCTTCATGATGTCAAGGGGATCCCAACAGATGGTGGAAAACTCTGGCTTTTGTTGAAAAATTCAAAGGAATCTCCCTTCCTTACCTGTATTGCCATGACCAATGGCTCAGATGGATGGTTGATTTTGATATGATTTACGTAGTTGCCTCTGTCTGCCCTTGCCAACAAAAACAGAGCACGTGAGACTTCATCCTGGGTGAAGCAGAGGACTGTGATATTATTTAAGTTTTCTTATGTCAACACAACATGATGGAGAAGAATTACAGGTAGCCCTCGACTTACAACAGTTTGTTTAGTGTCCGTTCAAAGTTATAACAGCACTGAAAAAAATTAAACCCACAATGGGGAAGCCAGATTCACTTAACAAATGTGGCAAGAAAGGTTGTAAAATGGGGCAAAATTCGCTTAACAACCATCTCATTTAGCAACATAAATTTTGGGCTCATTTATGATCATAAATTGAGGACTAGCTGTATTCATTTCTGTGATAGAAAAGATGTCATTTCTTACTCTGGGTCACTGCAAAAAACAGAAATTGGATTTAAGGATTGTGTGACTGCTTGCTATACATATACCTGGAGCTTCTGGAACAGTGGAGGAAACTGTTTGAACTCTCAAAAAATATCTGTTTGGCAATGACAGAGATGCAAGTAATCCATTCCCACTGAAAGGTAGGAGAAAACTGGACCTGTAAAATACTTGCCATGCTGTCTCTGTCAGGGAATCATTTTTTCTGCTTAAAAGATGAGTGAAGTAGTCTCCATGATATTTGTGCACATTATACCTCTTTCTAGGCTGGGCCTTCTAAATGTAAGGTAAAGGTATAGGTTCCCCTCACAAATATGTGCTAGTCGTTCCTGACACTAGGCGGCAGTGCTCATCTCCATTTCAAAGCTGAAGAGCCAGCACTGTCCGAAGACATCTCCGTGGTCACGGGCATGACTAAACACCGAAGGCACACGGGACACCCTTACCTTCCCACCAAAGGTGGTTCCTATTTTTTCTAGGTGCATTTTTACATGCTTTTGAATGTTGGCTAGGTTGGCAGAAGGTGGGAAAAGTAACAGGAGCTCACTCTGTTACACGGTGCTAGGGATTCGAACGGCCAAACTACTGACCTTTCTGATCGATATCCTTAGCATCTTAGCCACTGAGCCACCTTTTTAAATGTATTGGGACTCTAACAGGGGAAATTTGTAAGCCAAAGTCCTTCACCAGTAAAGATTTATACAGATTTCTCCTGAACAAGTAATGAAGAGAAACACAAACACACACATTTTGGAGTTTACTTCCCCATATCTGCATTGTGCACAGGACACAATGTCATGCACCCAGAGCCATTCTTTTAGCACGTATACCAACAAATGCTGAAAACAAAAGTCTCAAAGTGATTCACTGCACCAATCCTTCAAATATTGTCAATGTGATGCAGGCAAGAATTTAAGAAACAGCAACATCCTCGTTTTCAGAAGCTGCTGTCTACTTTCTTGGCTCAATTTCGCCTCAGCTTTTCTTCCACGGCACATGGCTCCCTTCAACTCTGCTCCCATTATCGTCTTCATCTAGGGAAATACACTAGGCAAGTCATGGTGTGTGCATGAGAGCTGGGTGTTAAGAGATGGGGAGGGTCTCAAGTGGCCTTTGGATTCATATGTCCTCCACAGACATCTGCGTCCTGCCTTTGTGACGATCCTCTGAGAGTGACCCTTGTTCCAGAGCTCGGCTGCCTGGTTTATCACCAAGTTGACCTTGCCATCGGCTACTAAATCGAAACACTGCTATAAAAGAATGTTATCCACCACAAAATGTAAGCTGAAAATTCACACACACACACACACACACACACACACACACACACACACACAAACTCCCACCACGTGTGCCTTTTTCTTTTATTACTGATGGAACACTTTCCCCAGAAATATGGATAGGTTGGACAGTTTTGACTGACGCTTTCCATGCAGCAGCTGATTCTAATAGAGAGGACCTAAACAGAAATATGATTTATTTTTCAACTATTATATCAGAAAGGTAAAACCAGGCTCTCCTTTTGTTTGAATGGAATAATAAATAAATAAACGACTATGATTCTGCTAAAAATACCAGCCCAGTGTTTCATCACAAAACTATTGAATGTTAAATTGACAGAAATAATAGGAAAATAATCTCTAAAGGCTGTAAAAATAAGTATAAACAGTAGACAAATCACTGCAAAATTAGAAACCTAGAAGCTCTGTGTGTGTGTGTGTGTGACAGTGTGTGTGTGTAGTGAGTTCCTACTGGCGTTGGTACGGGTTCGTTTTGCGTGCACAAAATTGTTCTGTGCATGCGCGAAGACCATGAAAACTTAATTAAAAACATGCTGACAATGGCAGCAGAGACCAGTGAACTGGTTCAGGGGTGTGGCCAGCCTGGGTCACTGCTGGTTCTGCAATCCAGGCCAAATTACCACTACCAGTTTACCCGAACCAGTGCAAACTGGTAGAAACCCACCCACTCTCCCTCTCTCCCTCTCTCCCTCCCTCTCTCTCTCTCTCTCTCTCTCTCTCTCTCTCTCTGTGTGTGTGTGTGTGTGTGTGTAGGATATCTCTTTGTACTGAAGAGGGGTTATTTCTGGATAAGATGCCCAACAGCACAGATCATGCTGGCTGGAAGCGAAGGAAGTTAAAGGTGAAAGCACCTGGATATATCAACCTGAGGGAAGACAGTTCAGCTTAAAGTGAGCAATGGTAAAACTTGATTATTGAATATCTGGACATATCGCTCTTAAATAAAGCAAAGTCATCTTAATAAGTAGAAGGCCTAGTGTAGGGCCCACAAGAAGAAGCCTAAGGAACCCCCTCAGGCTTTGTGGGATTTTAAAGATTGTTATGCTACGGTGGCCTCCCTTTCTCAGACCATGTAGGATTAATTGCACTGTCTTGTTAAAAGTGTGTATGTGTGCATGGGATACTTTTAATGACCAGTTAAAATTTGTCCAAGGGGAAAAGTAATAATTGGTGCCTTGGGTAGCATGACAGGAGAGCAAGGAAATATTGTGCAGATAGTCCTTAACTTATGACCATAATTGAGTCCACAATTTTGAGTGTGTGTTGTGATAGTTATAAAATAGGTCACAACGTGACCGTACCTGAGATGTGATCTTTGTTTTGATGGTCTAGAATACACAGTCTCCCAGTTTCTAGCATGGTGCCTTAACCGCTAGACCAAACTAGCTCTAGTTTAGATATCCAACTTGAAAGTTTGTGGTGAGTGGTTTTATCTTATTGAGCAGGGAGGCAACAGTTCAAGACGTCCTCTCTGCTTGGCCCTTCATGTTCATTACAATGCAGTTATTGGATTTATATCAATATACTTTTTATTCTGTAAAACTCAAGCCACTCTACATAATTCCCCTTCCTCCTATTTCTCCCCACACAAAAGCCACGTAAGATGGGCTAGGCCAGGGTCCTCAATCCCCCAGGCCTTGAGCCTTTTGGAACCGGGCCTCGGAAGTGGCAGGTGAAAACTTGACAGCTTTAAGACTTGCGTGCTTCAAATGCCAGAGTTTCTGAGCCAACATTTTGGTTGCTAAGCAAGAGCATTGTTAAGTGAGTTTCACCACATTTTACAAGTTGGCCACGGCCAGCCAGTCACATGGCTGGCAAGCCACTCCCACCCAGTCACATGGCCAGCAAGCCACTCCCACAAAGCAGGCCACACCTACAGAAGAGGTTCTAAAAAAATTGAAACCCACCACTGGTGTGCATCTCCATTTTCACGAACAGCAAGCATGCATGCCCGCCACTCGTGCAAATGGACCTACAGTACCGCATACTTGCCCGCCACTCAGGCAAAACCATCCATTCCCCCCCCCCCCCCTGATCTGCAAAGGCAGAAAGATTGAGGAACTGGGCTAGGCTGAAAGAAAAGCGCCCCAAGTCATTAGCTAGCTTCCATGCGTTATCAGATTAGCATATTTTATTAAAAGGCATAAGCTTTTGTGAGCTATAGATCACTTCATCGTGAAATGTAGATTTTCTGGTTTAACATTTTTTTTATTTAGTAATACAATAAAATAAGATACAAAACAGAACAGTAAGTAAGAAAATGGTGGGGTGGAAGAGGGGGAATGAAAGTGAGGAAGATAAGAAAAACAGAAAAAGAAACATTGACTTTCGACTCTCTGTTTCAGTAACATCAAATCACAACTTTTTGGTTTTTTCATAATAATATGAACAAGCCATTTCTATAAAGCTCTATCAATCTAATTGCTAAAATCCAAAATCAAAGCTAGCCAGGTTCCATGCTTTAGGGAAGACTGGTTTCTAGTTTAGCATCTTAACCACTGCATCAAACTGGTTCTCTTCATGAAAAACATTTGGTGGGAATTGACAAGATTTTGCAGAAAAGTGGAGAATTGTGGTGTTTACTAGCAATGCTCTCAAATTTAAACTCTCCCTAAAAAATTCCCAACCCTCAGTAAATATCCCAACATTAATAAAACATTATAGTGGTCATTTCTCTATTGGGTAAATAAAACAAAAACAGGGCGGATAATTAATTTGAATACTAGAGAATTTTGATCTGCAAGATTGTTTAAAAGTTAAACAATTAAAGAAGTGTTAAAACATGGAGGTCCTGACAGCCTAAACCCCAAAGGATTAATAGCTGTGGGAAACCCATTGCCGAACACATCACATAATGCTTTCCCATATGAAGGAGATAGAAGTTGTGTTAATTTGCAGAATGAATTAGAATATGGAGGCAAGCAGTGGGTGTTGGAAGAATACACAGAAGCTAGAAAGACAAAGTGCAACTGTGTTACTGCTGAGTGTTATTCTAAAGTTATTCTAAAATAAAATAAAAAAACCCCACCCTCTATTTTAGAGTGTCAATCTTGCAGATCAGAATTCTCATTTCAAAACATAAAAGGAGTAACGCCCTGTTTATTCAGTCCTACTCTTAGTAAACAACCCAAGGAGGGAATCAGAAAAGTGTATTAAAACATAAACAATCTGAATCATAAGTATATGGCTTGAAGGAATCAAACCTATAAATACCTCCGGATCCCACAGGATTTCAAATGTACAGAAATATTCCCTAGATATTTCCAGCATTCAAGCTGACCTGTTTGAGTTGTAGCATGATGATAAATAAGGGGTTACAGCTCGCAAGGCTGTGTCACAATGAATCCTTTAGATCACATGTCTGAGCATCTATAATTGAGATATTTGTCTGAGCACAGCGTGAGCATTTCCCAGCTAGCTTTACTACATCCCAGCCAAAGTCTCTAATTAACACCGAAGCACACACAGATCAGGAGAGAGAAGAGTCACCAAGTCCAATCAGTTCAAAGAGATCATCACCTTGTATAAAGAGACAATAACAGAGCAAATCAGCTGTGTCAAGTGCGCCCTGAATGGCCTGGGAAACACAGAGCACAGAGGAGGTTAGCACCTCCTCATGTTGCATCTGTGAGCAGCTTAGCAGTCAACAGCAGAAGAAACACACCTGAATCTAGAAAAATTACCATCTGTATAATTTTACTTATTCCTTGAAATAGTTTCTTATTCAGCTTTGTCCGGTAGGCTCCAAAATAATACACCTAACATATAAATGTTAAATCAATATTGTTAACAACTCATAATGCTGATTAAAGGTAAAGGTTCCCCTCACACATATGTGCTAGTCGTTCCCGACTCTAGGCGGTGGTGCTCATCTCCACTTCAAAGCCGAAGAGCCAGCACTGTCCGAAGAGGTCCCCCTGGTCATGTGACCAGCATGACTAAACACCAAAGGCACACAGAACACTGTTACTTTCCCACCAAAGGTGGTCCCTATTTTTCTACTTGCATTTTAACATGTTTTTTGAACTGCTAGGTTGGCAGAAGCTGGGACAAGTAACGGGAGCTCACTCCATTATGCGGCGCTAGGGATTCAAACCGCTGAACTGCCAACTTTTCTGATCGACAAGCTCAGTGTCTTAGCCAATGAGCCACTGCGTCCCTCTGTAATGGTGATTACAACCACCTGATTAAAGCCTTGGCCTTCGGTATGAGTGTTGACATCAAAGGAGTGGGGTTTCAGGAATGAGGCCACATAATCGTGATGTTTTGCACCACCAACCCTGCAGATGCTTTTGATCAGCATCCTTTCCGCAATCACAATGGACTAGCGATTGCTGTAGAGTGGCAAGGACAGCAAGTCATTTCATTGTGGGTGCCATTTACTGTCGTCAAGATAGTTATCTGCTCATCCTTGAGCTGGCCCAAAGCAATGCTAACAGGAAAAGAGTGCTGTCTCAATCGCCTATTCTTTTCTTGCCTCTATTATAGAAGTGGTCAGTATTTGGATCTGAAGCAGGCAAAGACGCTTCAAATCAGACATTCTGGGTGCTCTTGCTTATGCTTGGCTTAAAGAGAAATAGGTGTAAAAAAAGGACTAAGCAGAAGTGAAGCAGGAAAGATAGCTAAATAACCTTTATTTTCATTTTGTAGTGGCACACGTTAAAAATGAAACTCTGTTGCCTGCTCTCAAAAGTGTACACATACACAACACACATATACTCATGCTATACACCCAGACACACATATCTACACACACACACACACACACACACACACACACACACAGTATAGAGCCATGGTGGCACAGTGGTTAGAATGCAGTACTGCAGGGCTAAGTAACTGCTCACTCCAGGAGTTCAATCCTTGACCGGCTCAAGGTTGACTCAGCTTTCCATCCTTCCAAGGTCGGTAAAATGAGGACTCAGATAGTTGGCAGCAATATGCTGACTCTGTAAACTGCTTAGAGAGGTTAGTCACTGTAATACATATTCACTGTAATACATATTGGAAAGAGGAAGCTTGAGAGTTCAAAAGGTTGATACTGTATGGAACAAAACTGTCACTCAATCTGGATGTTCTGCTTCAGATACCACAAAGTCTCCTCCCAGAAGTTAACAAGGAAAATAGGTCGTGAAGAGGATGTGTAGTGTCCCAGGATCCTGGTCAAGCATGAGTGGAACTTAGGTAATAATGAACCTTTAAACTTGTGGATTTCAGATAGTTTGGACTACTATTCTTATCATATCTTGCAGTGCCCTCATTCAGCCCTATGTTGATATTTACCAATATTCAACCAGCAAACGGGGATAGCAAACACAGTACGCCCCAGAGTGTTCCTGGTGTACAGAGTTCCCTACAAGGTGTTTTTTTTTGCATTATGCAACCTTAAACATTAAATCTTATCCCTAAAAATGAGATCTTTGGAGGAGCTAAGAGCAGAGGAACTTTCAATAGGCATTCACACACGGTCTTATTATGCCGAATGAAGACTTGCAGAGGGTTTGTTAGTTCTGTATTTGAGAAGTCCCTATTCTTTACCCTGCATTATGTTGATTAATTGTGCTGGTGAATGGAAAGATTGAGTGGCGGTTATGTCAGTATTCAGCTATTTGTTCATATTAATTTATCTTGTTACTGAGAACTAAGGGACATCATATGAGCCACAGATATGAATGAACAAGTCCCTTTCCTGGTTTTAAAGCCCAGTGCCTTAAGACTTTGAGTAGGACTCCATAAGCTACAGCTAAAAATCAGGGATGTCACTTAAAAACCTACCCATTGCTGTGCTTAGTTTTCTCTTATTAACACTGTCCTGGAACAGGAAAGGATCAAAGTTCAAAGCCCCTGCTCTACAGCATTTCACAGTTTCAAATTAAAACTTTTAAAAAATGGCTATACTGCATTCCAATGCCAGTTATATCTAAACAGATACATTCTTCCAAGACACGGTATCTACTCAAGCAAGCTTAGAACAGAACTTTTCCGGGTTTGCAGTGGGTTTTAAATGGAATTGGATTAGAATTAGTTGGGTCAATACTTGTGCCAAAGTTGTTGAAAATAGAAGAGAACCTGAAAGAAATGTAGTAAATGATATCTTCCTTATTAAGGCATAGGTGAGGCATGAGTAGAATTCACATGTCCAGTTGTCCAGTTATCTCATTTATTGTACATGTGGTGGTTCTGGTTAATTAACCAGTGAAACAACTTGCCTTCGGAAGTTGCGGTTTTTCATTACTGGAAGTTTTGAAGAAGAGGCTGGACAACCACTTGTCCGAAAAGGTATAGGGTCTCCTGCTTGAGCAGGAGGTTGGATTAGAAGACCTCCAAGGTCTCTTCCAACTCTATTTTGAATTAAGTTGTGGGTGTTCCATCACTGGAGATTTGTAAGGACAGCCATTTGTCCAGAATAGTATAGAGTCTCCTGCCTGTACATGGAGTTGGAATAGAAGACCTCCGAGGTCTCTTCCAACTCTGTTATTCTGTTGTTTTGGTCATAGCAATAGCACTTAGATGTATATACCACTTCACAGTGGTTTACAGCCCTCTCTAAGTGGTTTACAGAATCAGCATATTGCTCTGAACAATCTGGGTCCTCATTTTACCAACTTTGGAAGGATGGAAAGCTGAGTCAACCTTGAGCCGGCGAGAATCGAACTGCTGGCATTCAACCTGCAGTACTGGATTCTAGCCACTGCACCACCACATTCTGGTCATAGGTGGATGGCTTTCCTCATGGTGCGGCATGAAGAATATCTGTTTAATTCCTTGACATTCTTGAAAATTTTATTCCTCATGCTTTTTAACATTTATATAAAGCCACAAAGAGTTGTCATTCAGAAATTTAGATTGAAATGGCATTTGTATTCCAACAACTCACAGCCCTGCCTCTATCTTTCATTAAATCCAGGTAAAGTGGTGGACTGTTAAAATGCTGCCTGGATGAAATAATAAATAGGATGAGGATCAACAAATTTAACCTTAAATTGCACTGGTCAGAGATGTTGTTAATGGATAGTTTATCTGTTCAGCTACATAGTATTCAGTGTATTCTGGAAGGAGTTGTACTCTCCCTAAATGATGAATTTAAATCCATCAGTTCATAGATCAGTATGCTCTAAGGATGTTAAAACAAAACTTCTCAAACTACTTCAGAGGTGCAAGTATGTGTAGAAAGTTATCAAACCACTGAGGCAATTTCACAGGTAGCTGACAATGCAGAGGAGTCAATTGCAATTTTGGAACATAAACCTGACACCAATTTCTATTATGATGTTTTAAGTATAAACCTCCCAACACAATTGAAAGAAGAGCTCCAGGAAAATCTGCAACTTTTAAAGGGACAAGTTTGGGAAGTTTTTTTCATGGACATTAGTAAAGTTGAGTAATCCCTGAGAAAAAGAGAAGCTTATAAACTACTTGACAAACATTCCAGAGAAGAGAAATATTTCATTTCATGAAGACAAGCAGGAAGAAGTGACTTAATGAGTCAGTTGGAATTAGGGTGGATCTTTATTGGTCTGATATTTGTAACTGAAAGAAAAAAGATGTATTAGCTTAAAGAAAAGTTTAGAGTTTTAAAAATGGCTGTATACAAGAAGAAAATATTATTCTATGAGGGTAACTTGGAAGGATCTATATTTAATGAGTTAATTGGAGTTAGTTGGAATTTTATTAGTATGAAAGTGAACTTTAAAGTATGTATGTTAAGAGGAAGTTTAAAACATATGAATTATAATGTTTTGATTTTAGAAATGTTTTTAAAGAAAAGTTTAGGTCCTCTTCCCTTCCTCCACCCCCAACACCTCCCCCCTCCCCCCCCCGATCTGTCATGCAGTGCTTATTGCTACTGCTGCTATTGCACCCAGCTACCGTATCTCTTTGCTGCATGATAGATCTGGGAGGATGGGGAAGGTGGATGAAGGAAAGAGGAATGATCTGTCCACGAAGACTTTTCTCAGGGTGTTAGATTGGGAAGTTAAAAACCTAGAATGGGGTACAAGCAAGCTTGATTCAAAGGCTTTGGCTCCTGAGTTCACTGCACTGCCACTAGAAAATGCTGTTACCTGGCCAGGAACAATGCAAGCCCTGTTTTTGCAATTGGGGAGGAAAAAGAGTGTTTCAGGTGGTGGGCGGTCCTTGCAACCTGGAACCACCCACTGCCTGAAATGCTCTTTTTCCTCCCCAATTGCAAAAACAGGGCATGCATTTCTCCTGGCCAGATCCATCTCCTGGGCCAGGAGCAGAAGCAGACTGTCCTGCGACTGGGTCATCTGGAGAAGGGGGAGTCCGAGCAGCAAGCCACCTTGCCTTACACCTCTCACAAAGCGCCCACTTCACCTGCCCCTTCTTGGATGGTTCCAGGTGGCAGAGAGCCCTCCCTGAAATGTTCCCCATGCCAAAATATGGCAAGTAGCTTTTGCGTGTTGGGACTTTTTGGCGATTGCTCCCCTACTTTTGATGGCCTATCTGCTGAGATATGTCTAAGAACTGGCATTTTTATTTTCCTCAATATTTCAATTTGTAAATGTGATCTCCAACATATGTGAACCTTCATAAAAAAATATTTTTCAAGCACACTCCGGTTGGTTTCTCTTGTGTTATATATTTTGATTGCCGGGTTTGTCTATTTTCATTGTTCAGATTGTATTTGGGGATCTAAGTGCTTTCTAAGTGACCCTGTGAAAATATTTTTTTTCTTTGAAAGGCAGTGTCGAACTGAAACATGATAAACAAGCAAGCACTCAAACGAAACCTAAAGACGCATTGATTGCCTGGTATTGATGAGGTGCTTTGCATCATGCAGACATGTCAATCTGTTCAGCCATGAGTTGAGGCAGGGCTGATCTACTTAGGATGGTTGATGCCGCTTTTCTCACGAACGGTGCCTAGCCTCAGAGAAGCTGCTGTTACAAAAAGGGGGATGGGGCGGATATGAAATAGCTGTTCTACTGATTATATGGAGGACACTGTCTTGTGTCACAGAATCGCTGCTTCTCTTGGACTTCAAGGAAGCCAAGACTTCTTTTGAAGATCTGTCCAGAAAGACGAGTAAATATAATAAACACATCTATAACTCTTCTGAGGTTAACAGACCAGGAAGAATTCTTTTTTAAAAAAACCATTTGTTTTTATTTGTAAGGGCTGTGTTCCCTCTGGGAAATCTGTATAGCTTTGAAGGACCTGATGGCTATGTATAAAGCCAAGGTCAAAACTAGACAGGACAAGAAGTCTTTCTCTATTCTCTCTCTCTCTCTCTCTCTCTTTTCTCTTTCAGACTGATGTTTATTCCTGTCTCACATCAATTTTGATGTCTCTTGCCTTGTCTTTCTGTTCCTTCCTTTTCCTTCCTTCTTCAATTGTGGTTCACAGTCCTCCTCTCTATCTCGCTTCTTCTTCCATACTTTTTCTTTTCTGTTTCTCATTCTGTTCCTCTTACCTTCTTCCTTCCAGGTTGAACTGAAAACTTCTAATGTGATAGGAACAAAACTGCCTAATCTGCAATATGCTGATAATAAGAGGCAAGTCTATACCTTACAGAGAAAACTAACAGCACTCAGTCAATAGCTCCAGCATGGTTGAGCTGTAGGTATGCATCTCATTCAGCAGAGATACTTATTCATTTCTTCATTCCATTTTTCTCATTCACCCATACAGATATAATGGAATAAATCCTGGTAACATATGCAAATTCAGACATACTCCCTTACAAGCAAACGGATTCTAGATACCACAAATATTCATCTTGCCATGTTTTCCACTGCACTCAAAATGAAGCCACCACCTTCAGCTTTATTCTGAATGTATCATTCAGTCCTATGAGATGACTCTTGCCATCTTGCTTGAAGATCAAGTTATTGGAAGGGCTGGCTGGATGGGGACAACAATAGCAAGAATATCTTTTGCCTCTGTCTGTATCTGTTGGTACTCATTTTTTAGTACTAACTCTCAGTGTTGAACCAGAGGTGGTATTCAGCCTGTTTTGACTGGTTCTGGTGAACCGGTAGCAGAAATTTTGAGTAGTTCAGAGAACCAGCAAATGCCACTTCTAGCTGGCTCCACCCCCATCTAATCCCTGCCTCCCAAGTCCCAGCTGATTGGCTGTGTCATCTTCTGTTGCCCTACATAGGATAAGTTGAAAAGTAGGTTAGTGGTGTGTGGAAGGAATGGGAATTTTTACAGTATCCTTGCCCTGGAGTAGAGTGGAAATGGAGTTTTTACAGTGTCCTTCCCCTGCCATGCCCACCACACTCACAGAAACGATAGTAATTTTTTTTTTGAATCTTACCACTGGGTTGAACTGTGTTGTTCTTGGTGCTTCCTGAGCTTGGTTATTTTCTTTCAGACTTTTCATTACCAAAGTAGGTGACATAATCAATTCTAGAAGAGAATGCAGTTTGTCACTTCGTTTCAGCACTGATGAAACATCTGCAAGACACGACACAAAAATGAACCATCTGCAAGAAAACATCCAAGGACCCAATCATACCTTGATTATTCTGACTCCCCTTGTTTCCATGCTGGTGTGTGTGTTTGTGTATGTGACTTGGATTTTCCCTAAAAACAAATGATGTATGTATGGTTAAGGCACATCACACTGTATGGGGCAGCTTCATTGGCTTCAGAGGAATGTGGGGAGGAGCAGGCCGGGGGAGGCCAGAGCTCCTCAGGATTGGAATGACTTGTTAGCAAGGAGAAATGGGGGCAGGTTGACTGAGAGAGAGCAAGCAGTGAACAGAAGGAGCAATGAAGCAAAGACCACCCCTTCCTGATTCTCAAGCATGGAGGGTGGAGAGAAGGCAGGAACACTGCAGACAGATCCAAATACTCCGGAGGAGATGACCCCGCCCCTATTCACAAGACATACTTGTGGACTGAGATTTAAGCAGACACTGGGGTGGGTCATTTGTGGGAACAAACACTGAATTGATAGAATTTGGTGTGCTGGTATAAAAAGTTGAAGTTTGCAGGACTGCTTGCTTCTTCATCACTTGTGCCTTCTTCCTGACTTTGTGGACTCAGTACTTTGTTCCTGATTTTATGGACTCGTTGTTCATTCTTTGTTTCGTGGACTCCTTTCCCTTTGTTTTACTGGAGTGGGTGCAGCCAGAGACTGCTGTGGGTGTAGGTGGGCAATTTGTTCTGGAACGTGCCAAGAACGTGGGAGCATTTGGGGGATAATTTGGAGCATTAAAGGGGATTTTGAACTCTCATCTGGCTGTGTGAACTTCGTGTCTTGTCCTGGGTCATCACATGCAGTGATCTATGTATGCAGAGCATCTATGGGCCCTCCTTCAACTCCGCGCATGAAAAGGCTGCTTAAGGAATAGTTCTGCTGCAAGGAAACATTGGCATGTTTTGCTTGTGGGGAGCCTCTAGTGACATCAACCCACCTATTTCAAGGTAAATCCTGTTACTTGTCTCAGCTTCTGCCAACCTAGTAGTTCGAAAGCATGTAAAAATGCAAGTAGAAAAATAGGAACCACCTTTGGTGGGAAGGTAACAGTGTTCCGTGCTCGTTCGGCGTTTTAGTCATGTCGGCCACATGACCACTGAGATGTCTTCGGACAGAGCTGGCTCTTTGGCTTTGAAACAGAGATGAGCAGCCTCCCCTACAGTCGGGAAAAACTAGCACATGTGTGCAAGGGGAACATTTACCTTTATGCTCTACCTGTGGGCAGAGACAATGAGATTTTCTTATTTTTTTTCTCAAATACCCTCTTTATACAGATGAATTTGCAAATTGACAGAGCTGCTAATCTGCTGGGCTTGCTCACATCAACATAGCAGGTAGAAGCCAAAAGCTGACGTGTGCAGCCCTTGCTATAACCTGAAAACCAAGCGCAGGGACCGGAGCTAACAAAAAATTGGCAACAATAAATACAGACAACATAGACCTTTTGTTTGGTCTATCCCACAATTCAAGAATACTTTGGAAGAGAAGGCTCCATAATAATCCTATCTGCCAGGGAAAATACCAGTCAATACCAGAAAAGCAGATTGCATGAGCAATTAAAATTAACATTAAGAAAAAAAATGGATATGCTAAACTAAGCATTTTAACCACTGACACTGGACCTGAGTTTCCCACAGAGAGAAGAAATTTTGCCAGAAATAACAAATCCCATCTTTAAGCACTGTAAAGCAAGGGCTTATTTTATCCTTAAAGAAGACTATTTTCAAAACAGCAGACCCTCCCGTACAGTTCACGATGCTTGACATCCAAGCCTACATTATCTGACAATGTGAACATTCGGAAATGTTGAACAGCTGAGAGGAGCTTACAAAAATAACTCCAATTGTGTGAAACAGAGGCTTCATTATCACCTCTAAATGGCAAATCCTGTGTTGACGGCATTTCATTTCATGAAGGCCTCAATTTGAACTCACTTCCCCTTGACAGCAGGAAAACTGTTGGGAAGATCTATCTCAGTGTGGCGACCCTCAAGATTATCTTCCCTCTCATCCCCAAACACAGGCACAGATTTTAAGTCCATAGACTTCTCGTAAGAAAGGAGTCTCCAAAAGACCAAATGTTGCAGGGATTTTTTCTTGTATCTCTCATGTTGTGTTGATACCTCCCAAATCTTTGAGGAGACAAGTGATAAATTATTTTCTCACCTATCACAGCAGCTCTTTCTAATACCACATCCCATCATTCTCTCTGAGCTTCAAGGCACACCAGAGCTTTGTGGATGTGAATGGATCATCTTACTTAGCAGATTGTTAGTGTAATTGGCATTGCCAGGGTGTACAGCTTCAGCTCTAGGTAGGTGTCTATGTCATCGAATGAGCCTGGGATTTATTTATTTATTTTTATTTTTACACGGTGACTGCTTTGACGCTTAAGGAACACATACTGGGAAAGAAACCTTAATCCTCACACAATGCAGCTCTTTGGTAGGGTTTCATGTTATTCAAGTTGGAGATATCATCTGCACTGGGTTCAGCTTCTTGGATTTCATTTGCTAATGTATTGTTGGAAGAAATGTCCATCTGGGTACAGTTCTAAGTGGGGAAAAAGTCACTAGATTCATGGAAGTTGGAAAAACTTCTTGGAAAGAAGGTTTTAATGGTGGACAGGACCACATGGCTTGAAAATGTTGAGTGAAGGGAAAAAAGAGGGGGAGATACTGAGAGTGCCTGAATTTTATACCCTCTCTGGGCTTTTGAATTTGAGTTTGTATTCTGATTGGTTGCCAGACTCCCATGGGACCATGCAGGGGCAACTCCGTAGGCTGTCCTGAGTCCCAGGCTTGGTTGAGCCTTTCTGGATGATGTAATCTTCCCAGGTGTCATGTGGTGAGATGGGTAGAGGGCTAATCCTATCATGTCCTGAGAGCCATGTCTTAATCCCATCATCCTGGACCTGAAGGGGGGGAACAGAGAGCTGCAGGGAGCTGCTTTGTCTTTGTCTTTAAAGCATGTTTCTCTTTTCTCATCCAGGGAAACATAATATTCTGCCTTTTTAGTATTTCCTAGAATTTTTCATTCTTCTAGGAGAGAGATTGGATACTACAGCAAGTATGAGACAGTAACAAAGATTTGGAGAGTGATTTCCTTTCTTTTTTGGTGTGATGGTGGTGTTTAGTAGCCAACTCAGGTTTCCACGAAGGACTAAGTTATTGGTTCAATATATATATATTGAATGTATGTATGTATGTATGTATGTATGTATGTATGTATGTATGTATGTGTGTATATATATATACACACATACATACATACATACATACATACATACATACATACATGTATATATATGTATGTGTGTGTATGTATGTATGTGTATATATATATATATATATATATATATATATATATATATATATATATATATATATATATATATATTATACATGCACATTTCGAACCCTTGCAAAATAAATTTGAGAAGGATGTTGCTAAACAAGACAATTGTTAAGTGAATTTTGCCCCATTTTGTAATCTCTATTGACACAGTTGTTAAGTGAATCACTGCCGTTGTTAAGTTAATAACATGCCTGTTAAGTGAGTCCAGATTCCTCGTTGATTTTGCTTGTCAGAAGGTCGCAAAAGGTGATCACATGACCCTGGGACACTGCAGCTGTCATAAATACATGCCAGAATAGAATAGAATAGAATAAATTTAATTTGTTAGCCGCTCCCTCTCCAAAAGGACTCGGGGCGGCGTACTGTAAAAACCCATACATATATACATATACATACAATACATATACACATACATACAAACACATACACGTACCCGGAGGAGGTAACACTCGTTAAAAGCATACAATAGTAATAATAAAATTAAAATTAACAATTAAAATACCCTCAGTTAAAATTACAAATTTAAAAAGATTGTCAGGAGCAATGGGATAAAATTATGGTTGAGCCAGGCCAGCTAATTGGAAAAGGTGGGTCTTGAGCTTTACACGGAAGGAGCGGAGATTGGAGGTAATCCTGATGTCAAGGGGGGGGTCATTCCACAGGGCTGGGCCCATCACAGAGAAGGCTCTGCTCCTAGGTGTCGCCCCCCGACACTGTTTAGTGGACGGCACCTGGAGAAGTCCCTCTCTGTGCGAGCGGATTGGTCGCAGGGATGTATGGGGCAGGATGCGATCCTGCAGGTAACTAGGTCCTGTGCCATGGAGCGCTTTAAAGATCGTAATCAAAACCTTGAAACGCACCCGATAGACCACAGGAAGCCAGTGCAGCTCGCGCAGGAGAGGTGTTACATGGGAGTATCTGGTACTCCCCATAATCACCCGCGCGGCCGCATTCTGGACCAACTGCAGTCTCCGAGTGCATCTCAAGGGAAGCCCCATGTAGAGAGCATTGCAGTAGTCTAGGCAAGACGTCACCAGCACATGAGTGACTGTGCGTAAGGCATCCCGGTCCAATAGGGGGCGCAATTGGCGGACCTGGTGGAACGCCCCCCTTGCCACGGCTGTTACATGGTCGTCCATGGACAGCCGGGCATCCAGGAGGACGCCCAAATTGCGCACCCGCTCCATGGGGGCCAGTTGCATGCCCCCGATGGCCAGAGATGGAAGCAACTGGTTGAACCGGGGGGCCGGAAGCCACAGCCACTCCGTCTTGGAGGGGTTGAGTTTGAGTCGGTTGTCATCCATCCAGATCCGTACGGCTTCCAAGCACCGGGACATCATTTCGACGGCCTCGTTGGGGTGGTTCGGGGTGGAGATGTACAGCTGAGTATCATCAGCGTACAGATGATATCCCACCCCGAAACCACGAATGATCTCGCCCAGTGGCTTCATATATGTGTTGAACAGGAGTGGCGAGAGAACCGACCCCTGTGGCACCCCACAAGTGAGGGGGCTCAGGGTCGATCTCTGCTCCCCTGCCAACACACGTTGCGTCCGGCCGGAGAGGTAGGAGCCGAACCACCGTAAAACAGTGCCCCGAACCCCCAACCCCTCCAGCCGGTGCAACAGGATACCATGATCGATGGTATCAAAAGCCGCCGAGAGGTCTAATAGGACCAGGACAGAGGAACAACCCCTATCTCTGGCCCTCCAGAGATCATCAACCAACGCGACCAAGGCCGTCTCCGTGCTGTGCCCGGGTCGGAAGCCGGACTGGCGCGGGTCTAGATAATCATTTTCCTCCACTCTCTACAACCTTCGCTAAAAAGGGAAGTTGCCAAGCATCCAAATGTTGATCATGTGACCATGTGGACGCTGCAATGGTTGTAAGTCTGAAAAGGGGTCATAAGTTACCATTGTCTGCGTCATTGCAACTTCAAGCAATCAGTTGAAGACTGTCTGTACAGCTTAAATCAATGATCTGCCATCCAGGCAAAATAAAACAATACTTCACTGATATACCTTAAGAAAACTTAGGTCTTTTTATTATTATTAAGTATTTATGTGGTATTTTTAAAGCATTTATTTTAAGTATTTTCATTTTTAATGAAAACACTTCATTGCTGCTCCAATTTATGGTATTTTCAAAATAGTGGAGGGGGGGCAGGCTTCCAGCTTCTCTTTGGGGCAATCAATAGTAAAGTGGTCATTTTTACATCATTAAAAAAAAGAAACAAAACAAGGCATAATCCTACAATTGAAAGTATTGGCGTTAATCTCTAAGGCTTTCACAGCTTGGCATCTCCAGGACTGACTCCACCAAAGAGATCCCATCTGGCCTGCTAGATCATGCAGGGAGTGGCTTTCTGGTGTCCAAGAATTCCAGGATGTCTGAGTAGCCAACGCTAGAAGCTGCTGGTTTTCTATTATAACCCCAAAGCTGTGGGATGGGCTCCACCTGAGATCAGACTGGCCCCCTTCCTGAAGGCTTTTAGGGAGTTATTAAAAGTGAAGATTTTTTTTAAACAGAGTTTTTGCTAACACCAACTCAGTGGTAGGTTGCTAACCGGTTTGCTCCTGCTCGCAAGTGCATGCAATGCTTCTGCACTTGTGCAGAAGCGTCCCGGCAGATGGGCGGAGCATCCTGCTGTCACTACTACCATTTCGACCAAACCGGGATGAACCCCGAGCAACCCATCTCTGTACCAACCCTTCTGCATTGTTTTCCTTCCTTCCTTCCTTCCTTCCTTCCTTCCTTCCTTCCTTCCTCCTTCTCCTCCTCTCTCCCTCCCTCCCTCCTTTTCCCTCCCTCCCTTTCTTGCCATTTGGATTGTATGTTGTTTTAAAACAGCTGTTGCTCTTTGCACTGTAGTATTGTCATACCAAGGTATGCAAGGCTATAGCAGGAAATCTAAATAAATCCTTAAAACGATTAGAGATATCAAAAATAATTGTTGTACTTTATACAGAATTGCAGTTAGGAGAAAATCTGACTGGGCCATTTATGAGCCTGTTCAATTTCCTGTCCAGATGTTAACAATTGATAGGTAGGTTCAAGATCTGTCCTTTGATTTTGCATATTCTGGACATGAATCTTCCTTCTTTTATAGTGGTCCCCAACCTTTCTGGCATCAGGAACTGGTTTTGTGGAAGGCAATTTTTCCACGGACTGGGATGGGGATGGTTTCGTGTGCAACCATATCCTGTGATTGTGCAAATAAAGCTTTGCCTGCTCCCTGCTTGCACTGCCTGATTAACAGGCCATAGACTTGTTCTGGTCCATGGCCTGGGAATTAGGAACTCCTGCTCTTATAGACCTCGGGAAGGTAACCTTTGGTTACCTCACCACCTACATCTATTAACACCTGACCAAAGAACACAGGGTGGGAATAATGATGTTTTGCCTACGTGTGAATGGTTAAAGCTGGAAAAAAGACTTGGTTTTTGCTGTATGCAAAAGTACCCACAAGGTTTGTATTGTAAAAGACAGTGCAAAATAGTGTTTCAGTCACTGGATAATTTGCCACCAAATTCCAGCAGTGGGTTATATCACATGCATGGCCCAGGTATTGATGGTTGTTGACGGTTTTTCCATCTTTCAATTTTGTCTCTAGGACTTTTATCTCTTTTGGGATGTCTTCTTTTCTAATCACATTCTTAACTTCTCCACATTTGATGTTATCCAGCTATAAAATGTTATAATTCGGACATCAAACACCCTCCACACAAGCTTCCCCAGTGCCATCTGCACCAGTTCGTCACACTGGTTTCTTCTCTACCGTTAGGAATACAATGCAATGCAAGGTATAGATCCACAATTTGCTGCCAAAGAGAAATGCTACCCTAAACTGTTTTCTGTACAAGCTGCTTTTCTTCTATAAAGTTAAAACTAAGGTTAACATAAATATATGTGCAAGGTTAACACCCACATCCAGGTCTCGTAAGACAAATTTGCTAATATTTAGATAAATGTGTGTTACAATTACCATAATGAAATCAGAGTATACTACAGGTAGTCCTCGACTTACAGCAATTCAAAGTTAATAGCAGCCCTGAGAAAAGTGACTTATCACCGTTTTCACACTTACGGCCATTGCAGCCGCCCCATGGTCATATGCAGTAGTGGGTTTTCATTTTTTTTACTACCGTTTCAGTCGTGCACATGCGCGTGTGACTCTTCTGCGCATGCACAGAAGCATCCAGGCAGTTGGGCAGAGCCTCCCGCCACTGCCACTACCAGTTTGCTCGATCCGGGCCAAACAGGGAGCAACCCACCTCTGGTCATATGATCAAAAGGAAGTTTGGCAACTGACACTTATTTATGATGATTGCAGTGTCTCGGGGTCATGTGATCACTTTTTGCGAACATCTGACAAGCAAAGACAACGGGGAAGCCAGATTCATTTACACAACCATGTTACTAACTTAACTGCAGCAATTTATTCAACAAGTGTGACAAGAAAAGTCATCAAATGGGGCAGAAGTCACTTAACAAATGTCTTACTTAGCAACAGAATTTTTTGGGGGGAGGGGTGTCAGTTATGGTCATAAGTCAGGGACTACCTAGATAACAGCCTACTGAAAGCCATGTCACCCAAATTCTTTTATTCATATATCTGCTTGAAGAAGAGTCTCTGCCCAAGGAGTTATTTTACAATTCTCCTCAGACCTTCATTAAATTAAATCATTCTGCTCTCTGCCAAAAATATCACATCGTTGAGACAGAGCCGGCAGTGATATTAAAGGGTGTTGCTTTTCTAAATCTCTGACCAATACATAATTGAGCTTATATTTCAAAGCCAAATTTTATGCAACTGAAACTTTTCAAAAGATACTTCATATTTCTTGGATCTCTGATGGATGAAAGAAAGAAAAGAGAGAGAGAGAGAGAGAGAGAGAGAGAGAGAGAGAGAGAGAGAGAGAGAGAGAGAGAGAAGGAAGGAAGGAAAGAAGAAAAGAGAGAGAGAGAGAGAGAAAGAGAAAGAAAAAAAGAAAGTTAACTTGACAGAGATTTCCAAAATATCTGGTTACTTTGGGAGAAGCCTTTCAATGGCACTTCTGAAAGATGCTGCATTATAACATCGATTAAATCCATGTATTATTTCAAAGTCAAAAAGCTGGCACAGCTAATAGATGTGTTAACAAAGACTGCCAATCCATGGGCTGCCAACAATTTTACTAGCAAGGTCTCAAAAGAACAGTTACAAGATTACTGCATATTACAATATGGCAATTATATGTATTTACCTTAATTATATACTTAGACATAATTATAATAATTGCATGTATAGGTCATATTTGACCAAATTTTAAAAAGGAAAACTCTAGCAAAGCTCACCATAAGACTGATGAAAGAAATACTGTGATGCTAGGAGAAATTTAAACAATTGAAGGATATTTTAAAAAAGAGCTTTAATCTTCAGGCACAATTTGATATTGATATTTGTGATGGAGAAGTCTACCATAATCCACATTGCTGATCCCACATACAGTACTTAAATCTTGAGTATTTCTCCCTCCTTAAGAAATATTATCCTTAATTCCAGAGTCAACCAAATGTTCAGACTAGATTTGGACCTGGCATAGGGAGACAAGATGTTTGGTGGTGTTGAAGGTGTTGTTGGAGGATGTAAGCTGTTGAAACCAAAGCTGCCATTTGCAATTGACCGATGGTGATTTTATCAATGCTGGTGATGTTCAAGAGATGCTCCAGAATGTTTCAGGATTGCACCCAAGGGTCCTATTACTATTGGTCCTACTTTTACTTTCTTTTGCCATAGTCATTCTACTTCTGTTTGTTGTGTTTTTTCTTCATCTCTTTCTCTTCTCTTCTACTGTCTTCAAGTATTGTCGCATCCATTATACAGATGTTTTTGCCTTTGTTATCGACAGTTGTTAAGTCTGAGGTGTTATATGGCAGATGCTTGTCTATCTGAAATCAGAACACTTTAGCTTCCTCGTTGTGTATTTTTTATCTTTATCTTTAAGAAGATGTTGGATAGCTATTTGTCTGAAACAGTATAGGGTTTCCTGCCTAGGCAGGGGGTTGGACTAGAAGACCTCCAAGGTCCCTTCCAACTCTACTATTGTATTGTATTGTATCTATTTTGTGGTCCCAACAGTTCTTGCTTGCAGGCAAATGGTATTTTTCACAGATCTTCCAGTGCACCATTGTTGCTAATTGGTCATGCTGTTGTTTGCCATCTGACTGTGCAATTTTCTTACTAGGTGGTCCCCTGTTTCTACAACTTCTTTACAAAGGCGGCATTCATTGTTTCTTGCTGTCTTCTCAATTCTGGTTTTGAATGCATTTGTTTCTAAAGTTTGGTCTTGTGCCCACAGAATTAGCCCCTCTATCTGTTCTACTTTTCGACTCCTAGTCATTACCAGGTCTTGTTGCTATTTGCTTTATCTGCTAGAGTGTTGTTATTTTTTTAGTAGCCATGTAATACTTTGGCTAGCCATGTCTCTTTTCTATTCTTCATTTGCTCTTTTTTGTTGGTCAGTTTATTATCATAGTTCATCCTATAAGAGGATTCAACATTTTTACCCATCTATTGAGTCCTTCCCAAAGACCTGGGAGTGCCCAAAGTTGTTTTGTTTGATGGTGCTAAAGGTGTCCTCTCAAGATGTAAGCTCTTCCAAGTATTATTATCATTAGCAAAAACATAGACCATCTAGTGATACCATATAAAGACCAATGAAAAAAGTGGGGTCTATTATGATATGATCTGCAGAACCACTTCCTTTGCTGAAATGGAAATATGACAACTCGAAAATAACTGGCATACATACCTCTTGATGTTGTAGTCTTGTAAAGCTGAGCTTTGGTAAGCAATATGTTTAATCGGTTTAAATAAAGCCTAGCTTTTATTTATTCATGAAGCTTACCTATTGCTTTCCAGTGCTTGGCACCAGTGTTCGGTCCTAACTGCATTATACATGCTGCAGTTTTCAAAAATGCAACCGGGATTATGAAGATTTGTAAAATAAATATTTTTTTTAATATTCTTTTGTAAACGTTCCAGTGTGTAAAATAGCAGCAGTAAGTGGAAGCTCCCAATGTGTCTATTGATTACCGTTTTCTACAATTTCTTTTTCTTTTTAACTTTTGCAGTGCTAGAAAATATGAAGATTCAGTCTACCTGATTGGCAAACCCAGCATTTAAGTTTTATAGAAGTCATGAACTTTTCAAGGAGTTAGATAACTCTGCAGAACCATATTAAAAAAAAAAATTTCTGATATCAACAAAAACACAAAATGACTATTTCTAAAGAAACAAAAATGACAAGTCTTTTTCAAGGATGGTGTTAGGGATGTAACCCTAGGCTTGGCTTGGCAATGTATATAAGCTATGATTACTTTACTGTTACTTTAAATGCTTAAGAGATGTAATTGGTTTATTACCTAGCAGCCATAAGAGGGAGCCAGAATGGCTGTTAGATCTCTGTTTTGTTAGAAGCTGGTCAGTGTATACTGAGGTATTGTGATTTGCTACTGTTAGCTATATTTTGTGTGCTAGACTGACTATTTTGATAACTGAATTACTGAACTGTGTATGACTTGGACTGTTAACCAGACTCTGAATATTTCTATATTTCTACATTGTAAACTACTGTATTTTTATACTATTCAGTGTCTCTGTATGCTGGTTTGTGTGTGTTATTCCATATCACTCTCATTGCACTTCTCTGCATACTCACTCTCCTAATGGGGAGCTTAATTACTTAACAGATGGCACCTTTCAATTTATGGTCTATTTCATTTTTTAAATCATTGGGGTTTTTTTCTTTAATCTTTGGACACAGTCTAGAAATAGAAATGAGTTTTGACGCTGGTGGAAGAGAGGTAAATATATGTGATACAGGTAGTTCTCCACTGAACATGACTGAGCCCAAAATTTACATTGCCAATTGTTCCATTGCTCACTTGTTAAGGGAGCCTGATTTTAAAGCCTTTTTGGGGGGGCCACAGTTCCCAGGGTCACATGATCACAATTCAGACACTTGGCAGCAGATCGTATTTATGATGATTACAGAGTCCAGGCATCATGTGATCACCTTTTGGAAACTTCTGACAAGCAAAGTCAGTGGGGAAGCCAGATTCACTTAATAACTGTCTTACTAACTTAAGCTGCAGTGATTCACTGAGCAGCGGTGGCAAGAGAGGTTGTAAAATGGAGCCAAACTGACTTAATAGCCATCTCACTTAGGAACAGAAATGTTGGGCTCAATTGTGGTCGTAAGTCAAAGACTGCCTATAAACACAAATAAATAGGGGTGAATCCTTTTTCATTAACCTGCCATACTGCATTCTAACCACTGTGCCACTACGGCTCTAGCTCCAAAAAAGCCAGGGAAATGTAAACAAGTACAATGCCGAAAGAACCAAAATACGGACGAATAGATATAAACAGTGCCCAGGCTTAGTTTATGGTCCAGGAAGTGGGAAAAGGCAGGACTGTGTCACATGGACTTCCCATTGAATGTATCGTGGCTCTGATCTTATATTTAATATAAGGCATAACAGTTGTTATAACAAATAATGGTTGGCAAAGCTTTGGGTAAAAGACTAAAGCTTTACTCCTTGAATTAATATCTCAGCAGCCATAAACTGCAGCAATGTACACTGTAGGCAATAGATACAAAGCAAGTTATAAACTTCAATGAGATGGGATCCCATGATTGCAAAGGGAAAGGGCACCTTGATTATTCTGTGAGATAAAGGTAATTGAAGAAAGTTTGATTAGTGACCTCTCTTTTTTTTGGGGGGGGGGGGTAAAGTCATTTGAAAGAGTAAAAAAAAGATGAAGAAAAACCAAAAGGAAAAATAATTGGAGGATTAGCTTTCCTTTCCCTCTCCCCGCTACAGATAGTATTATGATAGCCTTATGAAAGCAGAATTTAAAACCCTGATTTACAGCAGAAAAGGCAGGTTAAAAATAGCAGCATCAATGTGTCTTTTAATCAGTATGTTTTTCTTAAAGAATTGTTTTAATATCAGTTCATCAGATATATGGAACCGCCATGCACAATCAAAATGCAAATCGACACCAGTCATTTGTAATCTGGATGGAAGAAAGGCAAGATGTGCAAAGTGCATAATTCTTTCCCCCTTTATCCAAAATACATTCTGGAAAGCTTAAGAAATTGAGGGAATTCTACTTTCCATCAGGCATTACTTTCACTTTCTTTCATTTACTACTCTACTCACAGGTTATTTACCTCTAAAGGTGAAACAGGAAAATACTAATGTTCTGGCCTAGCGTTCTCCAGCAGCACGAAGCCTAGTCCTTGTCCCAATAAAACCCTTTTATTTAATTTACAGTGAATTCCTCTCCAGTAAAGTCTTTCCTCTCCCACAGTCTTTCAAGATAGTTCACAATTACCGTCCTTTATCAGGCTTGGAGAGTGGCCAGGCCGATATCTTTCAGACGCCACCATACTTGGCAAGAATGCAGGAATGAACTAATTGTCTCCTGCAAATACCCCTCTCCTTTTGCTCCTCTTTTATTCCCTATGGGAGGAGTCATTTACTGTCCACCTGTGGCTTTACTCCAAGTTCCTTAACTGTTCCTTAACTGTTCCCTTCGTTTGGCAACTCTGTGCATGCTCACACTGGGAACAGGCTCCAGATGTTCATCTGCTTCACTGATGTCTGACTCCAAAGGCAGCTGATAACTGTCAGACGGTCCTCGCCCCATCTCTGCATCCAACGCAGAGCACTCATCAGAGCCTTCCCCAGACTCCAGGACTGGCCCATGTTCCTTCCCAACCTCCTCACTGTCTGAATCTGGTGCCAGCTCTGCTGGCCGCTGGCAGGCCACAACAACTAATTCCTAATATCTTGAAACCTAAAATGCTAATCAATACAGTTCAGAAAGATAACTGACAAGAGATAACCACCCTTTTTCCTTCTTTTCCATGCAAAGAAATAAAAACTAGAAATTCATTTAAATTGTAGAGCATTATTGCCTCATTCCTAGAGAGAATGAACTAATAATGCTCTACAATTTAAACATAGAGCATTAAGCGGTTAAGAAAATATAGGCAGCCACTGAGATTCTCCATACATTTGATGGCATGTAATGAATTAATTTGCAGGTTGATTATGATCGGGACCACAATTTCCATTCTTAAGCAAAAGTGAGCCATTTGCAATTTACAACCTTTTTGACATAGTTGTTAGGTGAATCATTGTGGTTAAGTCCATCACATAGTTGTTAAGAAAATTCCTTCCCTTATTGACTTTGCTTGTCCAAGGCTGGCTGGGAAGGTAATGAATGATGATCATGTGACTCCAAATTTTGATCATGTGACCATGGGGATGCTGGGATGGTTGCAAGTACGAGTACTGATTGTAAGTCCTTTTTTCTCCAGCGCTGTTATAAGCTTGAGTGCTCACTAAATGAATGGTTGTAAGTCAAGAACTGCCTGACAGAGTTGGAAGGGACCTTGGAGGTCTTCTAGTCCAACCCCCTATACCATTTCAGACAAATAGTTGTGCAAATAATATCGAAAGCTTCATGAATTTGCATGTCATCCTTGCAGATGGACCATGCTAATCCTCTCTGTATCGTTTCAATATCGTTTAGTATTTGTGCTACCAAAGTGAAGAGACCCAACCTCCTAAGGTTGAGAAATAGTTAAAAAGAAGAAAGAAAAACCACCATTTTTCTGAATCAATATATTATATAGTCTTTGATGAAGACATTTTAGATAAGTTTCCCCTCCCCCACTTTTTTACAAAATGCTTAATAGTAAATGAGAGAAACGTTTGTTGTAAGAATTGTATGGCTCATTCTTATATTTTCTGTTGTCCCACGTTAAATATCCTATACTGATAAATGAAATCTGAGCACTTACAAGAGGTGTTTGGCTGATTCAGGATACAGAAGGATTATTATAAGCTTGGGAGAGAAAAGAGATTTTCAGAGTTGAAAATCAGCCTTTCTTGAATACAAAAAGCATTGAGAAGAAGCACTCAGCTGTCCTTGAAATTGAGAGAAAAGTGTTGACATCCTCATTTTCCATTTTCTAAAAACTTAACAATTACCAATAAATCCTAAGAGTTACCAAGTTCTAGATGTTTTCTATAACGTGTGTTGAGTAAGATGTTACTCGTATTCGCTCATGCATTTTAAATACAGCCTTATTAGCCACATAATATAATGATCTTAAAACAACTTATCAGACCCAAATGTTGCATAGCCTTATTTGTATTCCCTTCTCATAAATCCTCCCAAGCAGATGTATATATTTGTTGTCAGCCATATTTGTCACAGCACAAGCTGTCTTTGGCCCATTTTTCAGGATGCTGTTAGACATGATTTATCGTGGGGTGTCATTCCTGCCTGTTTTCTTTGCAAATCTCCCTCCCCTGCCTTGAATGAAGAAGTCATCTAGTTGAGAATCTGACTGGTGGAGAAGAGAGATAGATAATCACAGACTTGGTTGATCACTCTTTCCCAAGGCAATTCCACTTTGGCTATAGATTTTTTTTTTAAAGGGAAGGATTTCAAACTCTGAGAAAAAGTAATCACACCCTTAAATACATAAATCAATACAGTCTGTGCTGTTAAATAGAAAGCTGTATTTTTCTTATGTTACTTTAATCTGTTTTATTAGAGTGAACTGAAGCTCCTCCGGCAATCAGAATGCAGAAGGCGACTATCCAATTATCACTTTATAAAACTGTTCATAGGAACGAATACAAAGGGAGCCTATCCATCCCGCATGTATATTCACTCTCCTGCTGGATAAGGACTCAATAGTAAGGTCAGTCTTTCAAGTGCTGGGTCTACCACAACAGCATATTGGCCATTTAAAAAGAACAACATAAAATCCCCCTGATAAGCCCTTAAAATTAAAGCCTGCTTTAAACATCTGCCTTCGAATTTAGCAGACTCTGACTGTCTACTCACATTGCCCTAAGCTGGGCCTTGCTTGACCATGGCTTGTTGATTAAACTATCATTGGTTGATTGCATGCAAGTTAGCAAGTTGTACATTGTACTTCACCAAGACAAACTAAAGACATCACACTGAACATTATAGTCCAATCTGGCCACATCTCACTTGCTGGTAGTGTCTGTCCAGCAGAGATCTTACCCACAGCCTACAATCTGATCACTTTTGCCAAATAAGTGTCTCACATTTTTGCTCGTAGGCAAGATAAGTGGCACATAAATCTAATAAGTAAAAATATGGATATCAGAAACTTTTCCTGCAACAGATCATTCATCCATCAAAGCCAGTCCAGTCAATATTGATTAGAAAAGGACCACCCTTACCTGGAGATACTGAGGATTCAATTTGGGACCTTTTGCACATATATATGATCTACCTATGATCTAAAGTCTCACCAAAAAGGCAGGTCTTTTTCCAATTTACAATCTAGTCTGGGATTCTTAGGAAGTAGCCTTTCCCATTTGCGTTTAGCAAACTTAAATTCTGAGTTGACGGTGAAAGATGGATAACTCAATGGGCTAATGCGCAGACCTAGAGAGGACATATTCATATTCTTGTTTAAATATTTCACAAAATAGATGGTTTCATTGAAAATATAAGGCCAATGTCCATTGCTTTTGCCCTGCAGGCAATGAATCTAACCAAGGTCTGGCAGAAACCCAAGCTAATTTTTATCTGCATGGCACAAAAGGCCAACTCTAGTAAATCATTTTTAAGAGGTGTCACAGTAAGCTTCTAGAATCTTGAATCACTCTAAACTTACAATAGCATCGCAGTAGGGATGAATAACGGAACTTTTGACCTAACCAGAAGAATATGTGTCCAAGCTCAGGACTTTACACTTGTAAAAATTGCTTTCCAAAGGAGGGGGTTGAAGAAGGAAAAGACAGAGGCTTGTTGATTTGACAAATAGGTAATACAGATCAAGAAACAGAGCTGTAAAAGCATGACAAAAGTGAAAAGATTGTGCCATGAATAATTGTTGTGTAATATTCCACTCTTTCTCTACTACAACAAATCTGCACATTGAATAATGATTGAAATTTCCAACAGGTTTTCTATCAGCTCCCTGTTCAGAGTATCAGAGATTTCTATTCATTCATTCATTCTTTGGCAACGGACCTCGCGTTGCATAACAACAGTCTCAGGCCTCGGGTCTGTAGATCCTGACCACCTAGTATGCAGGGGTTGGTACAAACGACCGGGAATGACCAAAAACCCCGGTCTCCCAACCGACTACACGTTCTTGATCTGTCCTCGCACCTGCCCCTCCCCACGACCGTTGGTATCAGGGAGCCCTGCGCAAGAATGCTATCTTCCCTCTCCTCCCCCATTCCGCTCCCTCCTCTTTCGACCACACCCAGGTGCCTGGCTCTCCCATCCCTCCTGACCTGTTCATTCATCCTCAGTTGTTAAGAAACAAGTGAAAAGCAGCAGTGCACGTCACTTACCGTAGCTTCCTTTTTCCACACAAGAGGCTGCTCTTGTGCATTCTGTGACCTGCCATTTATAAGAAGGTTTGGGATCATTTGTACATTAGCACCAACATCCTGCAAAACTCCTTGTTTGCACATATTTCTTGTAAGCTCTCGTCTGGGTCTATGGAGATTTTCCATCATCCAAGTCATGGTTGTCCCAAAGGTGCTTTTTCAAGAGGCAACTGGACTTTCTGGTTTTTCTTTGAAGAAGCTCCAAGAAACATCTTCAACTCTGACCGGGTGGTGGGGAGCATTCAAGATGAGAAGTAAAGCATCTTCAAAGAAAAACAAGAAAGTCCTCTTGAAAAAACACCTTTGGGGTCTCATCTATTCTTCCAATGGGAAAATCCTTTCAAATTCACCTTTCAAATTTTGGGAGGTTAATAGTATGTTTTTCTGTTGGATTGGTGCTCTTTAAGCAGGCCTTTGCATCCAATCCTTGGCTAAAATTTATGATTACATCACCTAAGAATTGGACTATGTTTCACTATCCTATTTAGAATCAATTGCTAAGGTAATAATTACAATTATCACCCCACCTCAGTTGAATTTAAGTCATGTTAAATTCAATGTTAGAAATCCATCAATTACTACTTAATCAGTAAGCCTCCAGAAAAAAATTATGTTGGAGACCTGGGCTAAGAAATCTTCATATAG
Organism: Natrix helvetica; assembly: GCF_964273705.1. Classification (NCBI taxonomy): domain Eukaryota; kingdom Metazoa; phylum Chordata; class Lepidosauria; order Squamata; family Natricidae; genus Natrix; species Natrix helvetica. The sequence goes on from NC_138552.1 coordinate 72,080,221, forward strand.
AGCTACATATTCTCTTGAACATACATTAATTAGGTTGCTAGCAAGAATATGGATCATGAATCCTAAATATATATTTTAATGTTTGTGATATCAAGACAGCATCTACAGTGCTTGGAAAGCTAGACCTTCTTGATATGTGTTCAATTTAGTCCTTCAGGTTTTCCAAAATTGCATTGGATTTCTTTTCTAATTGACTCTGCTTTAATTGGAAATATCACAGGCATTGCTAATGTTGATTTGGATACTGATCATATTTAGATACTGACTCTTATCATTACTTTGTGTTTATTGCATGCCAAAGAACATATTTTGAAGTGGTTGTAGTTGGTTGGCATTCCTGAAATCAGCTAAATGTAAGCTTTTTTTCTAGGAATTTTACAACTTTTCAAATTGCGATTGGATTTTTGTGGGGGGGGGGGCGGTGTTTCCTTGTTTTGTTTTTTTAAAAAGAGCTTTGGGGAGAGATTGGAGTACAATGGAATTTGGGTGACAAAACTATCAAAGGCTTATTGGACATTTGTGCTTATTCTTTAATCTAAATACAGCTCAAAACTATTCCTTAATAATGATGGCACATTTTACTGGATTAATTCGGAGAGGATACATGGGTGCAAAACTGTAATAATAACAATAACAATAATAAGAGAACACACAACATCAACATCTGCCTATCCCAGGTTCTTGGGAAGGACTTGATAGATGGACAAAAATGCCAAATCCAATCTGAACATCCAGTTGAATATGCGAGGAATGTAATAATTGCAATGATCCTTGACAATAACTTACTGACCCTTGATAAATGGAAGCAAGGACACATGTTAGGGAAGAGAAAGTGTTTTAGTCATTGCCCGTGGACCATAGCACATAGTTTCAAACAAAAAATTGGTGATGATGGCCAGAGCATTCCATATTAGCTTTCAACTGCTGTATCTGTCATGGTAATTCAGTTTAATGACGGCTGCGAATTAGGATGCTTGAGAAATTTAGTGGGTGCAAATTTCCATACAGATTCACCTGATTCAGTTGTTAGGGAGAGATTTGAGTGATTTGCTTCAGAAGCGTCCACAGCAGGTGTGGGCAACTATGGCCCTTTTACAACCTGTGGACTTCAATTCCCAGAATTCCTGGCTGCCTCAGGAATTCTGGGAGTTGAAGTCCACAGGTTATAATGGAGTCTTAGTTGCCATCCCTACTCTGCAGTATCTTATCCAAGTCAATGAGAAAAAACATGGCTGCCTCCAAGGACGCACCTCTACTGAGCGGCTGGATGAAACCAGTCTGGATTATGTTTTGCTGAAAACATGTATATGCACTTGTTAGGAATCACAGAGGTATTTTTCCCTCCAAGATATGATGAACCTCAGCTTTTATCACCCAGCTCCAAGAAATGCAAAATATTTTGTATACTAAAAAGTGCCATAGATGTGATACATAGTAATTTTGCACTTTGAAATTTTAATCCAATGCAAAACAAAGGTGGCTGCAACCTCGATATTCCCAAGACTTGGCACTTTGAATTCCTTTGAGGTACAGATTGAAAAAAAAGTCCTTTCAACTTGAGGAAATGTATATGAATCATATTCATTTATTCATAATATACACTGCTGGAAACAGATATCAAGTATGACAGATATCTGTTATATGGCTCTAACCACAGTTTTGCTACATCAAGTCAGAGAGGAAATCACTAACTATACATTTCAAGAATTACTCACTGCTGTATGCCTATAGCAGAATTCTAGGAGATGAAGTGACGAGGCACTTTGAGCCATCATTCATGAAAGTAGTCACCACTATGGCACTAAGTACCTTGTTTGAAAAGATCCACATAGAGCATTTGCATAGAGTACTTTTGTTTCTTGAAAGGACACACACATCAAAAATTCTATTGCATTATGAAAAAGAATCTGATATTACAAAATATGAAGTTGGTGAATGTATGTAGCTATGTGAAAACGTCCAATTTCAATTAACTGTCCTAAGCCATCTAATTACACATGCTCCTTGGGGATCTAACACTCCAAACGTAAGATGGTTTTGAAACACAGGAATATAAAGAATAAACACATTTTTAAAAAATTACTATTTTTTGGCTGCTTCAGAGGCAGAGATAAAATAGGATTCCACATTTATTTGAAGGTTGCAATGGAGCTCTTATATCAAAAATTGTTTATAGAAATACTTAGCTTACCAAAATAACTATATAAATAATATTACCATAGATCAGGGGTGGCGAACACGCGGCTCTCGAGCCGCATGCGGCTCCCGGCCAAAATGAATGAGGCTCTTTGCCTCTTATCATTATTTTGTATACTGTGGCTCGGATCACGCGCTCCCTTTCGGCGCTAAACCCGGAAGTACGGTCGACGCGACGACGCTTGCCTGCGCTCCACCAGCTCGGCTGGGAACGGAGACATTTCTCTGCTCAGCAATGTCTTCAGTGGAGTGGTGGCAGCCTGGCAGGCTGAGCCTGCGTCCCTTTCAGGTGCTCCGCTCCACTGAGGAAACGTCTCCATTCCCAGCCGAGCTGGTGAAGCGCAGGCAAGCGTCGTTGCGTCGCCAGGGGCGGGGCAAGACCGTACTTCCGGGTCTGTTTTGGCAGGTCACTGCGTGGTGTGGCTCTCTGACTCTCACAGTTTAAAATTTTGGCTCTTTTTGTCAAACTTGTTCGCCACCCCTGCCATAGATAATAATAAATTAGATACCTCAGCATGCACTCGTCGGTTACATTTTGATATTATTTTGGAGGTTAATTGCTTATTAGTTTCCAGCACCATCTATGAATCACAGAGCAAGTTAAAAAGCTGTCATACCTTACTAGGAAAGTTGGATTTATTATTGCATTTAGGGGATGGGTAAGGCAGTTCTTCACCCACTTGACCCCATTCAACCTGATAGCTAACATGCAAATCCAGACACTAGTGGACAGGTAAATTCAGGAATGACCCATAGTTCCTCCAATTTGACTAGAAAGAACAAATTCCTTGCCATTTTTGGTATCCCGATTTCCAGATCAGCAGGGGAACATTTCCTCTGTTTAAAATATTTTGAAGGAAGAAATAGCTGGAATAGCTGGGGGAAAATGGTAGATCACCTGGAAAAAAGACAAGGGGAAGAAGCACCTGGAAGAGAGAGAAATGAACTTTTGAGAGATGCAGAAGAGATTATATGATTTTGCTAAGATAGTTTCTCTCCTGAATTAGAAAGCTAAAACACACTTGTTTTCAGATGAAATCACTGTCAAAGCAAAAAGTGGGATATGGATTAGAAAATGCAGCTTGGAGTCAAGAAAATCATCTGGGCCTGCTTGGGGAGATAGAAGACAGGGCATTTGGGCAAACGAACTAGGGCTGTAAGATAGAACTAAGTTATTATTAAGAAATATTTTGGAAGAGGAGCTCGGAAGAGCTACTTCTAAAATTTGGACTGGAGGTTGCATGCTATGGAAGTGAGAATTTAGTCAAGCTAGCTGGCTGGTGAAATGAGCTGAAAGAAATTTTCTAGGGCAGAATATAAACAATGGTATCCAAAAGAATTATTGGACTGCCTTCTATTGCAGGGCTAATAATACTGTAAATACTGTATTCCAGAATTCATAATATCTATAGAATGGAAGTTCACTTGATTTCTGTGGGTTTATTGTAGGTATGTCTAAATCAGGATTCAGCTAATTGTGTGCAGAATGTTGACATTAAAAAAGGAGGATTCTACAGTAATGACACTCAAGTATGAAGGAATCTTTTCTCTCCTCTCCTCTCCTCTTCTCTCCTCTCCTCTTTTCAGATCACTTACTATACATCATATTTTCCATTCTAATTTTATACTATTTTATTCCAAAAAACTCAAAAAAGTATTGATGGTTCCTTTCCTTTTTAAATTATTCTTTTATTCTTACAAGAGCACAATTATAGAAAGAGGAGAGTGGTCCAATGATCCAATTCTCTCCTCTCCTCTCCTCTCCTCTCCCCTTTTCAGATCACTTACTATGCATTATGTTTTGCATTATAATTTCATACTGTTTTCTTCCAAAGAACTCCAAATAGATTTGATGGTTCCTTTCCTTTTTAAATTCTTCTTTTGTTCTTACAAGAGCCCAATGATAGAAAGAGGATAGTGAGCCAATGATCCAATAGCTAAATGGGATTATTGACACATTTCCCAGTGTTTTGAGTCCAGTCTTTTAGCCATGATATTTTATTCTCTTTTATCTAAAAGCATGCATTATTTTAAAGATATAAAGCAAGAAAATACAAATGGAAGGAAACTTGAAAATAGAAAGTAATGGTGGTATGTAGTCCATATATGCATAAAGGAAATTCTTCCAGTCATAAATATTGCACTTTGTCTGCTGTTATATGTGACACAAGAAAGTCGGCAACAAGAAAATACTGATGATCATCAGTGATTTTTACTGGTATAGCCTCATTTTTACACTAAGGAAGTGGCTTGGGTTCACTTATTTTAGACTGGAAGGTTGTGTTATAGCATTAAAAGTGTTTATCTTGTATAACAAAATTAGAATATAACCAGGAAAGAGGGGGGGGAAGACCGATATGTTTTTTTTCTTTTTAAATCTACGTATTAATTAAAGAAGAAATTGAAAATGTACCTGGAAAATCAATATACATGGTTTTGAAACAAAGTTGTGTGAAGTTCCATTTTCATTTCTCCCTCTATTGTAAAGTAGCGATACCTTTCACGTTTGATTTAATTGTTCAAAATACAGCAGCATGATAAAAGATTTTTTATGGAAATTTCTCACAGCTACACAATCAATCATATTTTCAACTCATGCATCGTCTTGAGCCCCTGAGCCTCAAAGACTTTTTTTTTCCTATGGAGCTTACTTGTTAAATTAGCACTGATCAAAGGCTAAAACATTTATCATGCTTATTAGTGAATAAACCTAGCAGCAGGTATCCCAAGTGAGGAAGCAAATCCTCATTTCCTGCAAGAATGAATTGGAAATTATCCAAAGTGCTTGCAAACATTTTTTTTTCAAGGGAGTGACGAATTGTTAAAAAGAAAGCAGCTGCTAGATGTGTGAGCTCTAGGTTAGAAGGGAAATCAGGAGAAAGGACGCAGTGCCAAGGTATCTCAAAACTACCCCCTGGGGACGGTGTACAATTTGATTTACTATAATTGCCTCCAGAATTTAGGATCAGCTGACTTTGAAATCAAGTTGGTTAAAAAAAAAGTGCTACACGAACTATTGCAGTGGTTAATGTTCAAATTAATAGGAACATTGTTCACACTTGCTCTTCAAACCTCTCGCTCCTTTGTACTTGTAAAGAGGTTTGGGACAAGAAGGAGAAACCATCTTCAAGCTCCAGAGAAGCAGATCTCCTTCTTCCTGATGAAAGAGGGGCATCGAGCTGAAATGTTTCTCAACTGCCTCTACAAATCAGTTTATATATGCTGGTTTTGTTGTATTCGGGTCTTTTCCCGTGTAAGGTTGAGATTGTCTTTGCAACATTTCGGCAGGATCTCACCTGCCATCTTCAAGCGTGGGCTTAAAATATTTTTTTAAGTATTTAATATTTAATTAATATTAATTAATATTTAATTAATTGATTTAATATTTAAAGTAATAAAATATTTAAAATATTAAAATATTTTAAGCCCACGCTTGAAGATGGCAGGTGAGATTTATATGATGGCTGCTAAAACTAAAAGGAAGTGGTGGCTCAGTGGCTAAGATGCTGAGCTTGTCGATCAGAAGGTTGGCAGTTTGAATCCCTAGTGCCGTGTAACAGAGTGAGCTCCCATTGCTTGTCCCAGCTTCTGCCAACCTAGCAGTTCAAAATGCAAGTTGAAAAATGGGAACCACCTTAGATGGGAAAGTAACAGCATTCCGTGCGCCTTCAGCATTTAGCCATGCCAGCCACATGACCACAGAGATGTCTTTGGACAGTGCTGGCTTTTTGACTTTGAAACAGAGATGACTAATGCTCCCTAGATTTGGGAACGACTAGCACATGTGTGCGAGGGGAACCTTTACCTAAAACTAAAGGTTGCTTCAGTGGATAATCCAGTGCCAACATAGAAAATGGAAATGTTTTCTACAAGTTACACGCACTGATGGATATCCATGGAAACTTCAGAAATAAGTACTATAATTGTGCACATTTGTGACTCAGTGGTAGAAAACATTTTTTTGCACATAAATGCTTCCAGGCTACATCCCTGCATTGACAATAAAATCTATACCTGAATGACAGGAGAATTGCTGCCATTCAGTATCTATAATACTAAGATACATGATGAAAGTCAATAAAAAAGTTTTCTATGTCCTTAATTTCTTCAGAAAAATACAACAGTGTACATGGCAGTGACAGGGTGATTCTATTACCCTGATATTTATGGTTGATGAGTAACTTAAGGCCTAAATGTTGATAATCTTCAATATATCTCTGCCAGGTAGTTCTTGACGTATGGCCATATGTTTAGCTAGATTGTTTAGCTAGATTCAAAGATATAGCGATGCTGGGAAAAAGTGACTTGTGACCAGTCCTTGCACTTATGGCCATCCTAATATATTTGGGGGTCACATGATTGCAATTCAGGCACTTGGCAACCAAGATGTATCTATGATTATCGGACCATCCCAGGATTGCATGATCATCCTTTCTGACCTTCCCAGCCAGCTCCTGATAAACAAAATCATGTACAGTTATTGTTATCGGATTGACGGGTTTTAGTGTCCTCGAATGCAGCCAAATTTTATGTTACACTCCCTGCAAAATTAGATAGACACACTCTGACTACCCATTGACCCCCAATGTTTTCCATCACATTCCATGACTTTTCAAAGCTGATCCCTCTATTCTATTCTCTACACTTCGAAAAAGTTTGTAATTTCTTATTATCCCTTCTCCCTACTAACACTGTTGTGTGTTTTTTCCCCTATAATCAAATTAAAAGGTTAAAAAAAATAGCAAAAGGCAGGAGAAAACAGTACCAAAGGCATGAAATGTATTATCAGCATTAAAAAGTTAAGCAGCACTTGAAATAGTTCTGATTCTGCTCAATTTTTGTAAAGTTTATTCCAAAGTAGAAGGGAACCTTTTAGTCATAATTAAGTAAAACAGAATTATACTTGAAAAATGGCCACAGGCAAAGAATTAATAGGGGGAAAAAAACCCGTGTTGCAAGATTCAGCAAATGATGAGCTATAAAATGGATATTATATTTAGAAGTGTTGAAGCTGTTTTGAGTTATAGCAGGTTTCCAAAGGAGAAGAGCACCTCCCTTTCGGTTCACCTTAATATAGTCAGAATAGTTGGTAACCTTGACAAAAATGCCCAAGGAAGGAAAATAAATTAGTTGAGAGTAAAGGTGAAAGAAATTAATGGAAATAATTAAATTAGCCTTGTGCAACCAGATTGTGATAACTTTAAATTTAACCCAAAGACCCCCTTTAAAGATAGTTTGCTCTGCAGAGAGCTTCACCTTTTTTTTTCAGGGAAGTGTTGCTTTGAGGCTGCACAACTTCACACACCTTGCACACTGGCACTCAGTGCTTTGGATTTGAAGGAGAAAAGTGCAGCTCCTTAAAACACCCAATGCATCTTCTCCTGGGATCATGCAGCTGTGTAACCTGGAGGATAGAAGTGGCTGCTTTAATGAGTTATCAACAAAGTCTTCATAAGGGTCCCTACGTGCTCCTAACTGCCTCTTTCTATTTGGATCTAAAACACTAACAAGCAGGTGTTTTCTGGTAATTTTATGAATATGAGGGCACATCTTTCCATGTTTAAGTTCTAGCAATAGCATTTAGGCTTATATACCACTTCACAATGCTTTGCAGCCCTCTCTAAGCAGTTTACAGAGTTAGCATATTGCCCCCAACAATCTGGGTCCTCATTTTACCAGACCTCGGAAGGATGGAAGGCTGAGTAAACCTTGAGCCTGTTCGATCTGCCACACTGTTGGCAGCCAGTGATCAGCAGAAGTAGCTTGCATTACTGCACTCTAACCACTGCGCCACTGTGGCCCAAGTTGCTCTTAGGCTGCCAGAAATGGTTCTTTCCAGCTGCTCACAGAAGACACAAATTATTACTATGAATTACAAAAAAGTTATTCAGAAATATTAGACTACACAACCCAGAAAGAGGCATACAAATACAGGTTTAAAATCCCATTTAGATCATTTATAAAAGCAGCTAAAGACAATTATCACCATTCCAAAAGCAGCCAAACACAGACTCCAGATTAGACATGTTTACCTCTTCCTGCCAGTGGTGGGATACAACCGGTATGCCCCGGTACAGGCGTACCAGTGCCTGCTGGGAGCACCAAATATCATTCCGGTACGGTGCTCCAGAGGGCTCACCTGCTCATCTGCTCTACATACCGCTTTTACCAACCTCAGTAGGATGGAAGGCTGAGTCCATTTTGAACCGGTCAGGATCAAACTCCTGGCAGTGAGCTGTGAATTAGCCTGCAATACTGCATTCTAACCACCGCGTCACCATGGCTCTTATAGCTGGGCATTTAATTACTTTTGGAGTTCTAAGAGTTAGAAAAAAACATAGAAGTGACATCACTCACCAGAAGCAAAGCTGAAAATCAAAGGAGGAGAGGTTTCAAGCACATCTTTTGCTTTTTGACTTTGCCTCCAAAGTCTGAAAACGTGCTCCTAAAATTTGGGGTTCTCTTGAGGTTTGCATAAATGAGATTTGGTTGCAGATTGCCCACTCTTCATTTAACATATCAGCTCCCCAAGGGTTTTCATTGTGACAAAGAAAGGAGGAAATTGTTGGGAGGTTGCATGTGATAAGCAGTGGGACTCTGCCTAAAATACATTCTAGCCCAAACTAGAACAAGTAAAAGATGATTAATGCAGAAATAGTTCTGACAGAAACGTAAACATGTTAGCTCATGACTTCTCTTTAGTTCACTGTTCCTTATTGCTCCGAATTGCAACCCTGGGGAAAAAAAATTATAATCAGAATATTTGTTTTTAAAAAAAGACCTGGATATCAATTCAGTTTTGTTACAAGGTTAGAGATTTGCCTTTTAACCCAGTCATGAGTTTGCCAAGTGATATTCTGAGGGATTCCTGCTTGGGTTATATGGTACATATTGTTTGCAGTGCCTCAGGTGAAGCTTTTAGATACTGTTTGTTTGTATTTCACTCTTTATTATGTTTACAGATGATTCAAGGAGGCAAACATATCCACCGTCATCCTTCTATTTTTCCTAACTACAACAACCCTGTGTGGTGGATTGAGCTGAGATAGAGCGATGGGCCCAAAGTCACCCAGTTGGCTTTCAGGCATAAGGACTCACAGTTTCCTGGTTTCTAACCTTAACCACTAGACCAGTGATGGCAAATCTTTTAGGCACAGAGTGCCCAAACTGGGAAGGCACATGCGTGCCAGAAATCTGATGACCAGTTGGCCGGCATGCATACACACCTCAGAAACCTGGGAACCAGCTGGCCAGTGTGTAGGTGTACCTCAGAAACCTCAGAAACCTGATGATCAGCTGGCTGAGCTGGGACGACTTCTCATTGCTTTCTCCTGCCTCATTTCAAAAATGTCTCAATTGAAAAATTGTATTCTGAGACGATACCTTTTACACCACCAAACATCCACATCTGCCTATCCCAAGTCCTTGTGAAGGATTTGATAAAGGACAAAAATGCCAAACCAGTCTAAACATCTGGCTAACTCTCCAACCAATAATAGTAATGGTGATGGCAAAATAACAGTCATGCAGATAGGGTCTCGATCACTTCAGCAATAGTTGGATAATGCTGTGAAGATGGTATCTATCAGCCAGTCTCAAATTCTGAATACTTCATTCACCCTGTACATGTTAGAATACAGAAGTTCACTAATAAATGGCTAGTTTCATAATCTCAGAAAATGGACACATTGCTTGTTCTGGTCTAAGACTGTAATAACTGATTACTGTAACTAATCCCAGAAAACATAACTTTTTAGCCTTTTAATTCTTTAAGAACTCTATGATGCTCAGAATTATTTGGAGTATAGATTACTCTGATATAAGTTAGGAACTGAGAAAATCAGCAGTCATAGAAATCTCTTTGAGATGGTAGACCAAATATAATGACAATTTTCATAAGGAATTTATACAATTCTACTCCTCTCTTTTGCCAGTAATTAAGTTGGTGTCAGAGCAAGGCATCCTTAGACAAGCCTAGAGGCTACATTAGCCATTCAGAATGAGTTTTAAATAGAAGAGAAAAACCTGGGTGGAAGAGTTATGATTTCCTGATAGTCATGAGATACCGCACTCAAGCCAATTTATCTGAACCAGAATAACAAGTAGATACCATTCTTTTTTTAAAAAAAATATGGCAAGTAAAGGGTAATATCTTCGAGTAATGTAAGCTCTAATGAGAAGCAAAGTTTTGAACTGTCCATTAATTATGGAATGATAGTAAAAAAAACCTAAAGTCAAAAATATATATAAACTATATAAACCTTGACAATTCTGAAGTGATAACTGATCTGAATGTACATCTTCTATGCAAACCAGATTGGTGGAAAATTTGGTTTTGAATCTGTATCTTCAAATAGAAGCTATTGAGCAATTAGAAGCGATAAAATGGATATGAGGGTTTTGAAAAATGGCATAGAAGTGACTTACTTTCTAGCATTCTTAGCTCTTAGCATGCATGTTCATTGCCATGAAAATTATAATATATCTAGAACTCACAGTCTCCTAGTTTCTACACCTTCACAACTACACCCAGAAAAATTTCCTAATCTAAAAGAAATTGACAGTGATGTAAGTTTAACACTGAGCAGTGAGCAAATGTTGCAATCAGAATAATGTGCTGCATTCATTAAGTCTAGGTATTTCATGTAAGGCATATAAAACAATTGTGAATCTACATGTTTTTCTACCTCTTTTGATCGCCATAAATTGAAGAAGGAAACCTGAGATGATCAAAATAAATGTCAAAGTTTCTGCCATTTATCATATAAAGCTTTCCTTTTAGGACATAAAAAAAGATGGTTTGTGGTCAGGGGCCATACTTAATAGTTTTGGGGGGGTGTCAAGCATCTGGAAATGGGTGGAGTGATGATTTCAAGAGCCATATTAGATATATGGGAAAAAGCTAAGGTTTTTAGAAATGTTGATTGCCAGTTTTAATAGACTTATTTCAATTTTCATGCATTTTCTACCTCAGAACATCAAGACACATTGCATCATCAAATGCAATTTGAGAAATTTCTGGTAAATGGGGGGGGGGGAGTGACAATTGATTATTTTTAGGGAAACAAGCTGTGACCTGTGGGCTATTGGTGGCACATCATAAACCTTTTTGTGGTGCTCAAAACCTAGCTCATAGTCAATGGAACCAAACACTTTGGCCCTTTTTATAGTGTTTTTGCTTTGTTTGGGGGCAGAAGAAAAAAATGAATGCTTTACATCCTTACTTATGGGATCCATTTTAGCTGTTAATGATCCTGTCCACATTTGAAGTGGGTTTTAGACATGTCCCACATACTTCAGGGAATGCATGAAACCCTACAGGTATTTTTATGGAAGGTAGCCATTAGTTCATTGAGCAAGTTTTCACTGCTCCGACTGACAACTATTTTAATTCCTCTTCTAAGAAAACATGCAAAATATTTTGGGGCACTGCTGTTGTGGGCCAACAGCGGCCGGCTGAACTGTTGGTGGAATCTGAAAGTGATGAACACTATGGGACTGCCCTGGAGGCTGAGGAAGACTCTGGGGGGTGTTTGGAGTCAGAGCAGGGACTAGAGAAGCCTATTGGCCACCAGGTGGCATCTGAGTCAGGTAGCAGTGAGGAAGAACAGAGGGAGGCTGTCCCTGACGTACATATGCGAAGGGCTGCGAGGAGGAGGGAGCAGCTTTGGAAAAAAGGTCACAGAAGGAAATAGGAACAGGTGGCTACTGATTGCCCCCTCCCGGAGAGCTTATAGGTGGGGCGACAGAAGGGGGATTTTGCAGGAAACAACAATTTACTGATCCAGCTGTAGAGAAAGATTGGGAGACTTTCGTGAGTTCAAGCCTTGTTTCATAGAGATAGCTTTCTGGGCGCCCAGCCAAGGGGTTGCTTATCTCCCTCCTTAGCTGTGGCAGACAACCAAGTCTGCATCCGTATATATTGTAGAAGCTTGGGACAGAACAACTGCTGACAAAAAAAACATAGGTTCTATAAGGTACAAGCATGGCATTCCAAGGTTAAAACCTACCTCATGCAAAATTAGGGTTTGTTTACATTCCTATCTTTTCTTATTTAATTGGCTGGCTAATTAGTTGGCTGGCTTAATCTGGGGCAAATTTAACTGTTTATCATGGCACTCTAACTTGCTATGGTCCATGAGTCCTGCTATAGTCCATAATATGCTTCGTGTGGAGACAGAGTAGGGAGTTGAAATAAATTATTTTCCCCTTTCAGGTCTGTGAAACTGAGAGAAGATAATACCTTGAGTTGAGTCGTCTTCTCCACTGTGTCAAGGGGTTAAGTAAGCAGAGCCCAAGATCATCAATAGCAATGTTAGCAAGGTCACAGCAGAATGAACAGTCAGAGCTGTTACAACTCTATTTAGTGCATTACTCCAAATTTAGGGCATGGTGAAACCTCTCAACATACAATCACCTTGAAAATCCTTTATTAGCAGAACTGAAGTTAAAGCAATTAAAAGTCTGCTTTTTTTGCCTTGGTGATGTTCCAGTTCATTATTCAACTTCACTGTTCTATATTGTTGGTTCACTCAGTACTTGAACTTGTCATAGGAAAGAAAAAAGAGGTAGGAATGAAGAATAAAGTTTATATTTACCTGGAGGTCAAAATCTCAAGGAGACACCAATCAATGAATCTTCTATAAAACATTGGCTTCTGCTGGTATATTTCTTTACATAAAGAGCTTTATTTTTATTTATATAAAACACTGAAAGTGCATGTGTGCCAAAAGTTACAGTGTGTCCTAGCTTACTTTTATCTCTCTGTTATCAAGAGGAGTTAACCCTCCTTTTGATAATACTCATTTCCAACATAATTACTATTTAAAGATAAAAGGAAAGATGTTGTTTATTATAACACAAGATTAGGCCACTTGCTATAAAGTATTAACCCATCATTTGGTACTGATCAAGGAATAAATACGTCAAAGAAGTCTGCTGTTAGGAACTAAGCCTTAAACTGAGATTACGAAAATAAGACATGAGAAGTTACCTTTTGACCAAGAATGTAAAAATAACTGTTGCAGGTGTAGAAATGTCAAATGGAATGACCATTTCTTTCTCCATGTTCAGAAGGAGACATTCATAGCAGGGGTTACTGGTTTGCTTCATGAGTGCATGCGCGCCAAATGCACCCTTTGCATGCCGACGCACTGCTGGCACTACCACGCAACTCTGAAAAAGGAGGATCAAGAAGCCTTTTCCAAGTCTGCAAAGGTAAGTAGAACAGTGAGGGGGGGAACAGCTGTGCCGCGCGATTTAGATTCGCTAGAAAGCAGGATTTCCTGCTTTCTAGCTAATATAAATCACGTGGCACAGCTGATTCCTCAAACCGGTAGTTAAAAATGCTACCAGTTCGGGTGAACCTGTAGTTCCGATGATCAGCTGTGCCACACAATTTCTAAATAGTACGGCACAGTGATTGTCACACAGCTGATCGTCGGAACCAAACTGGTAGTAAAAAATGCTATCAGTTTGCCCGAACCAGTAGCATTTTTTACTACCGGTTCGGGAAAACTGGTCTAAACTGGTAGCATTTCACCCCTGATTCATAGGTAAGCTAACTATATGTAAATTGCTGATCAACAAAATATAAGCAGCTCATATTATTTCACCAGATAGTTCAAGTTGCTTTCATTTAAGGTAGACTTAATCCAATGAAGCTACCTGGCATCTGGTAGCTACCAGGCTACTATTTGAAGCTATCAGGCTACCATCTGGTCCAGAATGGGCTAGCAAAAAAAGACAGTTAAACACTGTCTACAGATATCCGATAATGGGTACCATAATGTACCTTCTTTTTCAAAATCACATCTTTACAAAGGGCTTAGTCATCCTGGCAAGCAATCAACCCAAAAAGAAAGACATTTTGCTAAGATGATCCTTTTCCCTCAGTAGTTTTCATTCATTCCATAGCTAAATCTCAGCAGAACGATAGATGTCTTTCAACATTCCATGCTTTTGCTCTCCCAAAGGTTAATGGCAGTCTACTTGATGGAAAGAAAATTGTTCAAAGTGGTGCAGGAGATTTCTGTCAGTGCCAAGAAACATCCATTAAGATCAATGGGAGCCTCAAGACCATACCCCACCCATCATCCCTTTGAACATCAACTACCAGCACTTTCTATTCATCTATGTTCAAATGAAGGAGATAGTTAAAATAATACAGCCACACTTAGGTTGCTGCATGTGTGTTTAAATGACGGAAGTATTTCAGGAAACCCCAGCCAAGCTTTTCTTTTGCCTGGCATGTAGAAAAGCTACTAAGCAGTCTATATAATTCTTCTGCAATTATGGCAACTAATTACCTTATTAGAAAACAAATGGTAGATAAATTATAATCCTGGAAAGAATCATTGTTCATCTATTATGCATGAATTACTAACTTCTATTAGGAGCTGGTGTGAAGCTGATAAATTGAGCAGAATAAATAGATATTAATTGTAACGTCACATGAAATGTAGATGCTAATTTTAAAATATTAGTGCATCGGATTAGATTGAAAACCCATATTATTTTGACAACATGGGTGCAAAATTTCTCTTAGGCTAATTTATTGGCAGGGATCCTGTCATATTTTAAAACTCCATGATAATTATGGGTATAACTCCTATAGATAAAGGTTGTCCACTCAGCCTATCTTGGTCTAGGGGGATTTTTGTTGGTCCTTAATGGATTTTGTGAACACATTATGACAAAATTATTTATCTATGATATCTAAGCAGACAATTTTGCAAATTTATGGATATATTTCTCCAAAGGACTATAATAGGTGAGCAAGGTCAGTAAGCATTTATAGATTTTTTGAAGTCTTTCATTTCCTTTTTCTTTGAGAGAAAAAGTTTCCTCAATATAAGCCAGGCCTTTGCCTTGTGAACATGGTAGCCTTTGGACCATGTCACCTCTCCCATGTCCCATTCATCTGAAACATAGGGCTTTGAAGGGACAAACATCAGCAATGCATACCTAGATACTTCATTTTTTGTGTGGTCCTTGGTAATCTCTGAGCTTGGTGGTTTGCTTGTAGACATTTCATTACTGTGATGATCCCATTGGACCCCAGTTCAGAGTAGGTGGAGGTGTTGGAACTGGGAGCATCCAAGGGGAATGACACAGCTCCCTCAGAGTGCCCAGAGAATCCAGGGCCCAGGGACAATGGAGTCGCTAGCCAGTCTGACATTGGGAAGGTGGCCAACTGGTTGAAGAGCTTCCTGCTGGAGTGGATCAGCTGCAGAGATCCAGTGGCAGTGATAGGCTGCAGATTTCCTCTGATGAAGAACAGCTGCCTCCCCTACCTGATCCATGGGTGTGAAGAGCAGAGTGGAGGGAGGCAAAGAGAAGGTTAGTGATATTGCTCCTGAAAAAGCAGCCCTGCCCCTTCTCACAAGCAATACCTGGGATGGGGTGATTTAGCTGGATGCTGGGGGAAGGTATGTTTGTTGGGAACAACTGTTTGCTTTCATACATACCTTCCCAGATTTCGTAAATACTGCCTCATGAATCTTAGGTCATGTTTCTTGGCTCTGAACTTCAGACCGTTTGGGGACTTTGGACTTGGGTCTCTGACTTTGGACTCTTGAACCATGCTTTGGTTTTTGGAACTCTGGACGTATGTTGCAGATTTGGTACTTGTGGGTATTGTGACTTCGCTCTTTGCCTAATGGGTTAGCTAGGATTTAGTTCATTAAATCTACATCTACATGGAGGGAAGTAAGCAGTGGAGTACCCCAAAGCTCTGTTTTAGGCCCAGTACTCTTCAACATCTTCATCAATGATTTGGATGAGGAAATAAATGGGGAACTCATCAAATTTGCAGATGACACCAAGCTGGCAGGAATAGCCAACACTCCAGAAGATAGGCTTAAGATACAGAAGGATCTTGACAAACTTGAACATTGGGCACTATCTAATAAAATGAAATTCAATGGTGAAAAGAGTAAGGTTCTACATTTAGGCAACAAAAACGGAATGCACAGGTACAGTATAGGTGGTACCTTGCTCAGTAGTAGTAACTGTGAAAGGAATCTTGGAGCCCTAGTGGACAACCATTTAAATATGAGCCAGCAGTGTGCAGCAGCTACCAAAAAAGCCAACACAGTTCTAGGCTGCATCAACAGAAGGATAGAATCAAGATCACGTGAAGTGTTAATACCACTTTATAATGCCTTGATAAGACCACACTTGGAATACTGCATTCAGTTCTGGTTGCCACGATGTAGAAAAGATGTGGAGACTCTAGAAAGAGTGCAGAGAAGAGCAACAAAGATGATTAGGGGAGTGGAGACTAAAACATATGAAGAACGGTTGCAGGAACTGGGTATGTTTAGTTTAAGAGAAAGAAGGACTAGGGGAGACATGATAGCAGTGTTCCAATATCTCAAGGGTTGCCACAAAGAAGAGGGAGTCAAGCTATTCTCCAAGGCACCTGTGGACAGAACAAGAAGCAATGGGTGGAAACTAATCAAGGAGAGAAGCAACTTAGAACTGAGGAGAAATTTCCTGACAGTGAGAACAATTAATCAGTGGAACAGCTTGCCTCCAGAAGTTGTGAATGCCCCAACACTGGAAGTCTTTAAGAAGATGTTGGATAGCCATCTGTCTGAAACGGTATAGGGTTTCCTGCCTAGGCAGGGGGTTGGACTAGAAGACCTCCAAGGTCCCTTCCAACTCTGCTATTGTAAATCAGGGAATTTGGACTGAGGGAAAACTGAGGGTTGGGATGTAGCTTCACCACCACCATTAGTGGCCATTTGGCACTGTGTTAAGTGTGCAATAAACAGATTCTACTTAATCTCTGCCTTGCCAGCATAACTTGAATCTGAACAATTACCCAAACTCCATCAGTGCTCACCAATGATGTTATCTAGTTGGGTAATGAAATGTCAGCAAGAAAACAACCAAGCTCAGAGAGCACCAAGAGCCCCTCATTTCAACCCTGAAGTGCAAATATTCTCCTTCGTTGGTTTTTCATTTTCTCTCTGCTCTGTATGTTTCTTTTTTCTCTTGCTTCTTTGATCACTTATCTGTTGAGTGTGGTGCAATATGAGCAATATAAGTTAGATGATCCACCTCATATATAGGATATCTTCTGTCTTATTCAAGTTCTACCAGTAGGTTATTTAATGATTTGGAATACAATCCATCCTGTTATCAATATCCATATGAGTAAAAGATAAATACCCTGATATCAATCCCTGCTCCCCTATATATATATATCAATCCCTTAAACTGTGGAAATATCTACTGGTAAGGTATGTAGAATAATAAAAGAAATTTATCAGTGATTTATTTTTTTATACCAAGATACCATGTTTTATGTCATGATAGGATGGCCAGGAAGGACTCTGGTCAAATTCTGGTAGGCAAATAGTTGACATTCTTTCTGATCTCATCGAGTTCAGAAGTGTCTTGGGTAAAGATGAAGAGATTATGTGTGTGTGTATGTATGTATGTATGTATGTATGTATGTATGTATGTATGCATGCATGCATGCATGCATGTATTTATTTATTTATCTATTTATTTATGCTTTTTAACAATTGCTCTGAGTTACTTCCAAAGAAGATTATAATATAAATAGTTTGGCTTTGCTGTTGTATATTAGGCAACTGCCTTAATGGGAGAAAATTTTCAGCTGACGTTTGGAAGAAGACCAGAGATGGTGGCTGGAGAGAATAGAGCTCCAGGCTTATGAAGACCTAAAACAGGATAGGTACCATATATTATGGCCATTTGGTTGTTAAACTACAATTACCAAACATCCACCACCTTAAAATATGCCTGTTAGAGATTATGGGATATGCTTGTTAGTGATTATGAAGTTATCAGAAACATCTAGATCAGAAGTGTCCAGTCTTGTGGACCTGTGGACTTCCTGTGGACTTCAATTCCCAGAATGTTGGCTGGGATTTCAACTCCCAGAATGCTGACCCAGAGTCAACAGGTATTAAAGTTATCAAGGTTAGACATCCTGGGTTTAGAGCACTATATACTGTAGCACCCTGCTTTAAAATCAGAGACAATCTTGCTTGAAAAACAGCTGATAAAGCTGACAGCTGAATAAAGCAGGATGAATTCTCTGAAGTAGGGTTGTACAACTCCTTTTCTTGAAGACATGGAGCATTTCAATAAGTAGGTGTTGAATTATCCGAATTATCCTAGGAACTAAGAGCAGCAGGATGAATTTTTTTTTTTAAAAAAAAATCCTGTTATATAGCTTGTGTCCCTGCTGGTGAAGGTTTGACTAGAGTTTTCAGGAAGTCTTATCTGAGGCAAACATTATTGAGAGTTAAGTATTTTGTTGAGGGGGGAAAAAAACTCTCTCATGTATTGTACAAACTGCAACTCTGCATATTTAAGCTGAGAACCGTCCATTTAAGCAATCTTCTCCTTCCATTTGAAAAACAACACATTATGCCATCATGTAAATAATTTCCCTAATAAACATCTTAATTTGCTCATCTTATGAGCTTGTTCTTAAGTGTGGCATTAATTCCATATTTATGTCATAGAAAACTAACAAATAGTTTTTCGGGAAGATACAGAAGTTAATTTTGGTGGCTGAAGTCCTCTGGGCTTTTGGGGGGCACCAAACTTCTTTAAGGCGTGTGAGCATATCTCCACAGATTTTTAGAGGGGAAGAAATTATTATGGTCCATTTTTCTTGTCTAGAAATGACAAAGAAACAATCACAAAACCAAAGATAAATTGGAAAGTTAAAAGAAGTGTCTTGAGACTAAATGAACAGAAAACCACTCTCTATAGATAAAGGTAAAGGTTCCCCTCACACATATGTGCTAGTGGTTCCTGACTCTAGGGGGCGATGCTCATCTCCGTTTCAAAGCCAAAGAGCCAGCGCTGTCCGAAAACATCTCCATGGTCATGTGGCCGGCATGATTAAATGCCAAAGGCACACAGAACGCTCCCCAGTAGGTCTTTAACAAGAGTACCATAGAATCCTGTCAAAATCGTAATATGCCAAGGGTTAAATTCTTTATAATTAATGAAGTAGAAGAGTTTTATTTTTAAAAATGTGGCAGAGAGGTCTGGTTGCCACAATACAAAAATGATATTGAGACTCTAGAAAGAGTGCAGAGAAGAGAAGAGCAAAATTTATTAGGAGACAGGAGGCTAAAACATACAGTATAAACAATACTTGCAGGAATTGGGTATTGTCTAGTCTAATAAAGAGAGGTGACATGAAAGAGATCTTTCAATATCTATGGGGCTGCCATAAAAGGGAGAGGGATCAGCCTATTTCCCAAAGAACCTGAAGAAGGAGAAGAAGCAATGGATGGAAACTTATGAAGGAGAGAACTAGAAATAAGGGGAAGTTTCCTGACAGTGAGAATAATCAATCAGTGATTAAGAATTTCCATTACTGGAGATTCTTAAGAAGAGATTGGTGAACAATTTGTCTGAAATAGTATAAGGTTTCCTGCCTGATCAGAGGGCTGCACAGAAAGACCTCCAAGGTTTCTTCCAACTCTATTATTGTATTCTATAGAGGCAAATTTAACAATTCAAGGGGATTATACAATATACAATAACTTTTTTCCAGCAAACATTACTTCTTCACAATGGTCTGGATAATTCTGGCCAGTTCCATCTTTTCCATCAAGTAGTGTAGCATACAGTATACACAAAACAATTATTGTAGATAGGTCCCATCCTGTAGAACAGGGCTGTCAAACTCGCATCATCACAGTGGCGTCACATGACATATCGGGACTTTTCTCCCTTAATTAAACCGGGTGTGAGCATGGCCAGCGCATGACACATCTGGCACGCGGGCCAGGAGTTTGACAGCCCTGAGAAGCTATTAATTGAACACTGTCAACACACACTCTGCCACCAAATTTCAGGTAAAGGTTGATTATCTGTTTTAGATAGCTACACGTCTTACAATAAAATGAGTAAATTTCTGACTTTTATCACATAATTAGCTATGAAGCTATCAGGAACACTTTTCTTGTCTAGTTGTTAAAATAGTTAAAAGGGGAGGAATTGCTTTCTGAATGCATGGGATTTTGTCTACAAATTTCTCAAGGTGGTATCCTCGCTATCTTTCTCTACTCATTTCTGTACCTGATTTCTAACCTTCTCTGCAATGCCATTTTGCTCTCCACCAATCATTCTACAATGTCATCCCGGTAATGAGATAATTCCTCATCTTGACTGCTGTTACATCATGTTTCCTCTGTGAAAACACACTTCATAATTGTTCCAAGTATTCCAATTGTAGCTTAATGCTCATCTGTTGTGATAATATCCCATTCCCTTTCTATCATTCCAGACTGCAGAAGCTTCAGGTCTTCCTAGCTATTTCTTTTCATTTGTGCCATTTCTCCTTATTTCTAACAGGGATGCAGCCTATATCCTACTGCATCTTGTTTTCTGGCAAATGATACTTGGGTCTTACCCATCCTTCTCTACATTTTTTCTTCTTTATGCTATCCTTCGTTTTCTGAAAAGTTTATTTAATGGATGGGAGGGTTTTTTTCTCAAAATCCTTTGGATCAGATTCCAAGTCCATAAAGCCTGCCATTGCAAATACCCAACCATTTCCAAACATTAATGAGACAACACAAAAGTATGTTGCTAGATTGTTAGCTCTCATGCCCACAAACATTTAGTAGTGTATCTGCAAACTATACATGAGACATGTAGCATGGAGATTGTGGTGATAGGTCCCACCAACTTAAATTTCTTGTACTCAAATTGAAAGGGGGTAAAATTGTCAAGTAAATGCCACTTGGCCCTTTTATATATTGAAAGATGTCGCTAAGATCTTTCTTACAAAGACTCAATATTGCAGATATGAAGATAGAATCATGATGCAATTAATATTCTATCAATATCATTAACAGGATATCCTTGTTGTTGGTCAGTTGCTAAGCCATGCCCGATTCCTTGGGAGGCCATGGTTCATAGCACACCAGGCCTTCTTGTCTTCCACTGTCTCTCAGAATTCACCCAAACTCATGCTCACCATGACACTATCTAACCATCTTATCCTCAATAAAGGAGAAAGTTGAGGATTGAACAAACCCCACTTCCTTCTAGCACTGATTATGTTACCTGATTGGATTATGATGGGGAGGAACAGACTCAAGCTCAATCCCTCCAAGACTGAGTGGCTGTGGTTCCCGGCATCCCGATTTGTACATCTTGTTCCATCTTTGATGATAGGGGGAGAAATTTTAGCCCCCTCAGAGAAGGCTTGCAACCTGGGAGTCCTCCTGGATACGCGGCTTAGTTTAGAAGAACACCTGACGGCCGTGACCAGGGGGGCCTTTTACCAGGTTTGCCTGGTATGCCAGTTGCGCCCCTTCTTGGATCGGGATGCTCTGTGCACAGTCACTCATGCCCTCGTCCTTTCTCGCCTGGACTACTGCAATGCTCTCTACATGGGGCTGCCCTTGAAGAGCACCCGGAGGCTTCAGCTGGTCCAGAATGCGGCCGTGTGGGTTGTCATGGGGGTACCTAGGTGCTCCCATGTCACACCCCTTTTAGGCGGCCTGCACTGGTTGCCGGTTGTTTTCCGGGTGCGATTCAAGGTATTAATTATGACCTGCAAGAAAACAACCGAGCTCAAAGAGCACCAAGACTCCTGTTCACATCCTCTGCTATCCTCTTCTCCTTTTGCCTTGAATCCTTTCCAACATCAGGGTCTTTTTCAATGATTTCTCTCTTCTCATTTAGTGGTCAAAGTATTTGAGTTTCGGCTTCAATAATATCCTTATGCATATCCAAATAATACGGCAATGTTTTAAATTAGAAAAGCCCCCATTCTGACTGAAATGATTTTTTTTTCTATGTAGAGTTTACAAATTGTGTTTTTTTTTTCCTTTGCAAAGAGAAGAAAGTCCCAGATTTGGTTGCTAGAGCCCCATTTGCGTTGGATCACTTTCATTCTCTTCGACATAGTGCTTTTCTTCAAATCATAAGCTATGCCAAAGGAAACTCTCTTTTCACAATGGGACATATCAGATTTGCCAAATGACATACTACTGTTGCATTAGTGAGATGAAAGGCTTTTATCTTGCTTAGAGACATATGTGCTATAGTCATTTCAATAGATGAAATGTCAAACTATTTGGGGAGATCATTTCTGACATAAAGACAAGTAATTGCCTAAGATACACAGAATATGGAACTTACTAATCAGAAATTGTTTTCACATAGGTATTTGGGAGGGAGGGGGAGTGTCTGTAATAAATAAAATGATGGCTATTTTTTCCCCCTAAAATGGCATCTAATTAGAAACTTCCTGCTCCTTTGTGTCATCCTCGTGAGATTAGTTTTATTAGCATGCATTGAATCTGTCATTGTGGCTGTATCAGAGAGCATTCTTTCTGCTTTTTATGAGAAACTCGGAAACCATAAACTATTCAAAGAGCATGTACTTCACATAAGGGCATTATTTCTTAGCATGGCATTCTGAAATATGGATTTCTACTTCTGTTTTGAAGTAGATTGTCTGACTTTCTACTAACAATTTTAACTATTTTGTAAACATTCCAAAACTTGATTGAAGAGGGGTTATGATGATGTCTCCAAGGGGATTGAAGAAGAAGCTCTGTACATTTGACAATTATCTAAATCGGAGGTGTCCAAATTTGGTAACTTTAAGACCTATAGACTTCAACTCCCAGAATTCTGGAAGACGAAGTCCACAAATCTTAAAGTTGCCAATATTGGATACCCCTGGTCTAAATTTTAGCAGGAAGAAATGTGATGTCCCAAGTTGTATTGATAATGTTACCTTACAAGGGAAACTCATAACTCAGTGCTGCAGTGCTGAATTCTACCATTCAACATTGCACCAGTCAGTTATGACTTTTTCCAATATTCTGCACCATCATTTTTCTCAGCTTCCAAATCAATGAACACTGCCTGTCTGGATCCTTTCTTTTCCCTCTAATCTCTTCTCTAAAGGTTCTTTTCCATCCTTTTTGTAGAATGGTAACCTCAACTTTGTATTCATAACTAGTGCGATTTTGCCAAACAGAAGAAATGCTGTACATTAATGGATGCTTCTAGGAAAGAATGCATGCATGCCACAAAAAAGATGTTCTAATTTTGGAAAGAAAGTGCAAGGTCTACACATAACCATATCCCTTAGTTCATTGTTCATCATCATTCTTTACAGCAAGCTCACCACAAAGAGTCCCAGATGGCAAGTTTGCCTTGGGGCAGAGATAGTGATGCATAGGCTAATGATGCACCCGTATTTAAATGCAGGTACACTAAGGACTTGCACCCAGTCACCTTACACATTAATTGATTGAGAGAAAGAGAAATCTTGAGTTAATCTTTAGTTAATTGAGATAAAGAGGAATCCTGGGATGAGAGATGAACCCAAGAGAAATGCATAGGGAAGGAGGATGTATTAATAGAAGTTTAATAAAGAATTCATCCCATCCCTCCATCCCCCATCCAATATGACATAATGTACGTTGTGATGGTGGTGGTGGTGGTGGTGATGATACATTGATGATAACAGCAACAACAATGATGATGATGGAAAGGAGCAGTTGCAGCAAGCGTGCAATCACTTTCCTTCCAGTCTTGGACAAACACTGCTAGAGTGGCATAAGAAAAAAAGAAAGGAAGGAAGGAAGGAAGGAAGGAAGGAAGGAAGGAAGGAAGGAAGGTTGACAAACTAAATATTTAATTATCTCAGTTTTCAGATGTGATTGGCAAGTACTAAAACCATTCATTCATTCATTCATTCATTCATTCATTCATTCATTCAGTACATACATGCATACATTTTAGTTTGCATCCCATTTTGCCTACTCTTATGGTGCTCCTTTACCTATCTTTTCCAAGATTATTTAGGAAGACTGGATTTGTAATCATTTTTCAGATGTATTTACATTAAGAATGCTAGTTGGGAATAGATAATGTAATTCACCATTATCGTAAGTACCAAAGTTATTTTCAAGCTTAATTGTTTTCTTTTCCTGAACCATTGTTATCAAAATTACACAAACTGGCTCCTGTAAGTTCAAACACAACAAAAGGGATGACTGCTAATGGCTAGGTATGGTGAACCGATGCTCTTCACATGACACTGAATCATAACATTGCCCTTAGTAGTCATGCCATGATGACAATAAACGTGCTGGGAGTTGTAGTGCAGAGGTGTCTGGAGGGTTTCTAGCAATGGTAAAATTCAAATTTTTTACTACTGGTTCTGTGGGCGTGGCTTGGTGGCTGTGGTGTGGCTTTGTGGGTGTGGCTTTGTGAGCATGGCAGGGGAAGGATACTGCAAAATCTCCATTCCCACCCAGCTCTGGAGCCAGCCAGAGGTGGCATTTGCTGGTAATAATGTCTGAACGGTTGTGCTTAAACCAAGACAAAAATTGAAATAGTTTGTGGCTTTTTGACAACTCAACAAAATGCTTTCAGTACCTGTGCAATGTATATTTTTTTGGAAAAGTCCCAACTAACTCAATTACCTCCACAATAGTCTCCCTGACATTCAGCAATGTTGCTTTTAAGATAAGAACTCCAGTCTCTTAAAATCCTGTAACAGCTCTTCATATTTAAAATGAGGATCAATTAAAATGCAATGCTCCAAGTTTTATAATGAGCAAAGACAATTCCACACAAGGTGGGATCAATTACTTCACACCGTGCAGGATTATTTGAGGTGTTATATATAGTGTAAGATTAAGTTTTCCTCCATGCTGAACATATTATTGATTGGACCAATTATCCCATTGAATGACACAAACCTAGCTTTCATCAGGGAAGTATCAGAAGACCATTTAATAAGGCAAGTATAGATTTATAAATGGATCTCCTGGGCAAATATATCTATCTATCTAATATCTTTGCCTACCCAAACTGAACACTATGATTGCCATTTCTCTTGGCACTGCTTGCGTGCAGCTCAGGACCATTATATAAAAAGTAGTTAATGCATTTCCTCTAATGTGTACTGAAAGCATATTTCATTCATGTGCCATGCCAAGCGGTAAATTCGCAACTGACAGTCTAAGGAAGCATACAAAGCTATTGGGAATGGCAGAGCTTGGTCAAAGAAGCTAGAATTCCACTGGTCAGCAAGAAAAGAGGAAGCATAAGAAAGAATTCATCAATCTCCACCCTTAAGCAACCATGTGGGATGAGTTGGGTTGTCTGTATTTAAGGCACTGCAAATGCAAGCTTGGGATTGGAATGAGAATAGGAATGCACATCCATTCCCCATTTGCCCACAGAGCTCTGCCATAGGTTTCAGAATAGTACAGATTCACACAAAACACAGGCCAACTTCTGTGAAAAGAATGGTCATTATTACAGAAAAGGAAGATGCTAAATACATATTGCTGTTTATCTCTTTCTCTCTCCCCCCCCCACCTCTTTTTTGATATTATCTGCTTTTTATTTTCTATTTTTGTGGACTATCATGAAATATATTCCAAATCTTACACTTATTTCTATGATCTGAATTTCTCAGAGCTTTTTGTGCAGCATTTCCTGGTTGATCAAAAGTCACTTAGATGGCATGTGATTGAGTCTACACGGTGGTTAATAATAAAGCTATAATTTGCCTCTTGTAATTTGTTCCCCCTACCCTGTTGTTCTATCTTAGCTATTAGAGTTGACTTCTGCTGGGCTCTATGACTGGGACCTTCTCATCCTCTAGTCTTGTTGGTGTAATACACTATTGGTAGATATTTTTATTGTCCTTCTAGGCCTTTTAGGAGCTCTTCTTCAACCAAGTGTGCCACCACTGCTTCTGTCTTCTCAGCATATGTCCTTCTCATGACCAGGCCTTTTCTTCATGGGATTTTTAAATATCTTCCTCTTCATTTAACACACATACTTCTTCGTCTCCAATGCTACCTTGTCTTTTTCATCAAACCCACACAATATCATCCTATTCAAGTCAGCTATTCCCTTTTACTGGAAGTGCCCTTGAAAATATCAGAAAGATTAAGCCACCAAGTTCACATTTCTCTTCAGTGTAGAAATTCAAACTAAAATATCCACCAAATATTTCCAGGTTGGGAAAACAAGATCAAAGATATTGTTGGTTATATCAATGCTTTGAATGAATGCTTGATGAAGATATTTCTCTTTCAGTGCCTCAGAAAACAAAAACCTAATCTTTAATCCTAAGGAACATGAGGGGAAAAAAACCTTTTCTACAGGTTGTAAGAAGACACTTTTAACCAAAGCACCAAGGGAGAGAGCGTCTGAGGGGGTTCGGGAGTTCATGGCTTCCATGACAGCCATGGACCTGACCCAGTTAATTCAGGGCCCTACTCACGAGGGAGGCCACACGTTGGACCTTGTCTTTGTCTCTGGCCAGTGGATGAGTGATCTGGGAATAGGGGATCCAATTATTACTCCCCTGTCATGGTCAGATCACTCACTTCTCCGGCTTGACTTCCCCGGTGCTACACCCCGCTGCGGGGAGGCGGAACCGGAAGGTATTAGATGGTTCCGCCCCAAGCGCCTGATGGAACCAGATAGGTTCCAGACGGAGCTTGGGCCACCTCCTGTGGACCTGACCCGCCCCCGAGTGGAGGACCTGGTAGACGCATGGAATAGTGCGACTACCGGGGCCCTAGACCGGGTGGCACCTTTGCGGCCTCTCCTGCGGCGACGAACCACCCTGGCCCCTTGGTTCACCGAGGAGCTAAGGGTGATGAAACGCCACAAGAGACGCCTAGAGAGTCGTTGGAGATCCTCCCGTTCCGAATTTGACCAAGCACAGGCACGAACCTATTTGAGGACGTACCTTGTGACATTAAGAGCGCCCAAACGTCAATATTGTGCTGCTCTTATTGCGTCCGCAGATAACCGCCCTGCCGCCCTGTTTCGGGTGACTCGCTCTCTCTTGTTTGAGAGATCGCGGGAAGCCCCTTTACAGGGCAGAGCAGAGGAGTTTGGGAAATATCTACAGGACAAAGTCGCTCAAATCCGGAAGGGATGGGCCCCTTTCAGTAGTCCAGCTGAGACACCCGCGGCAAGTCTTGAGGGACCGCTTTGGGAGGAGTTTGACTCGGTTGCCATCGAGGATTTGGACAGGTTGCGTGGACGTCTGCGACCTACCACATGTTTATTGGACCCGTGTCCCTCCTGGCTTGTACTGGCATCCTGGGAGGTTACACGCGACTGGCTCCTGGGCCTAGTGAACGCTTCGTTGGGCGAGGGGCTTCTACCGACCGCCTTGAAAGAGGCGGTGGTGAGGCCCCTGCTCAAGAAGCCTTCCCTGGACCCAATGGACCTAGTCAATTATCGTCCAGTCTCCAACCTTCCTTTTTTAGCGAAGGTTGTAGAGAGTGTGGTAGCACAACAGTTCCCACGTCACCTGGAGGAGAATGATTATCTAGACCCGTGCCAGTCCGGCTTCCGACCCGGGCACAGCACGGAGACGGCCTTGGTCGCATTGGTTGATGATCTCTGGAGGGCCAGAGATAGGGGCTGTTCCTCTATCCTGGTCCTATTAGATCTCTCGGCGGCGTTCGATACCATCGACCATGGTATCCTGCTAGAGGGGCTGGGAGTCAGGGGCACCGTTCTACGGTGGTTTGGCTCCTACCTCTCTGACCGGACGCAACGTGTGTTGGCAGGGGAGCAGAGATCGACCCGGAGGCCACTCACATGTGGGGTGCCTCAGGGGTCGGTGCTCTCGCCTCTCCTGTTCAACACTTATATGAAACCGCTGGGCGAGATCATCCGTGGTTTTGGGGTGGGATATCATCTGTATGCTGATGATACTCAGCTATACATTTCCACCCCGAACCACCCCAATGAGGCCGTCGAAATGATGTCCCGGTGTTTGGAGGCCGTACGGGTCTGGATGGATGATAACCGACTAAAACTCAACCCTTCCAAGACGGAGTGGCTGTGGCTTCCGGCCTCCCGGTTCAACCAGTTGCTTCCATCTCTGGCCATTGGGGGCGTGCAACTGGCCCCCATGGAACAGGTGCGCAATTTGGGCGTCCTCCTAGATGCCCGGCTGTCCATGGATGACCATGTAACAGCCGTGGCAAGGGGGGCGTTCCATCAGGTTTGCCTGATGCGCCAATTGCGCCCCTTATTGGACCGGGATGCCCTACGCACAGTCACCCATGCGCTAGTGACGTCTCGCCTGGACTACTGCAATGCTCTCTACATGGGGCTTCCCTTGAGATGCACTCGGAGACTGCAGTTGGTCCAGAACGCGGCCGCGCGGGTAATTATGGGGAGGACTAGATACTCCCCTGTAACACCTCTCCTGCGCGAGCTGCACTGGCTTCCTGTAGTCTTCCGAGTGCTTTTCAAGGTTTTGATTATGATCTTTAAAGCGCTTCATGGCACAGGACCTAGTTACATGCAGGATCGCATCCTGCCCCATACATCCCTACGACCAATCCGCTCACACAGAGAGGGACTTCTTCGGGTGCCGTCCGCCAAACAGTGTCGGGGGGCGACACCCAGGAGCAGAGCCTTCTCTGTGATGGGCCCAGCCCTATTGAATGACCTCCCCCGTGACATCAGAACTACTTCCGATCTCCGCTCCTTCCGTGTACAGTTGAAGACCCACCTCTTTCAATTATCTGGCCTGGCTCAACTGTAAATTTTTCTTACTCCTCCTGACAGTTCTTTTAAATTTTTAAATTTAAATTGTCTTTTTACAATTGGGGTATTTTAATGGTGACTTTTAATTGTCCAATGTGATGTAATTTGTTACCTCCTCCGTGCATGTATGTCCTGTATATATGTATGTTTATGTGTTTGTATACATGTTTTATGTTTTATACACTCCATTGTACGCCGCCCCGAGTCCTGTCTGGAAAGGGAGCGGCTAATAAATTTAAATTTATTATTATTATTATTATTATTATTATTATTATTATTATTATTATTATTATTATTATTATTATTATTATTATTATTATTATTATTATTATCTATGAAACACAAAATGTTTGTCAATGCAGAATACACCTGCTTTTCCTCATAGCTATCGATATTTCAAAGAAATGCATGGTTACTTTTGAATCAGATAATAGCTTTTTGCAGAGTGAGATATATTCTTTACCTTTACCTTTACCTTTTATTTCGATTTTTATACCGCCCCCTCTCCCCAAAGGGACTCGGGGCGGTGTACAGTCAAGTGAAATAGATAAAATAGACTACAAACATGGAAACATAAAATGTTGCAGCAATGATCAACACCCTTTGCAAATTGTTATTAAGTATTATAATTTTGAACATTGGAAAAAATGTCTTTTTTCTTCTCTCCTAACCTTGCCCTGAAATTCTCTTTTTAAAAAATAGAATAGAATCTGTGCCGACTTAACAGATACATTATTAAAAGAGAGCAACATTTCTTAATAAGGACAGCATTTAACAAAGAACTCTTAGACTATAAATACTGTAAATTTCCTCAGCCAAAGGGACATCTAATCACTCCTACCAGACTGAAATGTGACTCTTTGTGGTTAGTCTTTGAGAGGAAAGATAAACTTCAAATTGTTAACTCATCTCCAGGGACTCATTATTGCCTAGAAATGTTAGATAGACTGTTACTTAAATCAGGACAAGAATGGATGTCATCCTAGCAATGAATACTACAAGCTAACCATCTTTGTTCCTAAATGTTATATGGATATATTTGTGCAGCATTCTAAACAGGAAGCATCCATTCCTTTGTTCTTGCAAATATAATGGCACAGTTTTGAAATTTAAAAATTAGTACATATACAGTATTACTTGAAAATACTCCTCCACTTTTTTTCTTCAGTTTATCTCATTGTTTTTGCATTTTTTATTGTATCATTGTTTCTTCTTCTTCTTCTTCTTCTTCTTCTTCTTCTTCTTCTTCTTCTTCTTCTTCTTCTTCTTCTTCTTCTTCTTCTTCTTCTTCTTCTTCTTCTCCTCCTCCTCCTCCTCCTTCTCCTCCTCTTCCTCCTCCTCCTTCATTATGTGAAATTAGATGTTCTTGTAGTATCTTTTTTCAACATTCAGATAGCATGTTCCCTCCTTCCTTCATTTCCTTTCTCATTGTTAACTGAGTTACAAAAATGTGCATGAATTACAGTACTCCTGTGTTGCAAATAGTTAAATTGTTAGGGAGTACTAAGAAAACCGAGGTTCCATGCCGTGATTAGTGATATACCCGGATTCTTCCCTCAAAGCTTTCTCTGTGTCATCTTTTACTCTTTTCATAAACTAATTAATACTTCTCATGATGAATGATTATCACTCTACTAGCCGTGGTGGTGGTCACTGACAGGGGTTCGATCCTGACTGGCTCAAGGTTGACACAGCCTTCCATCCTTCCGAGGTTGGTAAAATGAAGACCCAAATTGTTGGGGGCAATATGTTGACTCTGTAAACCGCTTAGAGAGAGCTGTAAAGCACTGTAAAGCGGTATATGAGTCTAAGTGCTATTGCTATTGCTACTACCTAGTCCCAATTCAAAGCTGAACTCGGAATATCACAGAGAACAGCCTATTCACACATCCTAAGTACTAGGAGTTTTCTAAAATGTCTCCATGTAAAACAAATATCTATCTATCTATCTATCTATCTATCTATCTATCTATCTATCTATCTATCTATCTATCTATCTATGTATTGTCCATTCACATGAACATTTAAAGTTCTGTTTAAAATGAGGATTTTCTTTTCCTAACTAATTCTGGGATGTTAAGAATTTTCTTTTGAGTGTATTTTGTAATTCTTACAACTTTTTCCTTTTTGTTTATTACAATGTTCTTATAATGTCCTTCTTGAAACTCAAGGACATTTATGTATATAAAACTCAAACCATTGTTAAGAAATAATGGTTACGAAAGCAACCCAAGTTCACCATCTATTCCCAAAGCATTTCAAAATAGGCAAGTTTTTACCGCTTTGCCAAATGCAAGGAAGGCTGGAGTCTCCTTACCTTCAGAGACAAGGTGTAGCAAGATAGGGAAGAGAACAGGTGCATTTGGTTATTTTCTGTTATATCATCCTTATCTGATAGAGGAGAAACTAGTGACAATAGCGCATGCTCTCATCATCACTTATAAACACTACTTCTAATGCACTTCATGTGGGGCCACCTTTAAAGGCTATCCAGAAATTATAAGTAGTCCAGAATACAGTGATTTAAATAGCTGTCAGCTGCCAGCACTGTCCACAGATGTCTCCATGGTCATGTGGCCAGCTCACAAGCGCACAGAAAACTGTTACCTTCCCACCAAAGGTGGTTCCTATTTTTTCTACTTGCATTTTTACATACTTTTGAACTGCTTGGTTGGCAGAAGCTGGGACAAGTAGCTGGAGCTCACTCCATTACACAGCGCTAGGGATTTCAACCACCAACCTGCTGACCTTGCTGATTGACAAGCTCAGCGTCTTAGCAACTGATCCACCACGTCCCTTTTTAGATGCGTGTTATACCTACTTTATATTGCAGGTCCCGATTCAATTCCAGGTAGATTTAAAATAGTTGTCTCAGGACTCTATTTGGCCAGATGGATTTAAAGCAGATCATATAGGACATAGCTCCTTATATGACACTTCCAGGATATTTGAGAGCCACTCTGGTCTAGTGGTTAGGGCATCAGCAATAGCAATAGCATTTAGACTTATATACCATTTCATAGTGTTTTACAACCCTCTCTAACCAGTTTACAGAGTTAGCACATTGTCATCAACTACCTGTGTCTTCATTTTCCCAATCTCGGAAGGCTGGAAGACTGAGCCAACCTTGAGCTGGTGAGTAAGCAATACACATTCTAACCCCTGTGCTACCAGGCTAGAAAACAGGAGGCCATGAGTTCAAGTTCTCCTTTAGCTATGAAAGCCAGCTAAGTGACTTTGGCCCAATCACATTCTCTCAGCGCAACCCAACTCACAAAGTTGTTGTTGTGAGCAAAAAAAAAAGAGGAGAGAAAAGAGCACCATTGGATATGTTTGCTGTTGAGTTATTTGTAAAAATAAAAATAAAAAATAAAGATGGGATACAGATATTTTTTTTAAAAAAATGGCATAGCCAAACTGGAAGATGCTACTTCTCTTTTGCAGTGCCAATATTATGAAATGAAGTCATCCTGAGATTAGACCAGCTCTCTTCCTAGTAGTAGCTTTTAAGAAGTTATTAAAAACACATCTTTCAGTAACATCACCTGTGCCTTTTTTCTTATTATATTTTTTCCCTCTTCATTTTGTGTCTTCTATCATTTTAAATATAAATTTGGATTTATTTTCAATGCTTAAGTGCCATACATTCATTTTCCCCTTCCTCTTTCTCCTTCCCTCTTGCCCTTCCAATTCCTCTTCCCCTCCCTCTTCATCCAATGCAAGTCTTCCTGCTATATCTACAAGTAGGTTGCCAGGGACCTCACAGGAAGGGCAGCCTCCAAGTTCTGCAAGACACAAATGTGAAATTTGGCTCGTTGGCCTGTCAATCAACTCCCCCCCCCCTTTCCAGTTTCCATACTTTGGAAATGAGAGAAAACAAAGAAGAGAAGTTAAGACACAGGGAAACAGGTGAGTTTTCTTGAGCTTTCATGGTAAAGGAGAGGACTTTCTAGGGATGATCCAAAGGACTTTTCAAAATCCTGACAATGACAAGAGAACAAAGGTGCAATGGTAAAAGAAGCTACATTTTTGGAAGATTTTACACTATGTTTTTCTAAGCAAAGTAGTATACAGTTGCACTCTCAATGTATCAGTTTCAATATGAATGTGAAACAAAGCTTAATATATTTAAGAGAATGAAAGTAATTGGAACTGGCTTGGTTAATGAGAATGGAAATGGAAACATTTCCTTTCCCCACTCAGGAGCTCCTTCTTGTACCATGTTCATACCTATTCTTTCATTTCTACGGTATTATCCAAAGAACTTTTACTGTCAGTTCCCTTTCCCAAGCTTAATTGTTTAATAGGCTGAGACATTCCTTTCAAAAGATAATCTGTTTATCATTCAATTAGCCTTCAAATTAGACCTTGAGTGACAATATATTTAATTCCATGACAGGTTAAATACACTTACACACACAGTCTAACAGGAAAATGGAACAGGATCTGAGAGAGTTCAGCAAACAAACAATCATGGAGTCCTTCCTTCCTTCCTTCTTTCTTTTCTCCCTTCCTCCCTCCCTTTCTTAGTACTTTGAGATATTTGGTACTTGCAATATCTGTAAAATTAGTAATAAATGTCTCCCTAAGTAGAATTTTTTATTCTAAGAACAATCTAGTTTCATACACACCCTTCCTTAATCTGAGATCTGGGATATATGTTTTCTCCTCTTGTGTCATTCTTTGTGTGTCATTTTGTGACTTCTGATGACTAGCTGGAGAAGTCCCTGCAGTTTTCTTGGCAAGGTTTGCAGAAGTGATTTTCGTTTGCCTTCTTCATAAGGTGACCGGTTTAAGGGCTTCTAGCTGGCTTTGTTCCTTAGGTGAGACTAGAATTCATAGTCTCCCAGTTCCTAGCCACCACATTAACTTTGACATCAAATGGGATTATATTGAAATATATTAAAGAAATATGCACTAGGATTGATACTTAGACATGCCCTTCATTGTCAAGGACTCTATGCTGTTTTGAAAAGCTGCTGTAGATACCTGGCATTTCCAGATGAAATTCTACTTAAGCTTACAAAAACAGACCCTAAGTCTGTAACTTCTCTTGGATTCATCTGCAGCTCTCTGTACATTCTCATTGCTATTCTGACACTAGCATTTTGTTCGCTTCAGTTGGTGGGAAATCCCGGGATGTTTGCTTATGTTGGCTATTGTTCTTGCTGATGTCCAAGCTGATTAATCAACCATTGTCCTTGTTCTGATGCAAAGGTTTCCCCCAACTCATCACTGCATGTAAGCAAAGGCAATTTCTTGGGCTGATGCCTCCACTGCAGGCCAGAAAAAAATGTGAAAACTTGCTAGTGGTGGCTACTCTGTCCCTACTCCAATAATTTCTATTTTTACCATAGATGTATCACAAACCTTTTGAAATCTAGCAGATAGCTGAAAGACATTGGAAGACTGAAGGGGAGTTAAATGTATAGAATAATTTCTTGGGGATTAGGTCATAGAAGGTCTATGATCAAAGAAGAAATAAGAAATTTAATTTGCAGGTATCCAGATATTGTCCATCTACTACAGATAGACTAAAAAAGTCTATCTGTAGAAGATGGCGGGGGAAAACTATGGTGAATTTTGGAATGATTCTGAATCCTGATAATCAATTAGGAGAAATATTGTTTCTATTGCTAACAATTGTGTTCTTTGCTATACTTTAAAAAAACATATTTCTTGTTTCATTATTTTTTTCAGGGAAAGGATTTTCTTACATATTCAAGTATCATTTTTCCAATGAAATGTGTATTTTAGTTTTTCAGGTAATAACAACCAAAGTAGTCGAAAACCCAAACTGGATCAATTTCTTTTGTGACAATATATATGATGTGGTACATATGGTTAATAAACCAATAATAGGAATAAAAGTAAGAAACGTTTGGATCGTCTTTTTTTAACTGAAAGAACTGACCAGTTGGGTACTATCACCAATAACCGTAACTTGTACCAATTAACTTAGAACTTTGCTAATACAATCTAATAGATAATTATTTTTTAGATACTAGCATTTCATATACCGGTAGTAATCTTGATATCCTCCAGTTAAATTAATTTCTAATATGGTACGAGAAGAGATGGCAAAACCTGGGGGGTGGAGTGAAAAGAAGGATCAGCCTAGAATCCCTATGTAGCCACAAATGAACTAAGTCCAACTTCTCTTGAGCAGGGTAGGTTCCGACTTCTGTTACTGCCAGTGTGCTACATGCGCATGCACAGTAGTAAAAAAAATTGCTTCTGCACATGACCAGAAGCAAAAAATAAGATTGCAGCACCTATGGCGCCGCCGATAGAACTGGTTCAGGGACGTGGCTGGCTAAGTTACTACCTACTCGGCCAAACTGGGCTGAACAGGTAGGAAGCCACATCTGCTCTGAGTGCTTTTGACCCTTACGTACTGTAACTCTAACCAGGTGCTGACCATTAGATGAGAAGAATCCTCTGCCTGCAGAGGCATGATTAGCAAGAAATCAGTTTTACTCAACCTTCATCGGTGGATCTGGTTTTTCGCACCTAACAAATATAACTATATTAAATACTCTACGATTCTAGACTAGATTTTCAGTTTTGCTTAATTCTTTCTGGTCTGCAAATTTGCAATGATTATGTTAGTATTTACACCAAACTCTTTTTTTTGTGTTTCTGTCACATTCTCTTCCTCTAGCTTTTGCCTATCTCAATAATGTTATTACATTGTCTTAATTTCATGATCTGTAACAATGTCATTTCCTTCATTTTTTGGAATCCTTTTTTCTAAACTTTCGGTAATTCTTTTGTTTGGGGAGCTACATGGTTTTATTTTGTTTGGGAAATTGTAAGCTATGAGATCAAGGAAATATATATATATATATTTATCAAGAATGTTATCATACAAACTAACAAATTGTTCATGAGTCTCAAAAATGACATTTGTGAAGTACTTGTTTTCTCTTTGAGAGACAAATTGTTGAAAACATAGGAATAAAATTAACCAAGACAAAAAAGAAGAAAAAATGCTTCAGGTTTAATAGAGGCTATACTGAACAACAAAAAAAAAAATCCCTGAACAATGAAAGTCTGAAAAACATTTCCTGCATTTTAATAACTTAGATGAAAGACTTACATTTGCAAATTATAGCTCAGCTTCAAAAACTTAACACAGGAAGGCACTAAAGAGTTTGCAAGGTCATATTTCCTGGGAAAAGGTGTAGTTTAGATAATCACTGTTAAGGTTATCCCACAATCTGAGCTTTCAACAAAGCAGGTTGTTACATTATCAATTATCATTACATATTAAACCATTCTGCGAATTACAGAAATCACAAAATGAACACCTTTGGAATGAATCAGTTAGGAGACTGCTACTTTCATTTGGTCAGACAAAATGCACACAACTGTAGTCATCACAATTTTGTGTCATTCTTGCTTATTTCTTCCTCTGCTCATTGATATGCTGATCTGTTTCTGAGTGATAGGTTGGGGAAGAGAAATATTCTTCAGTGGTTTTTTTTTTAAAAAAAAAAAACCCACTTCGGTTCATCTCATCAAATGATTATGGTAAAATGTGATCCAGTCTATTCAAGAAAGAAAACCGCAAAACACCATATATCTACTATGTTGAGACTCTGGAAAAAGTGCAGAGAAGAGCAACAAAGATGATTAGGAGACTGGGGGCTAAAACATATGAAGAAGGGTTGCAGGAATTGAGTATGTCCAGTCTAATGAAAAGAAGGACTAGGGGTGACATGATAGCAGTTTCCCAATATCTAAGGGGTATCCACAAAGAAGAAGACTCAAACTTTTCTCCAAATGAAAGACCTGAATGAAAGACAAGAAGCAATGGATTGAAACTAAGCAAGGAGAGATCCAACTTAGAAATAAGGAGAAATTTCCTGACAGGTAGAACCATCAGTGGAAGGGCTTGTCTTCAGAAATTGTGGGCGCTCCATCACTGGAGGTTTCTAAGAAAAGATTGGACAGTCATTTGTCTGAAATGACATAACTTCTCCTGCTTGAGCAGGAGGTTGGATTGGAACATCTCCAAGGTTCCTTCCTGTTATTCAGCATCATGACAGTAGATAGCTTTAAGGTGATAACTTTTTGCTTTCCATTTCTCCCTTGATCACTCAGAATTTTTTAAAAAAATGTTAAATGCTCCAGAATGGAACACATTGTAACAAAATGGGGTCAGAAAAAATAAGACTACCCTTCCAAGTTATGTGAAGGTACATTCAGTGGATAGAGTTCTTGTTAAGGCTAAGATGTTTCTAGTTAATTTTCAAGACACCCTCCTCTTTTAACCTTTCAGCTCAAATCCCAATCTTTTATTACAATCATCAATTAGTAAATTGCCATCACATCTTCTTCCATTGGGGAAATTTCTTTGCCTTTTGTAGCATTTGTGACTGATACAGTAGAGCAGGACTGTTAAACTCATGGCCTATGGTGGATCACATGCTGGCCACGCCCATGCCCAAACTCATTTTAGCAAAAGGGGAAAAAGTCCTAATGTATCACATGATGACACTCTGATGATGTAAGTTTGACACCCCTGTAGTAGAGTGCTAGAGAAGAGGGGAAATTAATTTTCCAACCATGTAATGTTGGAAATGATCTGTAAGTTACATCATATTCTTGTTTTAAATTCTTTAATACCTGAATTTTACAAATCATACCCTGAATGTTTATAGTAGAGTGAAGTTAGTACTAAAAGTAATAGTGCTGCTTTCATACAATGAAAATTTTGAAAAAATATAGCCTGTGCAAAGGTACACCTGGACAAAGAGTCTGCAAGCAGGAATTAATCTTATGAATAAAATGGTATACCAAGACAAAAGAAATGTTCGCCCTGTTCATAAAAAATGTATTTTTCAATGGTTACAGCACTATAGAAAAACTGGGCCTCTTGTGTAATTTGTTTACACCAATAATTAATATTCAAGAAACAGAGTATTTTAAAGAAAAGAACCTGTGCAATGTATAGTCAGTTAGCTTTCTGAACAATATTGATACAATTTATAATCCTTAAAAATCTTCTAGAAACTAAGCTATACAAATTTCCAGCTGCTCTTAAGAACAATGAAACAGCTTCAAGTGTATAGCTTAAGTGCAGTTTGGCTCTTCATTTCACATGTGTACGATCCATAATGGTACTAACAAACAAGAAGTGGAAGAAAACTGAAACCAAGAGAAGTGATTCTTTTGTGCTAATTGTCCTAGGAAATAAGTAACAAGTTAAAACCAAAACAAAATTGTGAACATTGACAATAAACATGCCATAGATTATGTTTCCTACAGGACAATCTACAGCAACCCAGTTAAGTAGAATTCTCTCTTGGTCACCTTTCTCCCTCAGCTGTGTCCATGAAAGACAAATAAGAGAAAAAGAGAAAAGGAAAGGAGGGAGGGGCGAGGTGAAGAGGGAGGGAGGGAGGGCGGGAGAAAGGAAGGAAGGAAGGAAGGAAGGAAGGAAGGAAGGAAGGAAGGAAGGAAGGAAGATGTGGCAGATGTCCAAGGAGCCTAATGCATGGTAGCCTTCATAAGCAAGAAATCAGTTTCATTCAGTACATCATCCTAAATTCAGTGTTATAACATATAGGAATGTGCCTTTCACACATTTCTCTCTCTCTCTGTGTGTGTGTGTGTGTGTGTGTGTGTGAGTGGTGGGTTACG
This sequence comes from Natrix helvetica, assembly GCF_964273705.1. NCBI lineage: Eukaryota > Metazoa > Chordata > Lepidosauria > Squamata > Natricidae > Natrix > Natrix helvetica. The sequence goes on from NC_138552.1 coordinate 72,118,657, forward strand.
GATCCTGTTCCAACCGGTAGGCAGCGCGCGCATGTGTCTTAGTGCCCCCACAAGCCTCCGTGACACTTCAGCTGCTCAGCGGAGCATCGTGCAGATGCTCTGCACATATGCAGAAGCACCAAAGACATACTGGAATGGTATCTGGTGCTCCTGGCAGGCTCCAGTACACCCGTACCGGGACGTACTGCCTGCAACCCACCACTGGTTTTGTGTGTGTTGTGTAGGTGTGCGTGTGTAGGTGTGCGTGTGTGTGTGTGTGTGTGTGTGTGTGTGTGTGTGTGTGTGTGTAGATGTGTGAATTTCCCTATGAATAAAGATGTGAAGGAGGAGACTTTTCCCTAACTTCTGGGCTTTAAGCCTGAAGTGGCAATAATATGCTCCAACCTTGGCCTTCATGCTGCTCCTCTTTCTCCACTATGGTATGAAAAAGAGATCTTCAATTCAAGTTTCCTTTCAAGCTCAGCAGGAGAGACAGAATGACAAAAACCGAATGATACAGAGAAAGTGGGAGGAAGAGCAAAGAGCAAGTGAGTGAAAGAGAGCAAAAGAAGAAACAAGAGAGCAAGGTCAACCATGGATCTTTTGCAGGATGGGTGGATATTGTAATCCTTGATCCCAAAGAGGAGTAGGGGTTTCCTAGTAAAACAGGACAAGTAGAAAGCCTGCGTCTACCTCACTAACCAGACCTGAACTTTGCTGGCCTGTCCAACAAAGCTTCTGCAGTCTCAGTTCTACACTACCTTAGGGAGAGCAACTGAACGTTGTTTGTTTACCCAACTGCTTTCTTCAACTTCTTCCATTTTAAAGCTGTGAAGATAGTAGCATTCACTGGCTTCATATTAAAAAGAGTAAGAGTGGTGAAAAGAGTAAGGTTCTACATTTAGGCAAGAAAAACGAAATGCACAGGTACAGTATAGGTGGTACCTTGCTCAGTAGTAGTAACTGTGAAAGGGATCTTGGAGTCCTAGTGGACAACCATTTAAATATGAATCAGCAGTGTGCAGCAGCTGCCAAAAAAGCCAACACAGTTTTAGGCTGCATAAACAGAGGGATAGAATCAAGATCACATGAAGTGTTATTTCCACTTTATAATACCTTGGTAAGGCCACACTTGGAATACTGCATTCAGTTTTGGTCACCACAATGTAGAAAAGATGTGGAGACTCTAGAAAGAGTTCAGAGAAGAGCAACAAAGATGATTAGGGGACTGGAGACTAAAACATATGAAGAAGAGTTGCAGGAACTGGATATGTCTAGTTTAATAGAAAGAAGGACTAGAGGAAACATGATAGCAGTGTTCCAATATCTCAGGGGCTGTCGCAAAGAAGAGGGAGTCAAACTATTCTCCAAGGCACCTGAGGGTAGAACAAGAAGCAATGGATGGAAACTAATCAAGGAGAGAAGCAACTTAGAACTGAGGAGAAACTTCCTGACAGTTAGAACAATTAATCAGTGGAACAGCTTGCCTCCAGAAGTTGTGAATGCCCCAACACTGGAAGTCTTTAAGAAGATGTTGGATAGCCATTTGTATGAAATGGTATAGGGTTTCCTGCCTAGGCAGGGGGTTGGACTAGAAGACCTCCAAGGTCCCTTCCAACTCTGCTACTGTATTGTATTAAAAGAGACAAGAGGGTGGCAGTCAGGACAGAGCAAATTATACCAGCATCATTTGTGGAACCACACAGATTGGCGGGGGGGGGGGGCATCATAAACCAGGTGTCTGGATGCATCCTGGGAAATGGATGGCAAGGTTATGATATTGAGCTATGACAGTGCAATTACAATCTCGTGGGAGGGGGGTTGGTGTAAACTTAGTCGCAACAAAATATGTTCTTTTCCCCTTTTTGAAAAAAGAAAAAAAATCATTGTGCTATAACTCAGTTCTTTTTAATAATGAGAAATACTGCTTAAAACACATTTGAGAATTTCCAAATAATTATGTACAAAAGAACTTAATCAATTTGAGTTTAAGAATAAGAGTTTTAAGAGTCTGCAAGATTTGGCATGAAGTTGCTGTCCTTTTTAATGCTTAAGGTTTACAACATGTACTGTATGCAGAACGCAACACACAAAATCTCTTGATTCAGACCAAGCAAGTAGTGGAAAATCAGTCTGTATTATTGAACTGCCCTTTGATCATGAGAGGATAGAATAGAAAAAAATACTGACAAGCTGTACTGGAAGATCTCTCTCTCTCTCACTCCCTCCTTCCCTCCTTCCCTCTGACCATCCCTCTCTCACACACAGATATGTGATGTTGAATTAGCACAACAATGAATCACTTAGTAAGAAACCAATGTAGATGCAGTAGGCTCTTTACTTATTGCTTATAGAAAAAAGATAAAAAAGCAATTGTTTAAATGTATGAAGGTTGCCACCTTTTGACCAAATGGGAAAAAAAGAAGTGGAAATGTATTTTAAAAAATTGGTTCTATGGCTGCAGTGATTTTTATTTAAGTAGAATTATGAACACACACATACAGATACGTATGGGACCAGAACAATTAAATCTCAAAAAAGAAAAGAAAAAAAACACTCAAATGCTGAACTTCAGCAGACTCTTTCAAGATCTAATTATCATTTCATTGGCATCCTGACACAAACATATGGAAATACTGCGGAAAATGGATAACCGTGCACTCATCAATGGCATTTGCATAACTGTGGATGTTCCCTTTCTTTTTAGTCTGGTGTCCTTCTTGCTATTAATACCTCGTCAACCACAGTAGTAAAATTGAAAGACCAGATGGCAGAGCAGTAATATGGAGCTGGGCCTATACTGGAAGGGGAACACAGCTCTTTGGAGATGTTTTAATCTGGTATCATGAATATGCATGAGGCATAGTGAGATCCTTGGTCCACTGTAAACCTTTTCGTACCAGTGAGTGAAACATAAGATCCCAATTAGAAGAGCCAGTCCAACTTGAATTTGGGAAGGGAAGGACATCTGATCAATGACTGAGCATCAGCTGAAAAGCAGCTTAGATCCTGTAACTTTTTAAAAATATATATATTTTTATTGTACAATTTTCTTAGTTATGTATAAAATGTCTATATTCATAATAATAATATACTGTCTGGGTATAATCTCTACAATCTCTATTGAATACAGATAGTAAATCTTATACACACAATAGTTGTAACTATTCTTCTCAATACCTATTCATCTTCATCTTCCCTTATCCTTGTTGAAAATTTTGTGTCATTTGATTAGGTCCTCTGTTCAATTTTGTCTATAATCTATTAATAATATAAACATTATAAACATCATGTAAACATCACATTTATAACCATTAAATTCCAAATAATTATACGGTTTACTTATCTTAATTATTCAATGTTCATTCTTCAGAGCTACTTCTACCTAATATCTGGCACCAGACATAATCTATTCAATGATTCCACTTCTGAACCATGTAATGTCACTGCATTGGGATGTTGTTGTTTGCGAGTCAGAACAATGACTTCTCCCATGCAGCCCTGCGGTTCTAGAGAACTCAGGAGCTGTTCGTTCTCCCATAGGCATTAATTCCAGTTTTTTCCAGATGCCAGCTACTTTCTCTCCCTGTCTAGAGATACCTACAGCACCTACAGCACTACTTTCAATGCTCTGAGGTTGGCAAAAATAAAATAAAAAAATCATGGATCAGCTCAAAATTGCCTTTAAAGAATTGGAAAGCCAAAAGAGGGATGATTTGGAAGTTCTCTTGGTGGTGCACACTACAATGCTAATAAGTTTTAGTGAGATAAATAGATAACTAATATGATTGTTAGCATTGTTCAGGTGATTATCCAAATTATTCTGGTGCAGAAACTTCCTGTGTCTTGGAGGAAAAACAACACCAAAAAAACTCCCACTGATTTTGATTTGATGTAATTTACTCTCACATAACTTGAAAGAGCTGACAAAATAAATGCATTCTGGCAGTCATCATATCTAATCTACCATTTTTTTCAAAAAGAGAAAAGCTTGTTTTCTAAGCCGTCTCTCAATAAGATTGATGCACAATTTAAACATCTGTATTTTCCAGCAGAAAACAACAATTGCACTTCACATTCACTTGTGAGATTCCCTGGGTACCGACAACTACTAGCAGGAGAAAGAAATGCCTGTCTTGTTAGGAATTTGCCTTTCTACTTCTCTTTTTAAAAATGTAGAAAGCCTCTTTATTTTTAATAATTCAGATGCTATAAAAGAAGATGTGCCCTTGTCGCAGGAGAGGAAAGTATTAGCACAAATGCCTTGTGCATTGTCATGCCATCAAAGGGACTAACAGAGGGACACAGCAATTCCTTTGAAGGTGTCCATACAAACCTATGGAGAAACAGATGACATTCTTGAATCCCCAATGAAGTCATTATGATCAGTGATACTCTAATGAATACCAAATATACCCATAATCAGAGGACCTTAAGCATTATTTTAATCAATTATGTCACAATAGTGTGGGAGTATATCAACAGCACTTATAATCTGGATGCTTTAGTTGGAAACTATAAATGTCTAATTAACATACTTCGTTGTTTCGACTCCTGTCACTGCAAAAGCAAGGAAATTACAATAGTTTCAGGATGTTTTCCCAAGACAGGGTGAAAAGACCTGCAAGGATCTTTTCATCATCTTTTAATGGCCCAATAATCCCTTGTGGGGTGGAACCTGGGCGACTGAATGGAACTGAGGGATTGCTGACCAGATGCCCTTTCCTGTCGCCAATGCGGAGTTATATTCAGCAGAACTATTCTTATTGTGCCCAGAGAGAGAAATATCTGCCTCTACCTAAAATCGAACTCACAGCCTCCTGATTGTGAGGTGAGAGCTCTATCTCTAGGCCACCGCATCATCCTGCTAGGATCTTTTGTGGGGTTTAATTTGGTCTGATGATGTTTTGAATGGTAAGAATCCAGTTGAGCAGTGCATTGAGGAGGGCCTGCTTACTACAGCTCCATATTTGATGGGTTGCCATAAAGAAGAGGTGATCAACCTATTCTCAAAAGCACCTGAAGGCAGGACAAGGTGCAGTGATGGAAAGTAGTCAAGGAGAGAGCCAACCTAGAAGTAAGAACAATGAGAACAATTAGCCAGTGGAACAGCCTGCCTCTACAAGTGGTGAGTGCTCCATCACCAGAGGTTTTTAAGAAGAGGATTGGAAACCATTTATCTGAAATGGTACAGGATCTCCTGCTTAAGCAAGGGATTGGACTAGAAGTCCTCTAAGGTCCCTTCCAACTCTGTTATTCTATTTTTCTCTAATTTTGTAGCTTAGTTTAGAGATGGTGGCAGATAATCAGGAAGGAGAGCAGAAAACAGGGCAGGAGCAATTATGCATGCCAATAGTAGACTTCATGCTGCTGAAAGTCAGGGGGTCTGTGGGAGTGAAAAAAGTCACTTATGACCATTTTTCACACAAAGGTTGTTAAACCTTGGCAGCACCCCTATGATCATGTGATCAAAATTCAGCTGTTTGGCAACTGGCTCATAGTTATGACAGTTGCTGTCTCCCAAGGTCATGTGATCATTTTTGCAACCTTCTAACCAGCAAAGTTCAATGGGGAAGCCAAATTCACTTAACAACCGGGTTACTAACTTATCAACTGCAGTAACTCAGTTAACAACTGAGGCAAGAAAGGTTGTAAAATAGAGCAAAACTCCCTTAACAAATGTATCACTTAACAACAGAAATTTAGGGCTCAGTTGTGGTCAAGGACTACCTATATAGGTCTCCTGAGAGAGTAGTGGGTTGGACTGGATAATGTCCAAGGTCCCTTCCAATTCTGTTACTATTAAATGTTTCACATTCCTGTGTTTGGGATCACCCAACTGCTAACCTAGCATTCTATTCTTTTTGTTCTGTTTCAAGACTCTGTATTATTGTCAGAAGTGTAGTTAAATGGGTGGCAGTAATGACTTTTCAGAAGAGTTGTGTCAACCCTGCAATAATGCTGTTAAACCAGGAAAGTTCACAACTTCATTCTATGGTATACAGTTTTAGCATATTAGAAACAGTCAACAATGAAAGCTGATCTGTTTTTAAGACCCCTTGCCGGAGAAACTCAATGCCAGAACAAGACAGTTGCATGTTAACCTTAGAGTTGAGGTGAGAATATTAAGATAATTTATATTTTCCACATTGAGTAGAAAAAGCATTTAAATATTAGCATCATCATCAGACTGTAATTAGACATTCTCTGTTCTACGAGATCAAATGTATCAGGCTGTAGCTTCTATCCTTCTCAATCTATATAGTATAACCGTGCTAGTTGGGGATTATGGGAACTGCGATCAACACAACTGGAGAAGGCCAGATGGAAAAGGCTGCCTTAAACCTTGAATAGCCCAGGATAAATATTAAAGCTCTGTTAGGTCTATTTATTCCATAAAATTGCAAGTAGTTTTCCCTAGGCTGTTTTTTTTTGGGGGGGGGGATCCTAACTCCAGGATTATTTTCAGTGTAAGTAATAAATAATATTTCTTACATGGTCAGATAGAAAATATAGCTCCCTTAAGCCTTGCTTAAAGAAAGTTACTTTGCTAGAACTGGCTTTTGTATGGTTCTGTCTGTGATGATTACATGCAATTATTTTTAACAATTTCCTACCAAATCCCATAAGGTAGTGATTAAAACTTGAAAGCTTTTAAAAGGCAAAAAAAGGAGAAAGAAAATATTAAAAAGTTTAATCAAGTGCTTTGAGCTCCGACTGCTTCATTTCTTCCCCCGAGTCTGTGTCTTCTCAGATTCCAGTGGAAAACAACCAAATCCTATTTCTTTTGCAGTACTGTTTCTTTTTAAAAACATAAATAAATAAATAAAATGACATATTTCTAATATTTGATGTCTTTGTCCAAGCTCAAAGGATTCTGATACATGTTGTATTAGCATTCTGTCTTTGTGATGTACAAAAAGCTTTCCCCAATGTGTTGCCCCTGGATTCCTGGATGTCATCATTCCTACACAGGGTTAGGAAATAGAAGGATTCTTGTCCAATGCATTTAGAAGACACTTGGCCAAGCAAATCTTCACAGCTGTACAGCCAAGATGCAAGAAGAGAAGCTACAAAGTCTACAGAACAGGCAGCTCCAATATTTAAAGCATTTCCTTGACAATAACCTATAGTAGATAACTCTAGTTCAGGGCTGAATTGAGATTCCCTCTGCCATTTTTAAAGGAAACTAGCTGATATCCTGGCATTGTCCAGGTATTTATTTATAGGGGGAAAATGTCTGGACCAAACATAATTTATTTTCCTTCTTATCAAAGGGAACCCCCTTGTGGAGTACTGTGAAGCCGTTACCATGGAACTCCACTGTGCTGTACAGTAGAAACCATTTTACAGCTGTACAGTAGAAGCCATTTTAAAGCACAATAGGCTGTATCTTAACAAAACACACACCTTGAGAGGTATTAGGGGTGTCTTACTCCCACAGTAAGTAAGAAATTGCTAGAGGCGTTCCAGAGTTATGCTGGAACATACACACACACACACATTTATATATAAATAGATAAATTAATTCCATGAGGAACTGAGGGAAGTGAAAATCAGCACATCTTGGTTCCTTTGCTTTTTGCAAACTGATTTCTTCTTCCAGGACACACACAATATTCTTTCTTTGCGGGACACACACAATATTCCTCTGATTCTAAAATGTGACACAATGGTCAAGCGATCAGTCTGTGGACAAAAAGGAGATGGAGAAAAGCTTGCACGTATTGTACCACTGCCCATGTGAGTGGGAGTTCTTTAAAAAGTTAAAAAAATAAATTTCAAAAGAATGAAAATGATAAATGTCCTACTCCTTTTCCATTTCTAGTCATTCTTTTCTGTGAACGTAGAGTGTCATTTCACAAATAACAGTTCAGTGCAATATCCCTTACATTGTTAGGCTGGTTATTAATTTAGATCAGGAAAACATCATACAATGAAGTTCAAAATAGTGCGTGTGGCCTGTGGGATCTTTTCTTGCAGTCTTTAGAACCCCTCTGACCATCATTTCTGAAAATCAAAGTCAAAGGTTCCTGTTATTTTGACATAAGGAAACAGGTGGAAAACTAAGATAAAGCAGAAATAGCCAGAGAACTATTTTTAAAAAATCCAACATTCACTCATAGTCATAAAGACCTCTTGATCCAGCAATAGGTGCAACAAAGACACAAGGTGAATTTGTACAAAGTTGTTCTCTGAACAGGAGCTGAGAGTCTAGGAGGAGCCCAAATTTGTACTGATCCTGTTAGAAGAAGTTAGCAATGAAGATCTCTGCACCTAAGTGGGCAGAAGGCACTCTGCCTTGCTAGGGTTGAACCTCTTCTTTCCCATAACCTCAAAGACACTAAGATGGTTTCACGTAGTAATAGACGCTAAGATGGTTTCATGTAGTATATCTCTATGGTTGAGATATATAATTGGGTGCCATCAACATACGAATGATATCTAAGCCCGTAGTGATAGATGATCTCACTCAAAGACCTCATGTACATGTTGAAGAGGAACATGAAAGAATCAAACTTGGAGGCACCTCACAAAGTAAGGTCTTATGTCTAGATATCTTCTGGCCCTCCAGCACTGATTGCAACTGATCCTGAAAGGACATGTACTACACTTAATTCCTTGAATCAGTTCAGAAAAATAACATGGTGAAAGATGCTGACAGCTCTTAAGAGGTATAGAATAACCAGGTTAGGTGCAGTGTTCACATCTTGATCCACTTATGGATCATCATAAGCAGAAGCAATGCTGCCTTGATGTTTTGCCCAGGTCTGCAACCAAACTAGAAGGGGTCTGGATAGTCTGCTTCCTTCAGGGCCTTCTGAAACTGCAATCCAATGCACATTTTCCTCAACTTTCCCCCAAAAAACCAAAGTTGTAGACTGTGGACAAAGGTTAGACAAAATACGGGGTCCGGTAATGGCTTGAATAGGGGACAGACCACTGTCTCCTTCTATACCTCAAGTTAAGCCCCTGGCAATAAAAATACATAGAGTAATAATAAAGTATCGCACAACAAATTTACAATCATTTTATGGCACTCATCACCTACAATGTGAGGCGGTTGCCTTCTTCACCTTAATGATAGAGTTGCCAGTATCTCAGAATTAGGCTTTTCTAGATCTTGCACTTGTTAACTTTTAACAGGGCAAAACTGTTATATTGAAAATATGCTTTGCCCTTTGGCTACAAATCTTCATTATGGCCCCATTCAGAATACTTTTCTAAAAGTCATTTGTTCAAATCACTTCCCATACTCTTCAGATTATATGTCACCAGGCTTAAAGAGATGACAACAGAATTGAAATAAGAAAGAAAAATCAGCGAGGCTATTAAAAAATGGAAGGAAAAAGAATTTGTAGGCCATGTATGGCCAGCTTCAGGTCCAGGGCTGCATACAGGTTGATTCCTCTCTGATGAATTCTATAAATGAATGGCTTATTTCACTGAATGGTGAATGGTGGCTCAGCAATTAAGACGCTGGACTTGTTGGCTGGGAAGCCAGCAGATCAGGTTTGAGACCAGAGCGCCAAGTGACAAGGTGAGTTCCTGTCCTTGCTCCAGCTCCTGCCAACCTAGCAGTTCGAAAGCATGTGAATGCGAGTAGTTAAATAGGTACCACTACGATGGGAAGCTAATAGCGCTCCAAGACGTCATGCTGGCCACATGACCATGGAAATGTCTTCAGCAGCACTTGCTCAATGGCCTTGAAACGGAGATGAGCACCGCCCCTTTAGTCATCAAAGAGTGAAATCCCTTCTGTATAGTCAGGAAAGAGTTAATCTGTGAAAGAAGAACCCAAAGAGAAGAACTGGTATTCTTCTTTTTGGTAAATGGTATTTATTAGGATTTATTAAACATTTGTTTCTTCCCCCTTTTTTCTGTTCAGAGAGTGGACACATCTCTCTTTTGTGAAGGGGAGGGGGTTGTGTCTGTTCACTATTTTGGTAACACCACCTCCACCAGTATGAGAAGTCATTCTCACAATGTCATGGAAGAGCTTCTCGCAATTTTGAGGATGGAAGCCAATCAAAATTTGTGCAGAGCCCCTAAACTAGGCACATCACAGTTAAAAGAAGAAGAAAAATGCTCCCAATTCCAGCCCAAACTCAAGTCCTACTGATATGTATCATCCACTTAGTATAATCCTTGTCTGCAATGGACTCATAATTCTCAGATGACCTAACTGGAGCGATTTTTAATTAGTAACTCAGAAAATGTACATTTCTCAGAATTAAAAAAAAAGGATCTTATTTACCCAAGAGTCCTTCTTAGCAATATATTAAAGTCAAACATTGGTTATTTTGCTTATTTGGTCCAAATGCAACTCTTGTATCTGAGATTTAAAACAATTATATTCCGTGGGTTGGGGTACCTTTATACTGTATTTCCCTAAAAATAAGACAGGGTCTTATTTTGTTTTGACCCCCCCACCCCCAAAATAAGTGCTTGGCATTATTTTCAGGGAGGTCCTATTATTTTTGAGATGCAGCTCAGGCCCCTTAACCTCACCTGCGGTCCGTGGATCAGCTGATCTAGAAAGGACCGGAAGTGCTGTCTCTCTTTCTGGCACACTCTTGCCAGCCTTAGCGTCACTGGGCCTGTCACTCTTTTTGTGGCCACCACTAAGAGAAGGGGTGTGGCAGCTAGGGTTTTCAGGAGCAGCCTCCACAAGGCCATTCTGTGTGGAAGCATGTGGGGCACTTTGGGCATCTTCCCCTCTTCTCCCCCAGGAGATGATGGGGACTGGCTGCGCATGTGTTTAAATATTTAGGGGAGGGC
>NC_138552.1:72129617-72334702 GCF_964273705.1 Natrix helvetica
CTATTCTGGAAGAAGCGCATACAAAATCTGTTATGAAGTACCCCTGTGAAGAATTGGTATCTAGGTATCTTCTCTTGAAAGATTATGACCTACTCTAGCTTGATTAAAAAAAATACAATTTGTTATAATCTCCCCAATACCTTATTTTTCCACCCATAGAAACTATTTGATCAAAACTGCTAAACATTGACAGGAGAATTTGCTGGCACTCTAAGGTGAGAAATACAGGAAGCATAGAGTGCTCTAAAATAGACATGTCATGCTTTAAAAACACCATCGCAAACTCCCTCTCCCCATACCCTGTTTCAAGTGGGTGATGCAGCCCACCCACCTTGTCCCTTTCACACTCCTGTCCCTTCCCCTGCATGTTAAATGTGGTTCTTGGCCGTCAAAACCTTGTCAGCCCCCCACCCCCGGCGGTCCATTACCAAATAGATGGGAATGATGGAAAATGATACAGCCTGACGTTGATCAATATATAAAAGCTTGAGAAAGAGATGGCTTGCCTTTCACTTCACCCCACTCCACTTCTCTGTATTTTCCTTATTTATGCTGTCTACTTCTCCTTATCTCTCGTCTCTTTCCCTCTCTCTCTCTCTCTCTCTCTCTCTCTCTCTCTCTCTCTCTCTCTCTCTCTCTCTCTCTCTCTCTCTCTCTCTCTCTCTCTCTCTCTCTCTCCTAGCTTTGATCATCATGAAAAGATCTGTGATCACCGCAGCGGCACTGCATTTTGCCTCTTATAATGGAAAATGGTTAAAGAGTGTGGAAAGTTTGAGGAGGAGGACATAGCTCTCAGATCCTTATTCAAATGGTTCTGAGTGCTTTGTCAATGAAATTCTAACAGCATTCTTAAGCTCTTTCTGTCTTTGCCCTGTTGGTTTATTGAGGGCTTCCTGGTGCTGTCATTGAGCATTTAAAAGACTCTCTGAACATTAATATTGTTCTCAGCCTGTTCATCTGTCCATTTATTCCCAAATTGATAGTATTTTTTTCTTAGATAAGGAAGAGAAGATGACAATATTATTTCAAATCGTGGGGCACAGAAGTACAAATATAAGGTCAGGCAAGTCCTCCAGGTTATCTCTATTGACTTTTAGAAAAACCACCATATGCCTATTTCAACCTACCCATTCCTACTTCCCAAATAAACTCCTGATTAGTTACACCCCATATGAAGGTGCTCAGTTTTGTTTACCATCTGCTAGGGAATTTTCCAGCTTTGAGCTAAATATTAGAGGGTTAGTGGCATTCAGCCAGTGGCGGCCTAGCCCACCAGCGGAAGAGAACATAAAGGCAGGCAGTGATATGGGAGGAATGGCAATGTTGCGTAGAGTGCCAAAGGCAACTCTCTGCTTAAGGCCATGTGAAGTCTCTGACTATCTACACATTTGGTACGTGACAGCTGGTTGAATGGACAGTTGGTTGAACAGAATGCCAGCTTTGGTAGGATTTTGGTTTGATCCAGCCTAGCTTCTGAGTGGGTAGCTTGCAGTCATTGGAGTTTGAGCTTGAAGCCACAGTTTGTCCAAGGTGGGGCAGCACTGGGCCAGGTAGTCTCTTCCATGCTATATAACATCCATAGGAAGCCTCTGAGAGAGTTGACTGGTTGCTTTGGGGAAGCTGTCAAGTAGACAGAAGATACACAGTTATACTGTATATCACCAACCCAGGCTCAGTCAGGGCTGCCATGGAAAGTTTGAAACAGAATGTGGTGGCTGTCAGGATCCAGATGGCTCAGATATGTCCCTCTAATATTGAATTGCTCTAGGATAAAGGAATAACAGCTCTAATAGTTATTCTGTCCAAAACAGTTAATTTGTTAATTTGGAACACTAGGTAGATTTTCCTTTCCTTTGATTTTCCTTTCCTTCCCCACTCCCCTCCTCTCCTTTCCCCTTCCTCTCCTCCCTCCCCTCCCCTCCCCTTCCTCTCCCCCCTCCCCCCTCTCCTTTCCACTTCCCCTTTTCTCCTCTCCCCACCCTTCCTCTCCTCTTCTCCCCTCCCCTCCCCTCCCCTCCTCCCTTACCCTCCCCTCCTTTCCACCCCTGCCCTCCTCTCCTGTCCTCTCCCCTCTGCTCCCATCTCCTTTACTCTCTCCTGTTTCCCCTCTTCCTCATCCTTCCCGCTCCCCTTTCTCCTTTTCTTTTTCATTGTTCCTTGCTTCTTGGTCCTTTCTTTCCCTCCCCTTTCCCCTTCTCTTCTCTTCTCTTTTCTTTCCTTTTTTTGATTTTTTGTTTGAGTAAGAAAGAAAAAAAATCCACTAAAACTCTTGATATTTTATTCCAAGGCAGTTATACTTACACGATATAATGGACATCTTTCTGGGCTTCCTTCCAGAATGTGCTTTTTGAATATAAGGCTACATCGGTTTGCTGCTCAAGGTGGGATCAGAGATTGCCTTTCAGTATGAATTGTTAGGAAGCTTGACCTGGGAAATTGCTCATGGACACTTGCCCTATTTGTGCATTTGTCCAGGGCATCTCATTCCCACAATTAAAAAAAACAATCTTCTGGAGTAGACTTTTGTTTTGATCCATCTTCTTACATCCTTATATCTTTATTGTTTTATCTACTTTGACTATAAATATGGAAAGGAGCTAGATTGCCACTATGAAAGAAGTATACTGAGATATTTTGTTCCATTAGAAAAATGAATGTGGACTGAATCCAAAACATAGAGGGGATAACTTTAAAGTATATTTTAAAAATCCATGATAAAGCAGTGTAGTGGAAACCACAGAGAGGAATATGTAGAGGTACATTAAATGGAGTTAGAGTGAACTGGATATACTTTGATTTTCTTTTCTTACATATAGCTTATCCCTTGTCTTAAAACGCATCTCCTTTCTTTTCTGCATTGTATACAAAGTTACTTATCTCTAGCGCTAATAGAACGATGGGTATGTATACTGTACATGCAGGCAGGTCATCAAGTGTGCATTTTAGACACTTTTAAGCATATCAGTTGAGTGGAGTTGACAACAATGTTACAAAATTCAGAGCTGTGCAATACCCCAAAGAAAATCGTGTTCCGATACGCAGATTAATTCAGGAAGTGCAGATCTCAGCAGTTTTCTTAAAAGTGCTGTCCAAACAAAATCCTGAAACATCCCTAAACTTTGAATGTAAAAGACTTTAATGCCAACCCTTAATGTGTTCAGATAGGTTGGTGGGGGAGAAAAAAAAACTTTTTCTGAAAATTTGTTAAGCTGCTAGACTAGGTGAACATCAGATTTGACTCAGTACAAGGCAGCTTTCCACACTTGGCCAATAATGAATGTTCTGTTCTATTCTTTCTATTCCATTCCATTCCAGTCCACTGCACCCCACCCCATCCCTATTCTATTCTATTCTATTCTATTCTATTCTATTCTATTCTATTCTATTCTATTCTATTCTATTCTATTCTATTCTATTCTATTCTATTCTATTCTATTCCATTCCATTCCATTCCATTCCATTCCATTCCATTCCATTCCTTTCCACTCCTTTCTACTTCTATCCTATCCTATTCCATTCCATTCCACTCCATTCTACTCCTATTCTATTCTATTCTATTCTATTCTATTCTATTCTATTCTATTCTATTCCATTCCATTCCATTCCATTCCATTCTATTCCTTTCCACTCCATTCTACTCCTATCCTATCCTATTCCATTCCATTCTACTCCATTCTACTCCTATTCTATTCTATTCTATTCTATTCTATTCTATTCTATTCTATTCTATTCCATTCCATTCCTTCCCACTCCATTCTACTATTCTATTCCACTCCATTCTACTCCTATTCTATTCTATTCTATTCTATTCTATTCTATTCTATTCTATTCTATTCCATTCCATTCCATTCCATTCCACTCCATTCTACTCCTATCCTATCCTATCCTATCCTATCCTATCCTATCCTATCCTATCCTATCCTATCCTATCCTATCCTATCCTATCCTATCCTATTCCATTCCATTCCACTCCATTCTACTCCTATTCTATTCTATTCTATTCTATTCTATTCTATTCTATTCTATTCTATTCTATTCTATTCTATTCTATTCTATTCTATTCTATTCTATTCTATTCCATTCCTTTCCTTTCCTTTCCTTTCCTTTCCTTTCCACTCCATTCTACTCCTATCCTATCCTATTCCATTCCATTCCACTCCATTCCACTCCTATTCTATTCTATTCTGCTCTCAACTTACAAAAAATCATTTAAAGTTCAAAGTTACAACAGCACTGAAAAAAGTGACTTATGACCATTTCCCAAAGTTATGACCTTCGAGGCATCCCTGTGATTATTTGATCAAAATTCAGATGTTTGGGATCTGACTCACATTTATGACTATTATAGTGTCCTGGGGTCATGTGATCCCCTTTTGTGACCTTCTGTCAGCAACAAGCCAATGGGAAAACCAGATTCACTTAACAACCATGTTACTAATTTAACAATTGCAATGACCCACTTAACAACTGTGACAAAAAAGGTCATACAATGGAGCAAAACTCACTTAACAAATGGCTCACTTAGCAACAAAAATTTGGGACTCAATTGTGGTCGTACATTGAGGACTACCTCTGTTCTGTTCTGTTCCATTCCGTTCCATCCTATCCTGCCAATAGGGAAAGAGCCAAACAGCTAACATTTGATGCCAATGGAGTCCCTTTGTCTTCAAAAAAGCAAATTAATTGTATTCGTGTTTCTGACTGTAGACCAAAGGCAGCATTCCTATGTTAAACTCCTGTCAGCACATGAGCCTTCTTCAGAAAGCAGAGATTGGGGGGGGGGGATGGGAGGGAGAGGAAGGGGAGGGGAGAGGAAGCAAATTAAAAGTTAAGTCATTTCATGCAGCCTGTCTTTGCAATCACTGACCTTAGTGGCAGTACATGCCTCCAATTATTTTGATAAATCTATTTTACCTTTACAGAATTATAACCATAGCAACATTATCTCTCCATAACAGAGAATAATTTCCATTTTCATGCCTGTAAGGGTAAAGGATAGTGGCAAAGTAGCGAAAAAAGGCACAGTTTTGCTCCACTTTGATCTTGACAGTGCTAAACACAATATCTTGGAAAGGGGGATGTAAATAACTGTCTGCTATTATTATCCTGGTCATGCTCCATGTTTAACTCCCTGGACTTGTTGAAATCAAAGCCCACAGATAGAGCAATTCCTCCAATGGACCTGGAACACAAGACAAAGGTGACATTTCAAATACTTGTTCCATGGGAAACTCCCTAGCTGAAAATAGTTTTAAGTTACAGCTCTTAGGAGAGATCATCAGAAACGATCTTGTGTTGCAAACCAGATACATAGCCCAGAAATAGCAAGGGAAAGAAAATAAAAGCCTTTGAATTATCATTCTGGAGATGGATACTAAAAATATTAGGGATTACAAGAGAAACCACGCAATCAGTCCTGGACCAAATAAAGAATTGTCTAGTCCCTTGAAGTGCTAATCAGCCAGCAGATACTTTGAACAGATGATGGACCAAAAAAAAAAAAAAGGACGTGAGAGAAATAGAAGTAGGAGAAAACAATAAGGTGGATGAAAGGAAAGAGAAGTTCTTGGAATGTCCTTGAAATAATTGTGGGCTCTTCCTGAAGAGAAACTACGATGGCAAGCATTTGTCTATGCAATCACCAGAGTTTAAACCTGACTCAATGGAACCTATCTAATTAACTATTATGCATTTTGGAAATAATGTCCCATCAAAGGTCAGCACGCAGAAAGGATGAATGAAATGCAACACTTTTCTGCTTACTGCAGAATGGATTTCTTGTAACTTTTCACGCCAAGAAATATTGTCATTGGCATCTCCAGTTATTCCTGTGTAACATTGAACCATGCTTTACCATAGGTAGAGTAGAATAGAATAGAATAGAATAGAATAGAATAGAATGGAATGGAATGGAATGGAATGGAATGGAATGGAATGGAATGGAATAGAATAAGAGTAGAGTAGATGAAGATGAAGAAGAAGAAGAAGAAGAAGAAGAAGAAGAAGAAGAAGAAGAAGAAGAAGAAGAAGGGGAAGGGGAAGGGGAAGGGGAAGGGGAAGGGGAAGGGGAAGGGGAAGGGGAAGGGGAAGGGGAAGGGGAAGGGGAAGGGGAAGGGGAAGGGGAAGGGGAAGGGGAAGGGGAGGGGAAGGGGAGGGGGAGGGGGAGGGGGAGGGGAGGGGGAGGAGGGGGAGGGGGAGGAGGAGGAGAAGAGAATAAGGATAGAATAACAGAACAGAACAGAAAGGAACGGAACGGAACGGAATGGAATGGAATAGTATCTTGGAGGTCTTCTAGTCTATCCACCTGCTCAAGCAGGAGAACCTATACTATTTCAGACAAGTGACTGTCTAGTCTCTTCTTAAAAACCTCCAGTGATGGAGCATCCACAGTTTCTGAAGGCAAGCTATTCCACTGCTTAATTGTCCTCACTGTTAGGAAGTTTCTGGTTCATTCCAGATTGCTTCTCTCTTTGATTAGTTTCCAGCTATTGTTTCTTGTCCTGCCCTCCTGTGCTTTGTAGAATAATTTGACACCCTCTTCTTTGTGGCAGCCCCTCAAATACTGGAATACTGCTATCATGTCACCCCTAATTCTTCTTTTCTTTAGACTAGCCAAACTCAAAATCTGCAGCCGTTCTTCATATGGTTTAATCGTCAGTCCTTTGATCATTTTAGTTGCTCTTCTTTGAACTTTTTCCAAAGTCTCAACATCTTTTTTTTTGTAGTATGGTGACCAAAATTGGTTGCAGTATTCTAGGTGCAGTCTTACAAGGGTTTTATAAAGCAGCACTAATATTTCATGTGATCTTGATTCTCTGTCTCTGTTTATGCAATCCAAGATTGTATTAGCTTTTTTCGCTGCTGCTACACACTGCTGGCTCATAGTTAAGTGATCATCCACTAGGACTCCAAGGTCCCTCTCACAGTTACTGTTTTTGAGCCTGGTCTCACCTAATCGGTACTTATACCTTTGATTTTTTTTTCCCTGCCTACCTAGATGTAAAACTTTGCTTTTCTCCACCTTAAAATTCATTTTGTTGGATAGGGCCCATTGTTCAAGTTTGTCAAGATCTTTTTGGATCCTGAGCTTGTCTTCTGGGGCTACTGTTTTGTTGGCTATTCCTGTCAGTTTAGTGCCATCTGATTTGATGAGTTCCCCTTCTATTCCCTCATCTAATAGAATTATTCCCTAAGGGAAGGTTGAATATAGGCCTTTCTAAAGTCTTTGACTATGGATCTTTCAACCACTTTGTTGGCATTTAAAAGAACTTGAAGGAAGAGTGGACCAAGGCTAGAAGAGCAAGATAGGCACAAGGAAGAACATGAAAAAACATAACTAGGATGTTGGCAGGATGATTTTAAGAAAATGAAAAGTAGGAGGTTCAGTTAAGACTGGATAACTCCAAATGAATTTTTTTATTTGTTCCTGCATCCTATTTCCACCACAATGTTTTGAGATAGGATTGCCTGGATCAGTGACTGGTCCAAATTCACCAAATGGACATTATGGGCAATAATCTGCATCTTTCTATATTAATTTCTATAATATACTCACTATACTACAGCAGCTCTCATTTTTAATGGCTTCTTAGTGCTTTTGATAAAAAGGATTGATCCCCCTATTAATTTGAAATAATCGAATGGAAGAGTTAAGTTCCTAGTCCTTCCTTCTGCCAAGTGCAGGAATCAAACTGAAACATAGCTGATCGATTCAACATCTCTTTGAAGCATCTAATGCAGGTAAGTCCTCCACCTGACTAGGTAATTGGTTTCACTTTAATGTTAGGAAGTTTTCCCCCTAAGATTTACTTGCAATCTTATCTTCCTGTATTTTAAGTCCATTATGCCATGTCCTGCATTCAGGAACTACAGAAAACAGATCAGAAGATTTCCAATTCCCTTGATATCTTATTATAGAATTTCATTTACAAGCTCTTTATCAAGCTTTTTCTCAGTTTCTCTGAATCCTTCTTAAAGTGCATGCATGACGTGGATACCACTTGTGAGTTGGGAATTTGACTGGGGCAAAATAAAGTGGCAAAATTATTTGGAAAAGATGTTCCCATTGAATTCTTCTAAAATGACATCCATTTGGGGCATCTGCTTGCCGTTTTTGCAACCATGTCCCACTGAGAGTTCATATTAAACTTGTCACTCAAAGAAAATGCTATTGCTGCCAAGCCAGGTATTCCCATTCTATATCTATATTGTATCTACATCTATAGCATGTTATATTCCATTAGTCAAAGAACTCAGATTATTGGGATCCAGAAGAAGAGACTTCACTGCTTCAGCACCCTCCATCCTTTGGAACATCCTACCATCCACCCTTATATTGCCTCCACTCTTATATCCTTTTTTTCAGCTTTAAAAACATGTGTGTGTGTGTGTGTGTGTGTGTGTGTGTGTTCTAGCATAACTCTGGAACATCTTGAGCAATTTCAACCAAACGTGATACACAGATGACTTACTCTCTGGAAAAAAGTACTTTGGGAGTCAGACACTCCTAACACCCCTCGGGGGTGGGTGGGTGTTCTGTTAAGATACAGTCTGTTGTGCCTTAAAATGGCTTCTTCTGTACTGCTGTAAAATGGCTTCTACTGTACAGCACAGTGGAGTTGCCATGGTAACAGCTTCACAGTACTCCACAAGGGGACTCCTTCTGATAAGGGGGAAAATCTAACATTAGAATTTATGTTTGGTCTGGACATTTCCCCCTATAAATAAATACCTGGACAACGCTGGGTTATATCAGCTAGTTAAATATAAAAATTCCATTTCTAAATAAACAGTGTGTTGTCTGCGTACAAATAATTTTGAGAAATAATAATCATAATATTTACAATAAAATCCATCACATTAGTGTTGATCTCATAGTAGTAGTAGTATTTGCTTATCCATTTTAATAAACTTACCTTAGAAAATTAATCCTTCTCTTGTATTTCCATATTTCTAACTTCTGTTCTCCACCCTTATATCCTTCTACGGGAGCCTGAAGACATGGCACGGCCAGTTAGCCTTAGGTCCTAATGGAACTCTAAACTGGAAGTTGCTGCTGGATTGATGGTAGACTCCACCTCCCCTCTTGCTCTCTGCTCTCCACCACCCATCTTTTGGTTATCATATTGATGTATTCTCATTGCATTCCTTTTTTATTGTTTTATTATTTTACTTCCCTTTGCACTCCGTACAGTTCTGCCTTTTTATTGTTGTAAGCTGCTTAGAGTAACCACACATTGAGCTAAGCAGGGAGTAAATTTAACAAATAATAATAGATAATCTATGTGTTTAATTTTCTGAATAACTTCCTATTGTGTTAATTTTTGTTCCATTTTACCCCTTTTCTCTCATTTATTATTTTGTTTGTAAGTGTTGAGGGTATTTCACCCCAATCTGTTCTTTTTCGTGTATCAAAATGCTGAA
This sequence comes from Natrix helvetica, assembly GCF_964273705.1. Taxonomy (NCBI): domain Eukaryota; kingdom Metazoa; phylum Chordata; class Lepidosauria; order Squamata; family Natricidae; genus Natrix; species Natrix helvetica. The sequence goes on from NC_138552.1 coordinate 72,139,041, forward strand.
GCATATGGGAACAAGATTGATGCATTTCTTTCAATATTCTGCTCCACACTAATATAGAACGGAGACACTTTGAGAATGACTTTTGAGTTAATTTTTGAATAATTGTAATGTCATCTACTCCACATTAAACTAGCTTTCTAATCAAAATTTGATGAGGTATTAATAATTGCACCCCATTCAGGATGTAAGACATTGTGCATCACATCCTCAAAGCCACAATGGCCTTGATTTTCTTACCCATCTAATATCCTATCAAATTGAAGATATATGTGGATTGTCACTCTATCAAGTCCCAAAAAGGAGGAAAGTGGATGAATCAGAGACAACGTAGATCTGAAAGAGACCTTGCAGTGACTTTCAAAGAGGTATGTGTGTGTATGTGTGTCTCTCGGGGAGATCACAGGGAATATGAAGCAGCAATTATATAGTCTTATATAAATGCTGCAACAGTACACATTGAGTGACGAGTTAGACATTTTAACCCTGTCTGAAGAGAAATAGGCAACCCACGTCTTTTTGAAGAAATAAGAGAGAAGCTTTCTTATTTCCAATGTTCCACACAAAACCATGCAGGATATGTGGAAATCTACCCTATGGTTCACCTCAAAGATAAGCAAGAGATAAAGAATATTGAGACCCAAGTTAAATGTTGGAATATTGATGATATCAATTGGAATAAAAGAAAATCAATGGGAGAAGAATGGAAAATGGCCTAATTAAACCCTTACTGTTTAAGCTATACTGATCAGGGAGTAGATTAGCACAAGGTTTGGCTAATTCTCAGGTATTTGCCAACAAACCTAACTCTTAAGGAGTTCATACCATCTCAACCCAATCTTTCTTCTCTTATCCTATACCAGAAAGATGTTAACAACAACCCACAAACCAATAGAGTGTTCTGCCAGTTCTTCCATTTAAATTTCAGTTTTATTTCCTGAAACGTTTTCTTCTTCAATGACACCATTTAGTTTTTCTATCATATTGGATAATTTTAAATTTATTTTAGCCCAGTAGTCATAAATCTTTCTCCTCAGGGCTATAGTATTGATGCGTTTATTTCCTTCTAGTGCCCTCTAGCGTGCAATCTTAAAAGTTGTCTTATCAGTTATTTCCAAATATAAACATGAACTGTTTCCCATGGGAAGAATTTAATTAAGTTCAATGTCTTAAATCAAGCACATCTAAGTCCTTAATCTGTCTGAAACTGTCTAAAATCAACCTAATAGTAGTTTTGCTGTAAATAAATAAATAATCCAGGGTGATTAAGAGATGAACCTCAGTTACATTTTGAATAGATATAGGCTACATTAATGGCTATAAACTCAACGGAATTCCATGACATCTGCTCATACTAAAACAAAAAATCAGTTGTCCAGAGTATATGTGGGCAATCCTGAGATCTCTCCTTTTTCCGAAGAGTTTTCTGCAGCCCAAATACAACATTTGGATGCCCTTTTCAGCTATAATTGGTCTCTTTTAGAGAGGGACTCCTCCGGGTGCCATCCACTAGGCAGTGCCAGAGGGCGGCGCCCAGGAGTATGGCCTTCTCTGTGATGGGCCCAGCCCTCTGGAACGACCTCCCTCCAGATATTAGGACAACGACTGATCTCCGCTCCTTCCGCACGAAACTCAAGACCCACCTGTTCCAACTAGCCGGCCTGGCTTAATTAGAACTCTCTAACACCCCTGGCAATTTTAAACTGTAATTTAAATCTTTTGGGTATTTTAACTGTTTTAATTGTTGTAATTTTACTGTTATTTATCTTAACTTTGTGGCTTTTATTTCTATTTGAATTGTTAAATGTTGATGTATTTACCTCCTCCATGCCACACGCCTATATATTTGATTGTACGTCGCCCCGAGTCCCTTCGCGGAGAGGGCACGATTGATAAATCGAATAAAATAAATAAATAAATAATTTTAGGGATGTCAGTTTGCAATAGTGTTTACTGGAAGTCCCTTTGGAGAACTGGAAGAGGCAGTTGTCTTGTGCAAAATTCACAAGAAATACTTGGGATGAGTAATAGATGCACACACAATGTTTAGCATACATTCCATCTATGGATAATTTGCCCAAAGCTCTTCCTTTGAACTCCTTTGAACATGAAACATCTTGTTTTGGGGTGAAACAAGCTGTTTTGAGCATTCTGGAAATATCACAACCTCAAAAAACCTTTTCAAAATAGTCAAAATAGCTTGTTTTATGTTCAACATTGTGCTTTTGAGCTCCAGAGGTTTTGTACACTTATAGTATGGTATATATGTTTTCTGAACATCTTTATTAGAAATAAATGTCGGGAAACTGGAATTACCAAGGATCAAAAAATAGTACATAGTATTTTAGATGCATCAAATGCTGGATTTACAGACAAGTGAACTGCAGTGTGGAGCTTTGTATCTGTTTCCAAAATATACGACTCAAAGAGTTTTCAGCCAGAAAAACCTTAACAAAGCGTGCCTCCACTTTTTTTGCATTTATAACTGAACAAAACCAAGACTCCAAGCAAGTAGAGTGATTAATATCTGGGTATCAAATAAGAGAAACTAATGATTAAAATCTCATTTTTTTGCATTTTTGTCTTGTCTGCCTTTGTCTTTAGAGGAGCCACAATTGCCTTTAGCAAAGTGGTACCAGCTACTGCGGTCCTAGAATTCCCAACAGTAGGAACAAGGCCTTGATAAAGAAATATAGAGATCTGAGCAGACACTTATTTAGAAGTTTAAAAGAATATTGCAAGAGAGAGAGAATAGAGCTTCCGGGAATATTTTCCCCTTATCCTGAAACTGAAAGAGAGTGAATGTAATTGGCATGAGAAATGCTGAAATGTTCATTTCTGAGCCACAGCTACGCCCAAAATACCGACTCTAATGTTTCATGAAGGAAAGGCGTCAGTTCTAGTCATTGTCTTTATTTCTTCCTTAGTATTTAAAAAATGTCCCAGCTTTTGGTTACCATTCTACTTTTACTTTGGAAGAATAATCTGTAATTGTTGCTTGTTCAAAATATTCCTTTGAATAAACAAAATATGTAGGACCGATAAACTGATAAAAGAAAACAAATAGGCCATCATACATATGAATAGTATCCAGCCTCACCACTTACCGCATGGAAATATTTTGATTCATTGACCCTGCCCTGCAGTGCTCCTCCTCCCGCTTCTCCTCCCCCCCTCCTCCTTAGATCTACACTGAGCTGAAGAAACGTCTTGGATAAGAAGCGAAATGTCTTCAAAGAAAAACAAAAAAGTCCAGTTGCCTCCTGACAAAGAACCTTTGGGACAACCATGACCTGGATGACTGAGAATCTCCATAGACATTTAGCTATGCACTTGGGGATGAATACCCTTCAAATGGTGTGGGAGTATGAACAGATTTCCAGAAAACAAATTGCAGACTACAGGAACCACTTGTGCTTCCGTTTGAGATGCCGGCAACACTGACTATCCCCAACAGCCTGTCCCCAACAGTGAAGGGACACAGGGCAGAAAATATCCTGCAGAAAATAGAGCTTCCAGGGATATTTTTTTCCTTATCCTGAAACTGAAAGCAAGTGAATGTAATTGGCATGAGAAATGCTGCAGCCAAGAAGGCTCCACACCCATTTGCACTACTCAGGTGATCCTGAGAGAGACAAATAAACCCCCAAGTGGCCTCAACAACTCTCTAAAAAGTATGCATATAACCAGCTGCCTGCAAGGAATATTAATCTTTCCCCACCATTCAGTCAGAGCTGAAGAAGCTTCTTGGATGAGAAGCGGAAAATCTTCAAAGAAAAACCAGAAAGTCCAGTTGCCTCCTGACAAAGCACCTTTGGGACAAACATGACCTGGATGAATGAGAATCTCGCTAGACATGTATTTGGATAGTTCCAAAATCACATTCTGGGGATCTGGAAGAAACCTATCCAGGAGAAGAACTTTAGTATTATTCTCTTGCAGAACAAAAGAGTGATGAATAATTCTTGTTCCAAAATTATGGATTCTGCTTTACTTATTCCCTGCTTTAATAACAGATATGAATACCATTTAAAAAGCAAGTCTTACTGTTCAGAGTGGTTCTCCTATATTGTGTTTAAACTGTAGTGCTACAGCTCTCCTTTTCATTGGGAGCTGACAGATTTTAAGGGGGATTCAATCCATTCTCTTTTAAGTAGGCAAGTCCAGACTTCAATCCCACTGATTTCACTGGAGTGTAGCTGAAATCCTACACTACAATTGGGGGGGAGGTGTGTTTATCCACTAAACCCAATGAGACAAATGTAGAAATTGTAAGATATGAAAACCAGCCCAAGTGGGCACAAGAAATTACGGGGGAACAAATAAAGTATAAACCCGAAACCTTTTTACTAGGAATAATTAAAGGGAACTATACAAAAAAAATTAAATATCTACTAACACATATATTAACTATAGCTAGAATTGCCTTCGCCCAATGCTGGAAGCAAAACAATACACCGCCAGACGAATTAGTGATAAAAAAAACCTTGGAGTGCGCAGAGATGGACAAACTAACTCAAAAATTAAAGGACAAAGAAGAATCGGAATACTACGAAATTTGGAATAAGTGGTATGAATGGTTGGATAATAAGAAAAACAATTAAGCGGAAAACAATATACATAAATAAACATAGAACTGTATATAAAAGTAGGTAAATATGTTAAATATCATAAAAATGTATAGATAAGATGACATAAGGATTGTAATATATGGTAAAGAGAGGAAAACATACATAGATACGACGATGTAACATTGTACAAACTGTTGATATAAAGATTGTAATATGTGATAAAAAGACAAAAACAATAAAAAATAATTACAAAAAAAAAAAAAAGAAAACCAGCCCTACACAGATTTGTGCAAATTTGGCACAAATGTGACCCTATACAGGCAAGGCCAATGCCATTCTCCTTTCCATCAGAACAACCAGAAAAGGACGTGGGGACATTGACAAATCACCACGATGTATTAACTTCAGTAGGAAACCCAAAATCTGGGATTAAATATTTCAATGTACAGCAACTAACTCTCTTTCTAAAGTTAAATGGTTCAGGGTACAAAGTCTGTCAAAAGACAATGGGTGTCTCAGATCAGCCGTCTTTGAGAGATGAAGAACTTTAACAAAAGTATATTTGTGTTTTTTAACAAAATAAAAAAGGGTAATACCAATAACACAACAGCAAAAGCTAAGCAGTGATTACCCAGTGAGAAAAGATCATCGTGAAAGTCGCAAAGAACTAAACATAGAAAAAAAAAGTGTGGGGAGGATAATTAAAGTAAAAGATTGATATAATAGTAATTTAATGTCCTTATTGTGATTGGAGGGAGTGAAGAGACTGGACTTGCAACCAGTGCAACAGCTGTTTATTGATTAAGCATCTATATCACAGGTGGTATTCAGCAGGTTCTGACCAGTTCTAGAGAACCGGTAGCAGAAATTTTAGTTCGGACAACCGGTAAATACCACTTCTGACTGGACCCACCCCCATCTATTCTCTGCCTCCCGAGTCCCAGCTGATTGGGAGGGAATGGAGATTTTATGGAGATTTCCCCTGCTATGCCCACCAAGCCACACCACATCCACCAAGCCACGCCCACAGAACTGGCAGTTCATTTCTTTTAATCCCACCACTGTTCTATATATAATTACCATACCTGTCTGGCAGCTCCCTCTTTTAAAGGGAGTTGTCTGACAGCTCAGCCGCTGAGATACCTTGAATGTTCCCATCAACTGCGGGAAACAAATCCCTTTAAACTGCTATTTCCTTCTGGCCAGCAGACCAGAGGGAAACCTCCGCCCGAGGTTTCCTCCTGATTACCATATCCAACAGTCCATGTAAAATGCATTCAGTTCTTAAGCTTGTCATCAAATCTACAAGCATTTCGTTAACTTCTCAGTTCCAAGAAATAGATAATAGACCATATCTCGGATCCTTTGTTTACTGTTTGAAAGACATGTTCCATAAAATAGCAAATTGCACATTAGGAATATAATGTAACACCACATTTACATCTTTTATATTTCTTTCCTAAACTGTATTGTGATTAGAGACCAAAAGAAAACTAAAACTGAACAAGACCAAATCATATGAGTTACATTTCTTACAATACAATCACAAAAAAAGTATGATATCCAACTGCGGGAACTGTCCTGCAACTAAGATAAGGTTAAGTTAAGGTGAATATAATTAAAAGTGGATGTTTAAGGTTGTATCTGAGAAAATGTAGGGAGGATCACATGAGAAAGAAAAGCCCCTCCCCCTTTCTTTTAAAAAGCAGCAAACTGTCAACTTATTCCTCTCCAGGAAAATGTGTAGCAAAAAAGTGAAGCATAACAACAGAGTGTCTCCTGGAAGTGTTCTGAAAGGCAGGAATATTGTAGATCTGGGGTATCCAACCTTGGCAATGTTAAGACTTGTGGACTTTGACTCTCAGAATTCCTGGCTGGAGAATTATGAGAGTTGGAGTCCAAAAGTCTTAACATTGCCAAGGCAGTGATGGGATTCATTTTTTTTACTACCAGTTCTGTGGGCATAGCTTGGTGGGTGTGCCATGGCTTGGTGGGCATGGCTTGGTGGCATGGCTTGGTAGGAGTGTCAGGGGAAGGATACTGTAAAATCTCCATTCCTTCCCTACACTAGGGGAAGGTTACTGCAAAACCCCATTCCCTCCAGATCAGCCGGGATCTGGAAGGCAGGGAATAGATGGGGGCGCGGCCAGCCAGAGGTGGTATTTACCAGTTCTCCGAACTACTCAAAATGTCCACTACTGGTTCTCCAGAACTGGTCAGAACCTGCTGAACACCACCTCTGTTGGACACCCCTGCTGTTGATGATAATACTATCAATTATCTCCCAACCTTCAGCTTTTTCCATATATGAAAAGAAAACTGCAATCTCAAAAGATCCATTACCATTCCAAACAGTCCTTCAAGCCTCCCTTCACAATTGAAAGGCACCCAATGTCTTCAACATCACGACGTGCTTCAAAGTTGTGATTCCAAAAGGATAACATTTCCCGCTCACAAAATCAATCTTTATGGGTTATTATTACACACAGCTGTGATAATAACCAAGCCGACTGAGCCCAGCTTGCATTTCACCTCTAACAAACTTTCTAGAATGGAGCAGGCAAACTTGAGTTTTAAAAGAAAGCATGGGTCCCAAAGCATAACCAACAGATTTTGCTTTGCATATGCACAACATTTTGAAGGCTATAGAAGTTAACTTCCATTGTATGGAAATATAGATTAGCTGCAGCATGGAGACAAGCACGGAGACTTTCTTCCTATTTTGGGGGGGTACAGAATATTTTAGACATGATTAAGCTAAGAAGCAGAGCCTCCTTATTCTCCTTGAAAGTGAGCTTCATGGTGATGTAAAACCTTTAAAAGGTTTAAACGGAAGAAAAGTTATGAAAGTTGTCACTTTTGATCTTACTTTCCACTCTGTCTCTGCATTTTGAAAAGAAGAACAAAGAAAGTGCTTCTAAACTATTGCCAGTTGTAAGCAGAGGCATCTACTTTTTTTCTTTGGTCTTGGAGTTTTAACTCAACCTCTTCCTGCCAAGCACAGCAGGAGCAGGTATTTGGCCAAATTCCCTTCCCTGGGTTACAGCAATACAAATCCACCCATTCTATGGAGCCTCATTGATATGAAACAGCAGCATTTTAGCTGAGCTTGACTTTCTAGCAGAATGTTGTGGCAGAATAGATACAATCCATAAAGGATCGGTCTCAGTTCAAAAGGCAGGGACTGAGAAAGACTAGAAAGCACAATTTGTATTCTGACGGAGGGATAAACCAAAGGTACAAAAATAGCCACCGTTACAAAATAAGTGCCTGTTAAAAGGCAATTCCCATCAAAGAATCTTTCTAGAGGTCATCTTGTTGCTTGGAGTTCCAACTGCTTTGTTGGGTACAGCATGTCCTCACAATCTTTATTCGGTTTAATTAACATGTGAGCAGCATAACAATGGCTCTACTTTCTCTTTATTCCTATTTAGCCCCTCAAGGAACCAACTTGACCACTGATTTTTCGATCTTATATTACTTCTTATCAAATAGACATTTTTGACCTATAGGGTCCAGTAAAGGGTTGGTTACATTTCTTAATTTATTAAGGTCAATTTATGCAGGTCAAACAACAATCTTCATGGAATTTTTGTCATTTTTCAGAAAAATGCTACTTTAGTTCAGGACTTTTTAAAGCCTAACCAAGTTGTCGTCTACTATCACTATTATATGGTCTCATACCTGGTTATTTGCTGAATAGCTCCTATGGATGCCAGCAAAGTCATGGATGACAACAGCTATCCCCCTTATCCTGCCTTGGGACCATGGCTGGTGCCAAACCCAAAACCTGGCTTGGCAGTTCTCCTCATTCCTTTCCCACCCACATTTTGGTGATATAGGTCAGCTCTGCCTTCTCATCCATATATCCATCATAATGAGAATGGTTTTATTCCTACAGCCCTCACACTCAATACCAGCAGTCACTCTTGGGGGGGGGGTCCAACTATAAGCCCTGTGGTTTTTGGGATAAGGACTGAAAACTGGATGGAGGATCCAGCAGTGGGATACACTTACCTTCCCTACCGGTTCGTGTAATGTGAGCTTGCATGCACCACGTTCTGCACATGTGCAGTGCTCATGCATTACCTCATTGTGGGTGGGCGGAGTCTCCCGCAGCCACCACTACTGGTTTGCTTGAACTGGAGAGAACTAGCTGAATACCACCTCTGATCAGTACGATATATCAATTCCTGCTTCTCTGAGTGCAGCCTCAGCCTCCTGCCATATCTCCCATGGTCCATCATAAGCATAATTATATGACTCTCAATTGGAACCATCCTCCCATCTTTGCCATCACCCCAGACTAAGAATCAAGTATCACATCTTCACCCAATTAACCTGAGTGATTCTTCAGCTACACAATTCTTCAAATATCCCACTTCCATCTCTATAACTCACCCCCCCCCCATTTTATTTTTGTTAGAAGTAGGGAGACAAAGCACCGGTGTAGAAGATGCTCTCCCAATATTGTGAAGAGAATCACTAAGGAGGCAGAAATAGAGGCAAGGGCCATTAGTTCCAAATCATGATTGCACAATCCATCTAAATTCAAGTTTTAATGCCTATGGCTACAAAACCTGACCAGTAGTGAGTTTCAATTTTTTTTAGAACCTATTCTGTAGGTGTGGCCTGTTTTGTGGGAGTGGCTTGGTGGTCATATGACTGGGTGGGAGTTGTGATCATGTGACCAGGTGGGAGTAGCTTGGCAGTCATGTGACTGAGTGGGAGTGGCCAAGTCAATATCACTGAATTCTTTGCCCCAAAGAATGATCTAAAAAAAGAAGATATAAAAATGGAAATGCATTATTTTGTGCACTTGCTACTTAAATAAGAATAAAATAAGTACACAAAACAATAAAACAGCTACTTGCAGAGGAAATATGGCTGTCCTTGCCGGTCTTCAACATTACTGACCACCTTACACACACACTTCCAACCCCTCTGCCTCTTCCCTCTTTCTGGATTCACTCAAAGTTTTAAAAACTCACAGCCTTTGGAAATTTTGGTACTGATTCTACTACTGGGTATCTGCACATATGCACTGATCAAAGAGACTAAAGGAATGCAGACAGATGAGTCAATCACCTCAAGATATTGATGAGAAGCTTGAAACTGTCTAAGCTCTAGCACTGAAGGGCAAATGGACTTCCCACCTTCAGAAAAGGCAACTTTGTCCTGGATGCTGAAAACTGAGACCAGGCACACCATCCCTTTGCCAACTCCTTCTGCTTTGCCTTGCTATTCACTTAGCCTTGAATCAATAGGCGTTGCCCTCCAAGTAGGTCTCCATGTTGTTGCAATTCTCTTACTGTTTCTGTTGGACTTGCTCTTCCCGTGTGGGCATTGGTTTCCAGTTGGCTTCTGCTATAACATCCAGTGTTGTGATTCAAATAATTTAATAACCAGTTCTCTGTCCTAATGACCAACTGGGTAGGTATGGGTGGGTGGTCATGTGACTGGGTGGGCATGGCCAACTCAATGTCACTCACATCAAGGGGTGCTTCTCTTTGCCTGATCTCTTGTGACTGTGGGGATGCTGCAACAGTCGTAAGTGTGAAAAGTGGCTATAAGTCACTTTTTTTAGTGCCATTGTAACTTTGAATGGCCACTAAATTAATTGTTGTAAGTCAAGGATTATCTATACAAAAATACAAAAAGCTTCTTTGCTTGCAAAAAGCTGCCCTAAATACCAATCATTAGATTAGAAATACCTACAACCCAGAGTTACAAATCAGGCAGAGTAACAGAGCACCTTGAGGAATTAAAATAGTTAAAATGCAATGATAACTATCAGCAGCCAACTCTTGCTCATAAAGTGAAACCCTTTAGCAGAGGTGTCATTTAAGCTCTCCAGAAAGTGGAGACAGTAGCTGTTGCTTGTTAAACCAATTACCAGAACAAGTAGACACAGAAACTAGCCAGATTTCTGAACCCTGCTTCTTCTCAGGAACAGTTAACCGTTAATTAACCGTTTTCCTTCCAAACAAAGATGAATAGAGAAAATTATCCCATCAATAAACACAGGATTAAATGTCACCAAGCACATAATTAAACTTCACCAAAAACCCATTTTAGACCAAAACTCAGAAAGGATATGTAAACTCACATTTGAATGTCAATCTTTCTAGCTAGCCAAGAAGCCTTGCTGAATGCCACTCATCTTGGTTCCTTGTCATTGAAAGCTTCTTTCCAGCAGCTCTGCTTCATTATTCAATTATTTCTTCAAAGTGCTGATCGTTGCATCCCAACTGGATGCAACTCCAACAGGGGAGTATTTCCTCCCAACAGCAGGTTAAAAACCTTAAAACAACCCACCTTCCCCTTTAAGAAAGTCAAGCCTCAGCAAAGTACCAGCAAAGGAAGAAAAAAACCTCAGGCTACAGTAAGTCTGAGCGTACTGCCAAGAATTTTAGTTGTTACAATGTAGTAAGGGTTAACCGAGAGGCAGTTTCTGTAAGCAATAAAGTTTTGTAAGCAATAAAGATTAGGCTAGAAATAACACCAGAATGTTTACTTCCTGCCTTCCTTACAGGATTAGCCCTGTAAAGTGGAAAAACAAAAGGAGATTTCTTCCAACAACCAGTTCTCCAAACTGCTTAGAAAATTAACAACCAGTTCTAGCGAATAGGTGCAAACTGGTTGAATCCCATCACTGACTACATCATCTCCTGCAAACACCAAACTATTGGTGTCTTGCACTTGGTAAATGATCTGGAGTTCCATTGTATTCTCTCCTTAACCTCCTTCTCACTAAATGGCAACTGACCTTTTTCGATTTCTTTCTAATACCCTACAGTGCAACACACTAAACTTCTCTCTCTCTCTCTCTCTCTCTCTCTCTCTCTCTCTCTCTCTCTCTCTCTCTCTCTCTCTCTCTCTCTCTCTCTCTCCCTCCCTCCCTCCCTCCCTCCCTCCCTCCCTCTCCCTCTCCCTCTCCCTCTCCCTTCCCTTCCCTTCTCCCCCCTCTCTCTTATTCTTAATATATTATATTTCAATGTGTGTGTCTGTATGTGTTACTGTGAAAGTCCGAAATCTGGTGAATGTCATTCACATAGTCGCTTGGTGTATGTCCGAAATATTTGCTAAATACCCTTATCCTCTCGACACCCTTACCCTAATCCCCTTACCCTAATACCTCGGCTTCTCGCGTCCTTTTAAGCGTCTTCTATTCACGGACTTCTTCTTTTTTAAAACCTGCGATCCTGCGTGGTTAGAACGAGTAGTTTCCAGGACCGCGAATTGAAAAGCAAAAGTAAAGCGTTACGCTGACTCGTTATATATATGTCACCGTGAAAGACCGAAATTGGTATGTGTCGACATTCACCGGTGAATGTCGACATTCACCAACATTCACCGGTGAATGTCGACATTCACCAATTTCGGTCTTTCACGGTGACATGTGCATGTAGTGTAAAGATAATGTCTTTGTGAATAATAGCAGGTGTGCTTTCTCTAATTCAGGAATAACGAGATTGTTGTAATGTTATAGTGAAAATGTACTGTTTAGCTATTCTGTTTGTCATCATCTCTCCCATATTATTTCCTGCTTTATAAGCAAAATGAACATTTTAGTTACTGAAAATGAAATATATATTAGGAGGGAGAGAATAAACTTTATGCAGAGTTAGAGATGAAAGACTTCTTTAAATAATAACAACAGAAGCTATTTTAAGAGAAACAAGAGTCTTCCCAAAGGAGAAAGTATTAATTAGCAGTTGATTTTATCCTCTATATAAAACAAGTGAAGTCCGTAGTGTAATAAACAGGCTGCAAGCTTTAAAAAGCTTGAATTCTGAAAAGCACTTCATTAAAAAAAAAAATCCTTTCATTTTAAAGTTTCCTGTTCTGGGAGACCATTGACACAAAAGCTGTCTAAGTCTTTTCTCCCCTCAATCTTCAGTTTGTCATGCCCCCGCCTCTTCTAAGTGTATTGATCAAGGACTCACAGACACAACTACTGAGTATAACACAGGAAACTAAAATGCTTTGAGGAAGATGCAGAAGATCAGTGGAAACAGGCATGTTTCTGGCTACAAAATGGCAGGCACAACTGGACAATGGAAGCCTTGTCCCTAGTTGTGTATGTACTGTGCATGCAAAGTATGTTAAAATGGGACAGTGTGTTGATTATCGGGTTGCACCCACAATTTTGAAACCAGCCACCATTGCTGAAAATGCCCCTGAACAAAAAGAGTAGCAGCTGAAAAATGATTCCTTTGATTTTGCAAGTATTGCTAATGATTTGGGAACAACGTGCTGAAGCTTGTGATCAATGGTTTGATTGACTCAGAGAAGCAGGAAGTTGAACAGCATGCAGGAGCTGATCATACCAACATCTTCCTATTGTTTGATTTTTTTCAATAGCAAAAGGCTTAACATGAAAAAGAAAAGTGATATACTTGATTTACTTTTATGCCTGGATGGAGTCACTTCCTGATTCTGAAGTGTGTTTCTAATTAGGTGCTGACAGTTATCAGGCCTCAGCTCCATGAACTGGAGATTGTGTACACCAGGGGTGTCCAATATGTGGACTTCAATTCCCAGAATGGCTGACTGGGGAATTCTGGGAGTTGAAGTCCAGAAGTCTTAACGTTGCCAAGGTTGGACACTCCTAGTGTACACCATCATAGATGGAAGTCCTGTGATATAATCTGCAAAGACCCTCCTATATGTAGAGGCTGAACAGAGGAGTCCAGAACACTAATGAGGCAGCTTGTGGTCTCCTAAGAGGCTAAATGTTGCTCAGTGTCTTGCTAGAGAAAATGATTAATCTCTCAAACCCTGGAGGCCAAGACAGCTTGCCTTTATCCCCGGGGAAGAAATTGTGTGAGTGTGCTTGCATCTGTTTAGCCAGGCTATTTAATTGCACGAACAGCCAGAAATATGTGATTTTGCATGCAGCTTGATTCAGTAGCGTTGATGTTTAAGAGTCTTAAATGTAGACACTGTCATCTCCTGGATATTGTTCTCTCTTATCGTGGACTTTCCTGCATAGCAGCATTTAGAGGTTTGTGTGAATCTGAACATAAATAAGTCAGAAACAAAGCTAGTTTAAGAAATCCTTTCTAAATTTCATTCCCTTCCTCTATGTGCCCACAGGGATGGCCAGGTATATTTTGGTGAAGATAGTCCCTGATTTGTGGATTCTTTCGTTTCTTTTTGTCTCCCATCCATGCAACAAAAACAAGCACCAATTGTTTTTAATTTGACAGTTGTGTCTTTTGAGAACTAATGAAAAAAAATGAGAGCAGTTTTCGAGTTCTTCACTAAACAGAATCTAAATGTTTTTTCATATGCAATGGGAACAGTTTTCTCTGTCCTAAATAGCAGAAGCACTTACGCTTATATACATGGCTTCACAGTGTTTTACAGCCCCCCCTGAGCAATTTACAAAGTCAGCATATTTCCCCCTAACACTCCGGGTCCTCATTTTACCTCAGAAGGCATCAGAAGGATGGAAGGCTAAGTCAACTTTCAGGATCGAACTGCTGGCTGTAGGCAGTCAGCCTGCAATACTGCATTCTAACTACCACAATTCCTGAGAACATTTTAAGGAGAATTTCTCTGTAAAGGCATTTATTCCATCCTATTATATCAATCATTTTAAGTCTTTATGGTATTTTAAATGGGCATGTTCCTCTCCATTCATTTTTACTTTCTCCGGAAGCTCCCTCGCCGTATTTCTAAATCCCAGGGCAGTATTTCCTTTTAAATTTGAAGCAAAAAAGTATTTTGGAGATCATGCTTCCATGCAGCCACCATGTGCAGCCACCACTTTTACTGGGGCCATACGACTCTCTCTACAACCACACACACACACATGGAAAGCTAACTTCCATTAATGTTATATTAATGAGTTGTTATATGAAGTTGGTAGAAAGGTCCGTAGCATTGCTTTTGGATTTAAGTAGCATGCAGCCCTATTAAATACACAAAACAGATGTATTAATACTCTTACAGTGTCGGTGGGCTGAATCCTGCTCACGTATGTGTATAGTTCAGTCTGAAAGTGTATTGCTAGTACTGCTGTTCCCACAACTATAAAATGCTCACTGAGAAATAAGTCCTACTGAAACCATGAAGCTTTCAAGTTTCTTCTTCTGGATTGAGCTGTAAAGCACTTTCACTTACCACTCCACCAACCAATAAACTTGAATTGCTTACAATGTATTGTATATGACAAAAATATCCCCCAGGCCCCATTTCATTTTTACAGCTATATCCTTTTGCTTCGTCTGTGGAGAATAAGCTGTGCAGCTTCCAAATGAACCATGTCAGGTGTTTTTAGGCTTATCTGTCAAAATCCTTGTCTAACTTTTGTGCTGCTTTTGTTTTTCTTTTTCTTTTCTCAGTACATTTTTATCACAAACGTCCATCCTATTCTTAGTGGTGTGACAGTTTGACACATGTCTTAATCTGACTATTCTCAACAATCCCAAAAATGTTACAGAAGGCCATGGCAAACCACGTCCATGAAGCTGCCAAGAAAACCACATGGACGTGTCTGCAAAACCACCAGGAGCTGAGCTCAACTTGAAGAAAAAAATAACAATTTCCTTTGTAAAAAAAAAAAATGCTTTAGTGCTTCTGAGCATTCCACATTTGAGGTAGAATTGCATTTAGAATTAAATGTTTCTTTTGATTTTGATCAAAGACCTGGGACTTTACTAAAGATGTTTTTCAGATTCTCCCAATGGAATATTGGTTTGATAAATGCACATCTAGAATAAATAAAACATTTCACATCAGTTATTCTTAAAGTCATCATTGCTATAAGTCATTATAAGCAATTTCTCTATGAGCTAGGAACTACATACAGGTAGTCCTCAGCTTACAAAAGTTCATTTAGTGACCATTCAAAATTGTAACGCCACCGAAAGAAATAATTTATGACCATTTTTTCACACTTATGACCAATGCAGCATCCCCAGGGTTACATGATCAAAATTCAGATGCTTGACAACTGGTTCATATTTATGACGGTTGCAATGTCCTGAGGTGTTATGTAATCAGCTTTTTAAACCTTCGAATAAGCAAAGTCAATGAGGAAGTCAGACTCACTTAAGAACTGTGTTACTAATGTAACAATTGCAACGATTCTCTGAACAACAGTGGCAAGAAATGGTGCAAAAATCACAAATGTCTCACTCAGCAGCATAAATTTTGGGCTCAATTGTGGTTGTAAGTTGAGGACTACCTGTATTTTGTCTCTGGTCTTAAATGTCTGAGTTCTACAAGCAGCGATCAGGGCAGTCAAAGTGAACATCAGCCCATGGCAATACATCTTCCAGGAGACTGTGATGTAACCCCAGACTTCTGAAACAAGGATGTATGCAAAGTGCTATATGACCTGCTCAGTTGTTGACGCTGATGTAACTGAAAGCCTATGTAGGTTTGAGGTAAAGCTTCAATACCAGTGGTGAAATCTACTTACCTTCACTACCGGTTTGCAAATGTGAGCGCTCGCACAGCATCAAAAATGGACATGATGACGTCCGGGCAGGTGGGGGAGCCTGTTACCAAGTGTGCCTGCAAAGGTAAGTAGAACAGCAAGGGGGGGGGGATCTGCTGTGCCATGAGATTTAGATTAGCTAGAAACCAGGAAATCATGCGTCACAGCTGATCGTCGGAAATACTAGTTTGCCTGAACAAGTAGCATTTAACCCCTGTTCAATGATTATTATTATTATTATTATTATTATTATTATTATTATTAATAATAATAATAATAATAATAATAATAATAATAATAATAATAATAATAATAAAAAAAATTTATTTCTTAGCCACACCCTCTCCCGAAGGACTCGGGGCGGCGTACAATAAAATACATAAAAACAATATGGACAATACACACACAAAATAAACGAATACATGTACATGTACAAGGAGGAGGTAGGAAGATAAATAAAGACAATTAAAAAAAATTTAAAATCCCCTAAAATTCCAAAAATCACAAAATTAAAAAACCCATCAGGAGCAGTGTGAACGAACTATGATTGAGCCAGGCCAGCTACTTGAAATAGGTGGGTCTTGAGCTTTATCCGGAAGGCGCGGAGGTCAGAGGTAGTCCTAATATCCGGGGGAAGGTCATTCCACAGGGCTGGGCCCGCAACAGAGAAGGCTCTACTCCTAGACGCCGCCCCCCGACATTGTCTGGTGGATGGCACCTGGAGGAGTCCCTCTCTGTGCGAGCGAATTGGTCGCAGGGATGTATGGGGCAGGATACGATCCCGCAAGTAGCTAGGTCCTGAGCCATGGAGCGCTTTAAAGATTGTTATCAAGACCTTGAAACGCACCCGGTAGACTACAGGAAGCCAGTGCAGCTTGCAAAGGAAAGGTGTCACATGGGAGTACCTTGTACTCCCCATAATTACCCACGCGGCCGCGTTCTGGACCAACTGTAGTCTACGAGTGCATTTCAAGGGAAGCCCCATGTAGAGAGCGTTACAGTAGTCCAAGCGAGACGTCACCAGCGCATGAGTGACTGTGCGCAAGGCATCCCGGTCCAATAGGGGGCGCAATTGGCGCACCAGGCGAACCTGGTGGAACGCCCCCCTTGCCACGGCCGTCACATGGTCATCTATGGACAGCCGAGCATCGAGGAGGACGCCCAAATTGCGCGCCCGCTCCACCGGGGCAAGTTGTACGCCCCCGATGGCCAGAGATGGAATTAACTGGTTGAACCGGGGGGCCGGAACCCACAGCCACTCCGTCTTGGAGGGGTTGAGCTTGAGTCGGTTGTCATCCATCCAGACCCGTACGGCTTCCACACACCGGGACATCACTTCGACGGCCTCGTTGGGGTGGTTCGGGGTGGAGATGTACAACTGAGTATCATCAGCGTATAGGTGGTATCCCACCCCGAAACCACGGATGATCTCACCCAGCGGCTTCATATATGTGTTGAACAGGAGCGGCGAGAGGACTGACCCCTGTGGCACCCCACAGGTAAGGGGGCTCAGAGTCGACCTCTGCTCCCCTGTCAACACACGTTGCGTCCGGCCGGAAAGGTAGGAGCCAAACCACTGCAAAACGGTGCCCCCGACCCCCAACCCCTCCAGTCGGCGCAACAGGATACCATGGTCGATGGTATCAAAAGCCGCCGAGAGGTCTAATAGGACCAGGATAGAGGAACAACCCCTATCTCTGGCCCTCCAGAGATCATCCACCAACGCGACCAAGGCCGTCTCCGTGCTGTGCCCAGGGCGGAAGCCGGACTGGCGCCGGTCTAGATAATCATTTTCCTCCAGATGACGTGGAAACTGATAAGCCACCACACTCTCTACAACCTTCACCAGAAAGGGAAGGTTGGAGACAGGACGATAATTGGCCAGCTCCGTAGGGTCCAGGGAAGGCTTCTTGAGCAAGGGTCTCACCACCGCCTCTTTCAAGGCGGCTGGAAGGGACCCCTCACCCAACGAAGCGTTCACTAGGCCCAGGAGCCAGTCACGTGTAACCTCCCAGGATGCCAGTACAAGCCAGGAGGGGCACGGGTCCAGTAAACATGTGGTAGGTCGCAGTCGTCCACACACTCTGTCCAAATCCTCGATGGCAACCAAGTCAAACTCCTCCCAGATAGGTCTCTCAAGACTCGCCACGGACGCCTCTACAGGACTACTGGAAGGGACCCAATCCTTCCGGATTTGAGCGATTTTATCCTGCAGATATTTCCCAAATTCCTCTGCCCTACCCTGTAAAGGGGCCTCCCGCGGCCTCTGAAATAGGAGGGAGCGGGACACCCGAAACAGGGCGGCAGGGCGGTTCTCTGCGGATGCAATGAGAGTGGCACAATATTGACGTTTGGCCACTCTCAATGCCACAAGGTACGTCCTTAAATGGGCTCGTACCTGTGTCCGGTCAAATTCGGAACGGGAGGATCTCCAACGACTCTCTAGGCATCTCTTGCGGCGCTTCATCACCCTTAGCTCCTCGGTAAGCCAAGGGGCCAGGGTGGAGCGTTGCCGCCGGAGAGGCCGCAAAGGTGCCACCCGGTTCAAGGCCCCGGTAGTTGCATTGTTCCACGCGACCACCAGGTCCTCTACCCGAGGGCGGGTCAGGGCCGCAGAAGGTGGCCCAAGCTCCATCTGGAACCTCTCTGGTTCCATCAGGCGCCTGGGGCGGAACCATCTAGTATGTTCCGGTTCCGCCTCCCCGCAGCGGGGGGCAGCACCAGGGAAGTCAAGTCGGAGGAGTGAGTGGTCTGACCATGACAGGGGAGTGATAGTTAAGTCCCCTCCTCCCAGATCACTCAACCACTGGCCAGAGACAAAAACAAGGTCTAAGGTGTGACCTCCCTCGTGTGTCGGGTCTTGAATCAATTGAGTCAGGTCCATGGCTGTCATGGAGGCCATGAACTCCCGAACCCCCTCGGATGCTTCTCCCACCGATGGCAGGTTAAAGTCCCCCATCACTAAAAGTTTGGGGGTCTCAACCGCCACCGATGCGATCAGCTTGAGGAGTTCGGGCAGGGCCGCTGATGTATAGCGAGGAGCCAGGTATACTATCAGCAGGCCTCAATGTGATATTTTACCTCAATTCACTTTCTGCAATTGCTATTTGTTTTATTTATTTGTCATACTTGCATGCCATCCATCTCAATACAATACAATACAATAGTAGAGTTGGAAGGGACCTTGGAGGTCTTCTAGTCCAACCCCCTGCCTAGGCATGAAACCCTATACCGTTTCAAACAAATGGCTATCCAACATCTTCTTAAAGACTTCCAGTGTTGGGGCATTCACAACTTCTGGAGGCAAGCTGTTCCACTGATTAATTGTTCTAAATGTCAGGAAATTTCTCCTCAGTTCTAAGTTGCTTCTCTCCTTGATTAGTTTCCACCCATTGCTTCTTCTTCTACCCTCAGGTGCCTTGGAGAATAGTTTGACTCCCTCTTCTTTGTGGCAACCCCTGAGATATTGGAACACTGCTATCATGTCTCCCCTAGTCCTTTTTTCTCTTAAGCTAAACATACCCAGTTCCAGGAACCGTTCTTCATATGTTTTAGTCTCCAGTCCCCTAATCATCTTTGTTGCTCTTCTCTGCACTCTTTCTAGAGTCTCCACATCTTTTTTACATCGTGGCGACCAGAACTGAATGCAGTATTTCAAGTGTGGCCTTACCAAGGCATTATAAAGTGGTATTAACACTTCACGTGATCTTGATTCTATCCCTCTGTTGATGCAGCCTAGAACTGTGTTGGCTTTTTTGGCAGCTGCTGCACACCGCTGGCTCACATTTAAATGGTTGTCCACTAGGACTCCAAGATCCATCTCACAGTTACTACTACTGAGCAAGGTTATCACCTGTACTGTACCTGTGCATTCCATTTTTGTTGCCTAAATGTAGAACGTTATTCTTTTCACCATTGAATTTCATTTTATTAGATAGTGCCCAATGTTCAAGTTTGTCAAGGTCCTTCTGTATCTTAAGCCTATCTTCGGGAGTGTTGGCTATTCCTGCCAGCTTGGTGTCATCTGCAAATTTGATGAGTTCCCCATTTATTCGCTCATCCAAATCATTGATGAAGATGTTGAAGAGTACTGGGCCTAAAACAGAGCCTTGGGGTACTCCACTGCTCACCAAATGCAACTCTGGGAGGCTTACAGATATTGAACAAAATGCAGTATAAAACATTCAAACATCCCAAAACAGATCTTAAATTTAAAAAGTCAATTAAAACAAAACTAAGCAAGATAGAGAGGGAGGAAACAAAGTGTGCATAGGAAGAAGAAGGGGATTCTCTACTCCATGAGCCACCTCTAACATGGCACACCCTCATTGGGGACCCAGGCTAGATGGCAAAGCTGTGTCTTCAAGGCCTTTCAGAAGGCCAAAAGGGTGGGAGTGGATGTGACTGGGGGGGGTCAAGATGTTCCAGAGGGCTGGAGCCATGGCAGAAACGGCTCTTCTGGACCTTGTCAAACAAATTTCCTTGGCTGACAGAGTCTGGAGCAAGCCTCTTCTGCTAGCACAGGTGAAGTGGGTTAATTCCATCGGGGTGAGTCAGTTTCTCAGATAGCCTGGACCCATCCCATGAAACGCTTCTGAAGGGGCATTCATGTCAGCTGAACAGATATCTGAATAACTTTGTTTAAATTTACTCAGGATTTACATTAGATTACTGCAGGACAGAATGGAGTCTGCTATTGTCCATTAAATTATAAACCAACTTTGGGACCAGCAAAGGAACTCTAACAGATTATTGTTCCTTCTTAAAATCACCGGCCTGAATGTGACAGAAACAAAGACTACTATAATTCTATTAATGTGAATTTAATAATAAGGTATCTTTCAGGCAATGCTTAGGTGGAACAACTCCAATTATTTCCTATAATTTAAGGTAGTAACATCTTGTGATACTTGTGGCCAATGAGAGCTTCTCTTTCATGAAAAGGACAAGAAAATGTTCTGGGAATATAGGTAGTCCTCAATGTATGACCACATTTAAACCCAAAATTTTAGTTGCTAAGCAAGACAGTTGTTAAGTGAGTTTTGCTCCATTTTTTGACCTTTCTTGCCACAGTTGTTAAATGAATCACTGCAATTCTTAAGTTAGTAACACAGTTGTAAAGTGAAGCTGGCTTCCCTATTGACTTTCCTTGTCAGAAGGTCACAAAATGTGATCACATGATTCCAAGACAATGCCAGAGACAAATCTATGAGCCAATTGTCCAAATTTTGATCACATGACTATGGGGCTGCTGCAATGATCCTAAGTGTGAAAAGTCACTTTTTCAGAGTGGTTGTAACTTCAAACAGTCCCTAAATGAAAGGTTGCAGGGCAAGGAGTACCTCTTTTGGGTAGTCAAGAAACTGGCTTATCAACTGTCGATTGCTTACATCCACACAAGCCCATTTTGAAGATACAATGGTAGTTCTGCATGTCCAATCAGGGTGCACAAAACAAATACAGGGCAGCATATTGACATAAGAATGGTTGTAAGGCCTGCTGACATAGGTCACCCCCAGACCTTGTAACCATTCTGATGTCAATGCAATGTAGCCCCTTGTTTAATAAGCAACGTCTACAGAGTCCACAAAGGTCCATGGTTATCTTTTAAAAAGTGAGCAAGGTCTTTAGAAAAAAGAATTCAGTTGTTCATTTGTGAGGTGAAAGGGCGCTCTGCATTTCTACAGTAATAATAAGTGTCGAATTGGGACTTCCAAAAAAGTAGATTTAAAATTCTATAATTACTGAACTCAGAGGCCATTTATTATTTCCCAGCTCTATTACTTTGCCTCGACGAGGACGAAGTGCCACATTACCATGTTCCCAGGGGTGCAAGGGGCTACTGCTAATTCACATTTTATCACAGAAGCGTGGGGTGCTATGGATCTTTGCAAAGCTCCTCTTGCCATTTGCCCCTTTGAGCATTTGGGGATGATAAATTACCTCTATAATGCCAACTTTAAAGTTTTAAGTCAAGCATAAGCACATTTAAGTGGAACATAACAAAATAAAGACATCATCTCACAAAGGTATACATCAGGGAGTATAAATTAATAAGCCTGCGAATGGAAGAGTTGGTGAGAAAGGAACTGCTAAAGGATCTTGACATGTTTTGTTATCCTAGGCCAAAGCCAGGCTCACAGGAACATCTGAAAGTTGTGTTTCTCATACATTTTAAGGGAACTAGGTTGACAAAGGCAGTTGACATTACAATATTCTGTGTCAGGCATGAAGAATCAGGACCAAAGTTCTGTAACTAGAACTAAGTTCTAGTTAAGCTGATTTATTGGTCATATCTATACAGTCAACTAACGTTCAGCACTAAATTGGCTCTAGGTAAAGGTAAAGGTTCCCCTCACACATATTGTATGTGCTAGTTGTTCCCAACTCTAGGAGGCAGTGCTCATCTCCGTTTCAAAGCTGAAGAGCCAGCACTGTCCAAAGATATCTCTGTGGTCATGTGGCCGGCGTGGCTAAATGTCAAAGGCTCACGGACACTGTTATCTTCCCACCAAGCTGGGACAAGTAACAGGAGCTCACTTTGAATCGCTGAACTGCCAACCTTTCTGACCGACAAGCTCAGCGTCTTAGCTACTGAGCCACTGTGTCCCTTAAATTGACTCTAGGTATGTGTTGATAGAATTCAAGAGGGGTTGGACTTAGGCCACTTGTGAGAATGCAATGATTCCAGGTTGATTCCTCCCTTGACTCTTTCCTTAGGCTCTGCTGCTTCGTCTCCCACAGGCTGTTCTGTACTATTTTCAAAAACTTGAATTTTGACAAACAGACCATACGTTTAAAAAGAAAAGAAAAACTTAGTATCTATAATAGAACAATTGAAACAACTCAATCATTCTTAAGTGCTTTGATAAGCAGCCATTAGGAGAAAAAAAAAGGCCACATTCACATATAAATTCATTGGAAATACATACATATATAACATAGTGGGCACCCTTGACTTCCTTTGTCCCAGCAGTAAAAGCTGGCAGAGAGATTGCCATAGGAAATGAAGAGCATAACCTTATTCACTGACTTCTCTTTTGGGAGATGAGTGGTTTATAAATACACTTATTATTAGTATTAATAAGAGTAGATCCATGGCTAATTATGCTCATTAATCATTCATGCCCTAGTCAAATCTAGGCTAAGTTATTGTAACTTAACAGTGAGTTAAGTTACAGTAATTTATTGCATTTTACAGGATACTTCATTTGAACATGGATTTTTATTTTTGCTGAGCCCCATTGTGGCAGTCAACAAATTAAACCAGACTATTAGAATTCATGATCATTTATCCTGGTGGCCATTTTTTAAAAAGTATCCTAAAAAGGAATGACCAAATTAAGTTTCCATGGGAGGGAAATCTGTAGTAAGGCAATGGCAATGAAAAATGACCACTTCTGATGTCTTTCAGCTGGCATTTTTATATAGGCAAAATCTAAAGGGAATTTTAAAGGCTAAGAGACTGAGATTGTTGATCAGAAAGGTCGGCAGTTTGGCGGTTCGAATCCTTAGCGCTGCATAACAGAGTGAGCTCCCGTTACTTGTCCCAGCTTCTGCCAACCTAACAGTTCGAAAGCAGGTAAAAATGCAATTAGAAAAATAGTGACCTTTGGTGGGAAGGTAACAGCATTCCATGCGCTTTTGGCATTTAGTCATGCCGGCCACATGACCACAGAGAGATCTTCGGACAGTGTTGGCTCTTCAGCTTTGAAACAGAGATGAGCACTGCCCCCTAGAGTTGGGAATGACTAGCACATATATGCAATGAGAACCTTTACCTTTCAAACTTGATTCAACTTGATTGAATGGGCAGATGAAGGTGAGACAGGGTGATTCCTCAGATAACACAATTATTACTTTTTAACCACATTAAAACATTAACCTATTCATAGAGCCTGGCTCTCAGTTGTATGAATGATAGGTTAAATCATGTCTGGTGGGTTTGTATTTGTATTTGTATTTTTTGTTAATATTACATATTTTGTTGTTTTTATTTGTTTTATTGTAAGCCACTTAAAGTCATGTAAAACTGAGATGAGTGGCTATATATGAATCAAGTAAATAAATAAAATAAATATTGGGGCTACATAAATGACTACTATTAAACAAAATTTTGTATATTCACCTGCATAAACCTTAGTGTATGCTCATTGTTAACTAGAAAAAAAATAAGACATGGTTGTGGTTGGATATTTTCCTTAGGGATTATTCTAAAAGCAAAGTTTTCTACACCACAGAAAGTAGAAACCCTAGTGGTAAAGAATATAGACTTTCCTAGACTATAAAGAAGAAAAGATGTTGTGTTGTCTAGGGAAACTGTGGTTGTAATAATTGATGGGGCTCCTTCTGCATCTTTGAGAGTAATATATAAATCCTCAGCTCTTAAGAAAATGTGAGATAGTGGATTGAATCATCTAGCTGGCTGCAAAATATGGTTCTGCAGTTGGAAGGCATAATACTACTAGAAAAATTCCATTTAAATGCAATTACTCATCTTCTACATTACAATACAGGTAGTCCTCAACCTACGACAATACATTTGGAGATCGTTCAAACTTACAATGGTTCTGAAAAAAAAGTGACTTACAACCAGTCATTTATGAGCATCGCAGCATTCTTGTGGTCATGTGATTATAATTTAGGCACTTGGCAACTGATACGTTGCACAGCATCCCAGGTTCATGTGATCACCTTTCCCCGCTGGCTTCTAACAAGCAAAATCAATGTGGGAAGCCAGATCCCTTTAACAACTGCATGATTGAGTCACTTAACAATTATGACAAAAAAGCCTAAAGTAAGTATCCCTTCCCTAACACCTTTCCTGCTTTGAAATTCTGGTCCCGTTTTTGTGTTCGTAAATTGAGGACTTCCTGTAGATTGTTGGGATTAATTAATTATTATTTTTGGATCTAAAGACATTTTATAGATCTTTCAAAACCTTTGTCTCAACTTCAGTCAGCTTCTAAAACCCTTGAGCACAGAGAAGTTGAAACCAGTGTGAAGCCAAGGGATTAGTTGCAATTCAGAGCCATTCGAATTGATTTCACGTGTGCCAATATGGGAAATGTACGCAGTGTGTGTTTCCTTGCTTCTGGAGGTGGTACATGTTTCAATCTGCTTGAATGTTTTCTTTCTATATTTGGTTCATTTATTTATTACAACTTTAGCCCAACTTTACCCTTTATGATCATGGAGGCTTACATTGGGATATGCCCTAGTTTTATCCTATGGGGAGTGGCTCACGTTTATTGATTGATTAATTGATTGACTGATTGATTGATTGATTTCCCGCCTTTATTATTTTTACAACTAACTCAAGCCAGCGAACATATTCAACACATCTTCTATTTTCTCCACAACAACAACTCTGTGAGGTGAATTGGTCTGAGAGAGAATGACTGGCCCAAAGTCACCCAGCCAGCTTCATGGCTAAGGCTGGACTTGAACTCACAGTTTTCCCGCTTTCTAGCCTGGCGCCTTATGTTTCAAATCACCCAATGAGCTTCATGTTCACCAGGCCAAATCCAACAACTTAATTACTGTGGCTGTGAAGAATAGAAGACGGCTCTGAAGAAAAGAAAAAAAATACTTAAGATGTAGCATGATTAAACCTCCACATTCATTTAGAAGCAGACAGAATTGTGTATATGAAAAAGAAAAAGGGCAGAGAGTTGTCGCTTCCATTTACATTTACAAGAGCTCCAGATGATTGTGAATGACTCTGTATGACTGAGTGAATTATATTTAACAACCAATTATTCTTATTTAACAAAGCCTATGGCTCAGTGCCTTTAACTGAGCCCATGGCTTAGTTCCATTAACTTCATTTGCTTGATTATTACACAAAGGACATTTTCTTGATTTCCAAACTAAAGCTTTGGAGAATGTGTCTCATTTTGGCAGGATCCTTTACTGTTAAACCCCTTTGTAAATCTGTTTTAAAATTTGTTGCCTCCCCTTTGCATCTAACAAAAGTATTTTCTGTAGAGTCCTTGGTCTTCTCTGAGCTTGGTTCAGATTGCAGACATTTTATTATCCAACAAGGTAAATCATCAGTACTATTCTCCCATACATAAACCTAAGTAAGAGTATTGTTGATTTTTTTGTGGACATTCTTTTTAAATTTCTGCAAATGTACAAGCTGTGAACTAGAGTAGAGTAGAGTAGAGTAGAGTAGAATAGAATAGAATAGAATAGAATAGAATAGAATAGAATAGAATAGAATAGAATAGAATAGAATAGAATAGAACAGAATAACAGTGTTGGAAGGGACCTTGATGGTTCTTCTAGTCCGACCTCCTGCTCAGGCAGGAAACCCAGACAAATGATTGTCCAATCACTTCTTAAAAACTTCCAGTGTTGGAGTATTCGCAACTTCTAGAGGCAATTTGTACCACTGATTAACTAAACAATTTAACTAAATATGGTTATACAACAGTGCTACACTGCATTAACACGATTCAGCTTGAAATTCTCAATATCATTCTAGATTCCTTGTGCTACCAATTGCTAGGATCAAAAGCATTAACTCAATAATTTGTTAATGGGCTCCTGATTTAAAACTCATATTTTAATTAGAGCAAATTCCAAGTTTCTTTTCAAGAGATTTTTCTCGCTGAAACAGAACACTTACACCAACATCTTTAATTGCACACTGTTGCACGTTGATGATGTTCTGCTTTTATGTTTTGTTTGATTTTTATGCCTTGTATACCACCTACAGTCTGAGATTGAGGCAGGTTGCAATTTTTTTTCCAAGTGGGTACGTCATACTCTTAGTTTAGAAAACAATATGCATACATAGTGACTTCTTAGCTACTATCTATGCACTGTCGTCTGCTCCAGAATGTATTGGAACAGGGTACCCAATGGATTTAGATTAATAATAATAATAATAATAATAATAATAATAATAATAATAATAATAGTAATAATAATAATAATAAACAACTTCCAATCGCATTGACAAAATTACCATCAGTCAATTTCAAAATGAAGTTTTATTTGGAACAGCTTACATCCCTGGACAACACCTTTAACACCATCAAACAACATCTGCCTATCCAAGGTCCGTGGGAAGGACTTGATAGTTAGATAAAAATGCCAAATCTAGTTTAAACATCTGGCTGACTATGCTACCAACCATAATAATAATTGACTCTTACAGTCAGTACAGATTTAATTCAATTCTGGGGGGCTTTGGACTACCAGATTGTGAGCTTTATTATCAAGCTTCTGTATTAACATGGCCGAGAAAATGGATAGCTGTCAGACCCAGAAGATTACTATTTTTAAAGGTCATGATCTCCAATTAGGATGGCATGTTTTTTTATGGTATGATAAAAATAAAAATCATAGGGATTTTCAAAGATTTTATATAAGAAATGCTCTACTTTTAGTATGGGAAAAGGTGAAAGCAAAAATCTACATGAAAGTATCATTTTGGTCATCAAAATCAACAACCATTTGGATGGATGGAACCATTTATCCATCCAAATGTAGTAAATCTTGAAAAAATCTTAACACACAAAGATATTTTGAATGTGGGAGGGGAACTTAAAACCAAACAAGAGTTACAGAATCAAGGTGTGAACCTATCATGGTGGTCGCATACGCAAATACAAATGAGATATGAGAAAGATATCAAGACTTATGGCTTCTACAAAGAGCAAACAATGTTTGATCAAATAATGTTAGGGGTAGATGAAAAGCAAATAAAGAAAATATATAATTTCTTGTTAAGCTTAAAAATGGAAGATGAACAGGTAAAAGAGACAATGATAGTTTGGGCATTTTTGGGGGGGATAGATTATAGAACTAGATAAATAGGAAAAACTTTGGGAAAGAAACTGCAAATTGACAATGGCAACTGCTTGTAAGGAAAACCTATATAAAATGTTTTATAGATGGCACTTACCACCAGCAAGATTAGCAAAGATGTTTAAAAACATGTCCACCAGATGTTGGAAATGTAATCAGACAGGGAGCATATATTATTACATGTGGTGGACATGTGCAAAAGCAAATAAATACTGGACCAAAATAAATACATGGTTAAAAAAATGTTAAAGTGGTACATAGATTGTAAGACAGAAATATTTTTATTAAGCATAGTATCAGAAAAGTATGAAAAAGGGAATATATATTTAATATTACATGTTTTGACAGCAGCAAGGATCGTATTTGCACAGTATTGGAAAAATGAGGAAACACCTACAGAAGAAGATATAATTTAAAAAAAAATGATTGTGCAGAAATGAATAGATTGACATTAAAGATAAAAGAAAAGGAGGATACAGAGTATTTTTGAACATGGAAATTGTTTTACAAATAGATGGATAATAGAGGTAGAAATTAGGAGCAGGAAAAGTATTGTTATATACGCAAAATGATCCAGACAATATGCTGTTCACCAAGCACTTATGCATGCAAAGTGAAAATGTATAAATAAATTGTTTTTAAAAAGTTCAATACTTGAGTCTCAATTTACGACTGGTCACTTAGCCACCATTCGAAGTTAAAGCAGACTCCCTGGAGAAACTTATGAGCCATTCTTTTAAAAGTTTCAACAGCCAGCAGCCCCCACAGTCATTTGACTGCATGTCAGGCACTCAGTAACCATCCAATTGCACCATCCCATAGTCACCTGACCACCTTTTAGCACAGTTTTGCTGAAAACTGGCATTTACTTCCATTTTTTTTGGCAAAACCATCCCATAATAACAACAGCACTCCCTGAATTAATGACTGCTGCAAAAAGGTCATAACATGAGTCAGTCAGATGGGAGATCTGTTTTATGATCATCATGACTTACAACCAAGATGGGGCGGTGCCATTATGGTCGTAGGTCAAAGATTATCTGTTCTGTAGGTAGGTATTCAGTAGGTATTAATTTCTAATTTCTAAAGCACCTGATGCTGCTTATCTGAGCAGTTCTGATCATAGGTTCCAAAGATTTGTGTATGTTTCTTGCCTGTTGTCAGCCTGTCTAAACCTATTTTTCCATTTTCTCCTAGTCTTTGGCACTCTGCTAACCATTGACATGCAGAGGTGGAATATTTTGCTCTGTCACTAGTTCCTTCTAACAGTCATCTGCTTTTATTCTTCCCCAAGCTATTTGTTCTACTTCGAGTGGAATTGCATAACATGTTGCCTAACCCAGTGGTCGGCAAGCCGCGGCTCGCGAGCCAAATGCGGCTCTTTACACATTTTAATGTGGCTCTTCAGTGTGCCGGGCGCCCGCTCCCCTCCCTCCTCTCGGGCTTCGGAGGGAAGCTTCTGCAAAAGCCGAGTGACAAGTCCCCCAGGCTGCAATTTGCCGAGCTGTACGCGCGCGCCTGTTTTCCACGGCGTGGAGCAGCGGCGAGATTCTGCGCGGCGAGCGATGATTCCGGGGGCCATCAGTGGGGGGGGCAGGGTCTCCCCTCGCATTCCTCATCTTCCCGGATGGCCCCTGGAATCATCGCTCGCCGCACAGAATCTCGCCGCTGCTCCACGCTGTGGAAAACAGGCGCGTGCGCACAGCTCGGAAAATTACAGCCTGGGTGTTAGATATTAGCATATATCGAGGCAAGTCTCCTCTCTGGTCCGCTGCTACAGCGGGAAACAGGTATCGTTCTGATTGGTCGAGGGGCGTACCCGATCCCTATAAAAGGGGAACCCTCCGACCACAGAGCAAGCTGGATCACTACTACTATTAATAAAGAGCTGATAAGTCACTTCGTGTCCGCAGTCTGTCTCTCGTTGCCCAGATCCAACATTGGCGACGAGGGTGGGATCGAGAGACAGATAGGACAAAGAACGCTACCTCCAGAATCTCCGGATTTGATCCAGCCTAGGAATTCGGCAGAAATTCCGGCAGCCATCTCAGGTCACCACAGCGCGGCAAATTCAAACGAGAGAAGATGGCGATGCACACTCCCCCCGCTCCATTCGACCCAGCGAACGACGAGTGGGAAGCCTTCATGATTCGTTTCGAGTGTTTTCTCGAAGCGAACGAATACACGGGGATCACCGACGCCCGGAAGAAAAACATCTTCCTCGGCTACTGCGGAAAAGAAGTCTTCAACACGGCCAGAGACCTCACCGCGCCTACTCCAATACAGGCAGTATCGTGGACAGCGTTGCAACAGGCTCTACAAACCCATTACGCGCCAAAACCTTCCCGCCATGTTTGCCGCAAGGAATTCAACACGCGGAACCAGAAGGTGGGAGAATCCATCAATCAATATGTTGCAGCCCTGCGTAAAGCAGCAACTCACTGCGAGTTCAGGGATCTGGACGAGCACATCTTAGCGCAGCTCATCTGTGGGTTAAGAGACATTTCACTACAAAAGAAGCTGTTGGCAAACCCGAATTTAACCCTACAGATAGCGCTAAACGAAGCAAGAGCGTCAGAGTCAGCAGAGAAATCATCGGTAACCATACAACGAGGTTTCAGCGTAAACCAGCCAGCACCAAGGCAGACCAGAGTGCACTACGAGGACACAAGCCCCGACTACGAGGATCCCGAGTTCGAGGACAGTCACCTGATGCAGAGCAGTCACTTGAGGCCTGGGGGGAGACCCGGATCCCGTTTGCCGCCCTGCGCAAGCTGCGGAGGGAATCACCCCAGGTCTACTTGTAGGTTCAGGAACGTTGTTTGTTCGCACTGCAACAAACTTGGGCACATCGCACGAGTGTGCCGGAGCGGAGTCCCTGCCTCACGGCAGCCACCTATGTACCGCCAACAGAAGCCCAACCCAGGGGCTTGGCGAAATCAAAATGGGCGCCCAGAGAGAAATCCACAAGTGTTTACCCAGAGAGAAAGTGCCCAAAGAGCTGAGCGAGCGTATCCCCAGAGAGATTACTCACAAGGAGCTGAGCGAGCGTATCCCCAGAGAGACTACACGCAAAGAGCTGAGAGAGCGTTCTATCAAGACTCTCAACGAGAGTATTTTCAGGATATAGACGGTGAGATAGAGTTGACCCAGAGAGAGGAGTTGCGAACGTATCTCACCACGATAAATCAGGTCCGCCCAAGCGGCCCAAAAGGCTGAGAGTCACAGTCCTCTTGGAGGGCTCACCTTGTGAGCTAGAAGTTGACACAGGATCAACCCTGACGATCATTTCATGGGCATCCATGAAACAGGCTATCCCTAGCCTCAGAAAGAGCCAACTACGCGCTCCAGACGTCCTGCTACGAGACTACCAGGGGGACCAAGTCCCCATCGTGGGCCAAGGCACATTCCAGATCCGTTTCAAGGACATCGTAGCCCAGCTGCCCGTGACCATCGCCAGCGCGCCATTACAGAACCTTCTGGGGCTTGATTGGTTTGAAGCCCTGGGGTTAGAAGTCACCGGAATCAACGCCGTGGAAAACAGCAGCGCTGAACAGATTTTTAAGGAGTTCGAGGATGTGTTCAGCCCCGGTCTTGGTAAGTATGTGGGTAAACCGATATCATTCAATTTAGACCCCAAAGTGGCGCCAATCCGACTTAAACCGAGACGAGTGCCTTTTGCACTCTGCCCAAAAATAGATAAGGAAATAGATAAGTTAGTGGAGCAAGGAATCCTTGAGCCGGTGGATCACGCGCGCTGGGAAACACCCATCGTGACCCCAGTCAAACCAGACGGATCAGTCCGCATCTGCGCGGACTATAAATGCACAATTAATGTCGCGCTACAACAGAGCGCATATCCTGTGCCTGTAGTACAGCACTTATTGCACTCGTTGGGGCCAGGAAAGGTATTTGCTAAATTAGACATGGCACAAGCTTACCAGCAACTGCCAGTTGATAGCGCCACAGCGGAGGCCCAAACTATAGTGACGCATAGAGGAGCATTCAAATGCAACCGGCTACAATTCGGTGTGAGTATTGCCCCAGGATTGTTCCAGAGCGTCATGGAACAACTTTTGCAAGGGATACCGGGAGTCGTCCCCTATTTTGACGACATCTTGGTGTCCGCTGCAAACGAGGAGCAATTAAATAAAAGAGTCAGAACTGTTTTGGCCAGAATCAGAGAAAAGGGTCTCCGCCTCAAAAAGGAAAAATGCCAAATTAACGTGCCTAGCGTAGAATTCCTGGGTTATAGAATCGATGGTCAGGGAATACACCCCACTTCAAAGAAAATTAAGGCGATCCAGGACGCCCCCACACCACGAAATCAGACCGAGTTGCAGGCCTTCCTCGGACTACTTAACTTCTACAGCATTTTTCTGAGGCAGAAGGCGACCGTTGCTGAGCCACTACACCGTCTACTCCAGAGGAACGCACCATGGAAATGGGGACGATCCAAAGCTGCAGCTTTCACCGGAGTAAAGCGCGTACTCACCACTGACTCACTGCTTGTCCAATACAGCCAGACCCTACCGCTGGTATTGACCTGCAACACATCACCCTTCGGAGTTGGAGCAGTCCTCAGCCACAGGATGCCCGACGGAAAAGAAGCACCCATCGCCTTCTACTCCAGGACTCTTTCATCGGCCGAAAGGAATTACAGCCAAATGGACAGGGAAGCGCTGGCTGCTGTAGCTGGAGTAAAACGTTTCCACGAATACCTCTATGGCCGCGATTTTGAACTGATTACGGATCACAAACCGCTGTTGGGACTTTTGGTGGGAAACCGCCCCACTCCGGTCTCCCTTTCTCCACGCATGACCAGGTGGACTGTTTTCCGGGCTGCATACTCATACAAATTGATTCATCGACCGGGCTCCACTCTCGGACACGCAGACGCACTCAGCCGTTGCCCATTACCTGACATTCTGCCAGACCCCACTCCAGAAGTACTGGTATTGCTCATTGACTGTTTGGACTCGGGACCGGTTTCTTCATACGACGTTGCAAGGTTCTCCTCTAAAGACAATTTAATAAAGCAAGTTCAAACTTGGGTTTGGAGGGGGTGGCCGAAGGGAAACGTGGGCCCGGAATTCAAAGTGTTTTGGTCAAAACGGGACAAACTCTCAGTGTTACAAGGTTGCTTATTGTGGGGGGATCGAGTTGTTATTCCGTATGCTTTACGTAGGAATGTATTAGATGCTTTACATGTGGGTCATCCGGGGATTGTTAGGATGAAGGCGTTAGCAAGAAGTTACGTTTGGTGGCCAAACATGGACAAAGAAATAGAGGAGTGGGTGGCCACTTGCGACCCATGCCAGGAATCGAGACCAGCACCCCCGGAAGTGCCCGCCACAGAATGGGAGAAACCTAAAGCACCCTGGTCGCGAATACACATCGACTTCGCAGGGCCATTCCAAGGTCAGACTTTCTTTATAGTTGTGGATGCATACTCAAAATGGCTAGAAGTAGTCCTAATGACTTCAACCACGGCAGAGGCAGTCATTAAGGTTCTACGGCGACTTTTCGCTACCCATGGCCTGCCCAACCTCCTGGTCTCCGATAACGGGCCCCCAGTTCACGGCCATGCAATTTGAGACATATCTAGCAGGTCAGGGAATTCGGCACGCCCTCGTCGCGCCATTCCATCCGGCATCAAATGGACAGGCGGAGAGAATGGTGCGATTCGCAAAAGAGGCCCTCGCTAGGATGGGTCCAGGTGATTGGCAAACACGCATTGACCATTACCTATTAATTCAGCATGTTACCCCTAGCGCAGCAACGGGTAGGAGCCCCGCTGAACTACTCATGGGCCGCCGGTTACGGTCTCACCTGGACCGTCTTCACCCAAATTACTCTGCCACAGCTCCCCCAGACTCCACAAGCAAAATTCGGTCTTTTAGCATAGGGGATTCCGTATACGCCCACAAATATGCAGGGGGAACATTGTGGATGCCGGCAAAGATCATTGGCATCACGGGTCCACGATCGTATCTGCTGGAGCTGAAAGATGGGCGGAACTGGAAAAGGCACATCGATCAACTTCGGGGTCGCCTAGCACATTCAGACCTTCGAAACGAAGACGAGATTTTCCTGCCTACAGAAAGTCAGCCACGCGAGAGCCCCATCATAGAAAACTACGACACCTGCGAACCGAGCTCGGAACAAGAAAGCAAGCACGAAGCAGAGCAAACCCCAGACAACGCAACCGAGCAGACTCCGGAACGCCCCAGCTACGAGGGCGCGAAACCTTCAGAACGTGGGACAGGAAAAGCATCCGATCCTGCAACCATTTCTGACCAACCAGAACTACGACGCTCCTCCCGAGTAAGGCAACCCCCAACATACCTAAAAGACTATGTTACCTACCACAACGTTCCGTCTAGGAGGGGAGGGGTGTTAGATATTAGCATATATCGAGGCAAGTCTCCTCTCTGGTCCGCTGCTACAGCGGGAAACAGGTATCGTTCTGATTGGTCGAGGGGCGTACCCGATCCCAATAAAAGGGGAACCCTCCGACCACAGAGCAAGCTGGATCACTACTACTATTAATAAAGAGCTGATAAGTCACTTCGTGTCCGCAGTCTGTCTCTCATTGCCCAGATCTAACACTGGGAGACTTGTCACTCGGCTTTTGCAGAAGCTTCCTACCGAAGCCCGAGAGGAGGGAGGGAGGCTGTAATTTTCCAAGCTGTGCGCACGCGCCTGTTTTCCACGGCGTGGAGCAGCGGCGAGATTCTGCGTGGCGAGCGATGATTCCAGGGGCCATCCGGGAAGATGAGGAACGTGAGGGGAGACCCTGCCCCCCCACTGATGGCCCCCGGAATCATCGCTCGCCGCGCAGAATCTCGCCGCTGCTCCACGCCGTGGAAAACAGGCGCGGGCGTACAGCTCTGTCAGTCTCTCTCTGATTCCCTCTCTCACTCCCTCTCTCTGTTCCTCTCTCTGTCTGTCTGTCTCACTCACACACACACACACACACACTGTGGTCACCTTGTTGAGTGTTCCAATCACATTTGAAACACTCAACAACTGGCCTGCATTTATGGTATTTTGCAGCAATACCATAAATGCAGGCCAGTTGTTGAGTGTTTCAAATGTGATTGGAACACTCAACAAGGTGACCACAGTGTGTGTGTGTGTGTGTGTGTGTGAATGAGACAGACAGACAGAGAGAGGAACAGAGAGAGGGAGTGAGGGGGGGAATCAGAGAGAGACTGACAGACACACACACACACAGAGGGGGAGGGAGGGAGAGAAAGATAGACAGACAGAGAGAGACACACACACAGAGTGAGTGATTAAGTGAATGAGTGAGAGACAGACACATCCACATACACAGAGTGACAGAGAGAGAGAAAGGGAGGGGAGAGAGACAGAGGGAGAGACAGGCACACACACACACACAGAGTGAGTGAGAGACAGACAGACAGACAGACACACACACATAGAGTGACAGAGATGGGGGAAGGAGGAGAGAGAGACAGAGATACAGAGAGACAGACAGACAGACAGATAGACACCCATAGAAAATGACAGAGGGAGACAGAGAGGGAGGGAGGGAGAGAGAGACAAAGAGCCAGAGAGAGAGAGAGAGAGAAAGAAAAAGAAAAAAAGAAAGTGGGAGAGAGAGATGAAATTAAAAACAACATACATACAAACCTGACTTACTCAAACTATCCAAGGAAATGCAAGGCCAATGTTCACATTAGTGGTTGTGACTTTGTCAGTCAATGTCAGGATGTAATTTTCTCTACATTGTAAGGCAAATTTTACGGAATTTAACGTTATCGATAAATAATATCGTTCTAAAGTTTTTGTTTTATTAGTTGTGTTATTTGTATCCTCCCGACCTATGTGGATACTTGCATGCAGAATATTCTCAATAAAAACTTATTGAAACTAAAAACAGTGTACCATCCTATGTAATTTCGGTTTTAAAAATGCGGCTCTCAAAATAAATTTCAATCGTGGTTTTGGCGAGATTTGGCTCAGTTGAAAAAAAAGGTTGCCCACCACTGGCCTAACCCAAAGACTGCAAACTTAGATACTTCTTATGCCTGCCATAGAGTGTTGTTGTTAGTTGTGAAGTCGTGTCTGACCCATTGTGATCCCAAGGGCAATGTTCCTCCTGTTCTCTACTATCCTCTGGAGTCCATTTAAGCTCACACCTACTGCCTCGGTGACTCCATCCAGCCTCCTCATTCTCTGTTGTCCCCTTCTTCTTTTGCCCTCAATCTTTCCCAACATTAGGATCTTCTCCAGTGAGTCCTTCCTTCTCATTAGGTGGCCAAAGTATTTGAGTTTCATCTTCAGGATCTGGCCTTCTAAAGAGCAGTCAGGGTTGATCTCCTCTTGGACTGACCGGTTTGATTGCCTTGCAGTCCAAGGAACTTGCAGGCGTCTTCTCCAGCACCAAAGACCTCAATTCTTTGGTGCTCAGCCTTTCTTATGGTCCGAACTTCACAGACATACATTGCAACTGGGAAAAACCATACCCTTCCCTATACGCACTTTTGTTGGCAGGGTGATGTCTCTGCTTTTTCAGTATGCTGTCTAGATTTGCCATAGCTTTCTTCCCCAGGAGCAAGCATATTTTAATTTCTTGGCTACAGTCCACAGAGTAGCTACCATCTTCTCTGAGGTTACTGGTAGCAAATCTAAATTGTCTCCACACAGAACTTCTTGTGGCCTCTCAAGAAAGCATATGGGGAAATGAACATGAAAGTTAGTGGAAAACAACATCCTGGCAAATTTTATCATTTAAAACATCAAGGGACAGATGGAAACCAGCCAGTGGTGGGTTCCAGATCCCATTCCAACTGGTACGGTTGGAAAGGGCCCGGCGTCAACCAAATGGATGCGCATGGTACGTGCATGCGTTGTACCTGCCTGCGATGCTTCTGCAAGCCTCCACAATGCTCCAGCTGCTTGGCAGACCATCGTGCAGGTGCCATATGCGCCATGCACATGCACAGAAGCATCAAAATCTTAAAGGACAGGTAAGGGTGGGCCCTCCAGAGCACCGTACCGGAATGGTACCCGATGCTCCGGGCAGGTTCTGGTACGCCCATACCGGGGTGTACCGCCTGCCACCCACCAGTGAAACTAGACCTACCAACAAAAGGGAGGATCAGACAGCCTGTTATATAAGATGGCCCAGAAACACAGGCATTAACAAGTTTGACTATTGTTTCTACATTCAGGGCTTGCTTTTAAAACAAGCAATAGTGATAATAATTTCATCCTGGCTTCAATATACTTATCAGAAGCACTCGGGCTCTATTTCCAGTTCTGTCTGTTGGATGAAACCTGCCAATGTGTATTCTTCTCATTTTACCACACAGATCTAAGTTTCTGTGTGATACTGATATTCAGATTAGTTTTTAACCTATCACCATAATAACAGCAGGCAAATCTGTTCCTTGCTCCATTGAGCAACTACATTGAACCAGGTTTCCCAAATGCAAAACAGGTTTTATCATGAAGGTCAGAATATTGAGAATTGATGTAATTGAAACAATTCATGAGTGAATCACTGTTGGCATGTTTGTTTTGGTGCTATAAACTGGGATCCCGGCCTTCTCTCTAGTTATTGTTCACAAACAATATTTTTAGAAGGGTTCAGGTTAATACCTACACACCTCCAGTAATGGATATCATTTATATCCACATGTAAGAGATGGATGTAATAAAACAAAGGAGAAATAGGAGTAAACAGTGCATGGTGTATATACAGTTAGGCTGTGACTTATGACTGTAATTGAGTCCGGAATTACACTCCCCTATTTCATGCTGGTCATTAAGTGGGTCATGATGTGACTGAAGCAATTTTACTTTTTTTTGCAGTGATTGTTAAGTGAACACCGTGGTTGTTAAGCAAACTTATTGTCCACAGCATAAAAAAAAACTGGTTTCCTACAAAAAGTTTCAATTGTGGTCACTTGACCACAGGATGCTACAAATGGCCATAAATGTGGGATGTTTGAGAACTGGCCAAACTATGATCACATGACCAAGAAGGACCATCAGTAGTTCAGATCTGGGTCATGAATACTCTTTTTTTTTGGCGGAGGACGACGATGACTTCAGAGTGTCACTAAGTGATCAGTCGTAAATCAAGGACTATCAGTGCAAAAGAGCGTACTGCAGAAAGTACGGAGGTTAGTGTGTGGCATTCTGTATTTAGTCAATTTATTGTGATCCATGGTTTTCCACAATCCTCATCGCCAGCCGAAGTAAGACTGCAAATAATGCTGAATCTCTGCTTAAAACTTTTCAGGTGGACTTCAGCCATTATAACAGAATTAAAAATGCATTCAGGGTTAAAAATCACCTTGTTCTTAGGCTTCTTCCATGTGTGGACCCGTTTATGATTATACAAGTAGTCCTCAACTTACAACAGTTCAAATAGTGACTGTTCAATGTTACAACGGCACTGAAAAAAGGGACATGATCATTTTTCACACTTATGACCATTGTAGGATTCCGATGGTCAAGTGATTAATATTCAGATGCTTGACAATTGATTCATATTTGTGATGGTTGCAGTGTCCCAGGATCAGATCATCACTTTTTGCAATCTTCTGGAAAGAAAAAGCCTTCACTTAACAACTGTATTAGTAACTTAACAATTGCAGTGATTCACTTAACAACTGTGGGGAAAAAAGGTCCTAAAATGGGGCACAATCACACTTAACAAATGTTTCACTTAAAAACATAAATTCTGAGCTCCATTGCGGTGATAAATCAAGGACTGTATGTTGGTTTAAATCTAGGGACCTAAATACTGTAAAGAAAGATTGCCTGACGGAAAGGGTTCAAAGTCAGTGTTCTCCTTTGCTAAATACAGTCAAACTGATTTTGTAAGGTGCCCTTTTTCAACAGAATAATTGCTAAAAATGTTGAGGTATCTCTGATAATGGACTGTATGCTAAAAAAATTTGGAACTGATAATCTTCAAAGAAAGAAGTGGAGGTAAATTTCTTCCCAAGTATCCTTTTATTTGTTTAAAGAACTTACATCATGAGTTTTAAGTTACAAGAATGGATTTGTAAGCAGTCTTCTAGTTTGGTTCACCTTGTTCCAATTCCTACATCAAACGTCAATGGAAAAAAAAAATGTGCTCTGTAAAATAGGAGGACCAATGAATCATGTAGTGCCATAATCAAAATTTTGCAGATTGATCCCTTGGCTTTATTATTTATTTCCTTCATGTATTGAATAATGAATTTACTTAAAATGGTTTGAAAAAAATCATTTTCAGCGGCTCTATCTTCAGATTAGACTGCAAAAAAAAAAGTGTAACCGCTGAACACAATGGAGATAATCAACTATTTGAGCACCTAATCTGGCCAGAAAAATGTTTATTACTGCAACAGTGCCAGGAACAGGCAGATCTCAGCTGGATCCACAGACTCCCAGGATGACTTCTGTGTTTGACATTTAGGAGGACCAAATCTATTATTTCCTTCCAAACCGTACAAATCTCATATGGAAATTGTTGCAACTCAATAAACATGGAACCATATGACGCCACTTTCACAAAGTCACTCTC
Source organism: Natrix helvetica (assembly GCF_964273705.1). Classification (NCBI taxonomy): domain Eukaryota; kingdom Metazoa; phylum Chordata; class Lepidosauria; order Squamata; family Natricidae; genus Natrix; species Natrix helvetica. Next base: position 72,178,444 of record NC_138552.1, read on the forward strand.
AAGGAAGGACTACACTTTACAAGATTGTGTTGTTTGTTAGATGAGAATAACCTATTTGCTTCTCAATAGTAAACAATAGCCTTTTTGTTGTCACAAATTCATGACGGTAGAAAAGTTATTACTTCACTAGACCATGTTGCATTATGCCCTGTATTGTAGTATGATTTCTTAACTTTTATTTCCTAATACATTTTAATTTCGACCATCTTATGCTATATGCCAAATAGTTCAAAATGTACATTTCCTTAATCTCTCTATTAATTGATTCTATCTATCATCTATCTATCTATCTATCTATCTATCTATCTATCTATCTATCTATCTATCTATCTATCTATCATCTATCTATCATCTATCTATCTTCTTTCTTTCTTTCTTTCTTTCTTTCTTTCTTTCTTTCTTTCTTTCTATTTATCTATCTATCTCTGTTTATCTCTATATCTATCTATCTATCGATCAATCGTGTATTACATATTCGTGGACAGATGGAAATTGAAATATTGAAGAATGTTCTCATGAATGGCTAATTACAAATGCACAGCAGTTTCCTAATGCTAAAACAATAATAATAATAATTTCCAAAGAGGCGGAAGAAACAGTGGACAATCTGGTGGTTGCTGCAAGAAGATCACATAGACTGAATGCAAACAATGGCAAAATAGCAACAATGGTGCATTGGAAGATCTTCAAGAAATATCATTCAAGTCATAGAAAATGAAGAAGGTAAAGTGCTTTGGGACTTTAGAATTCAAATAGACAAGCACTTGCCACACAACATGCCAGACTTAACAATTGTCAATAAGAAAGACCAAAAAATATGGATGATGGATTTTGCATTACCTGGAGACAGAAGAATAGAATAGAAAAAACTGGAGTAAATAACAAAATACAAAAAGCTGGAAATAGAGTAGAAAAATTATAGCAAAAGAAAGTAAAGATAGTGCCAATAGTATTAAGTGTCTTGGGTGCAATCCCAAAACAACTGGAGCACCACTTGAGCACCATCAGCATTGACAAAATCACCATCAGTCAATTGCAATTGGCAGCTTTATGTGGAAGAGCTTACATCCTGTTGCAGCACCTTTAACACCATCACACATCTGCCTATCCAAGGTCCTTGGCAAAGATTTGATAAGGTGGATAAAAATGCCAACTTCAGTCTAAATCTCACTGACTGTATAGTGAATCATAAACATCAAGCCACTAATTACTTTGAACTATCCTCAGTTTGATCTGGAATCATTATACCAGTGATGACTAATCTATGGCACTCATGTCAAAGATGACTTGCCACAACATTTAGAGTGACACACCAGCATCCACCAACACCTGACAACAACTATTCTCAAAAGCATGTTCCCATTGTTGCATGATTTTCAGACCCTGCAGGGGCCTGCAAGAATGGAGTGGGCTCTCACGTGTCCTCTAGACCCTCCAGAAGTCAGGCAAGAGGACTGTGCTCTTGAGCAGCCGCCAGAGCGTCCAAAAACATGTGGGAATAGGGTGTGCTTTAGGTTTTGAAGGATGCAGAGATAGCAGAAGAACATTCTCCAAAACTGCTTCATGAATGAAGTCCTTGTGTGACCAGGAGCAGCCTTGCAAGAGCCTGTCAACATAAGAGAACATGGCCCGAAGGTAAGAGATAAGTAGTATATCCTAGAATATACTAGGCATGGATCAATTTTACCATTCCTCAAGGCTCACACCCCTTAGGGAATGACATTAGATGGCCCTCTTGTGTGACACTGGTTGCATTAGGGCGAAAGTCAAGGCCTGGGCCTCTACTTCAGGTCCATCCTCTTTGCTGCACTGAATGCTACTAGTCAGGATGATCTAGTGGTGGTGGTGGGAAGGGATAAATAATTGTTTCTATTTTGTTTGGGGGGGGGAGGGAAGGCAACATGCCAGCAGACTCCAGTTAGCATTAGACCAATCAAATATTGGCACTAGACAAATATTATGCTAGAATATAGTCGAACACTGCCACAAGTAACACAATTCAGGAAGAGAAAGAGGCATTGAATTTTCAAACGCTACAACCTAATTGAATATGTGATTAAATCTAACATGACAGTCTAGTGTACATCAACAGATCAAGGTATAAGTTCTATATTCCACTTTCAACAGAATTATTAGATCCGCCTTACCAATTGGATATCTTTTCAGTGCATCAGACGTTAAGCTTCATAACTCCTGGCTCTCTGGCATCATCATTAGGGATCATGGGAATTGCAAGTCTTGTCTACCTAAATAATGTCTAATGCCCACCCCTGTGTTAGATGCCATTAGCCACAGACAGGGATAATGCTATCTGAAGCATTTGTATTCCTAATGTGAACATTATTTACCTGCTGAATTAGAAAAAGAAGCAGAGGTAGTGCAGGTCTGGTCGATTTTGGACATTAAAAAGCAACCAATTTAGCCATGAAAACTAGCTAGATGACTTTGGGCCTGTCACTTTCTCAACGCAATTCATCTCACAGGGTTACTGTAGTGAGGAAAATAGGGGGAGAAAGAGGTATCAGGTGTGGTTGCCACCTTGAGTTATTTATAAGAATAATAAAGGCGAGGTTTAAACAATCTTAAAAAGAGAAAAGAGAACCAATGTGACAAAGCAATAAGTGACTTCACCAGGATGTGAGTTCCCAACGATGCTTCATATTTATACCAATTCAACTAATAAAACAGACTCTTTATTCATCAGTTCCAGTAAACTTAGGTCCTTATTCCTAAAGAACTCTTCTTTTTAGGAAAGCATGAAATGTGAAGAAATATCCTGTGGAACTGAAGTAGCAAGAATTTCACACAGGAGCCCATCACATTCTTCTCCATAAGAAGTTAGCTATGCTGCTGTCTTTGTATTATTGACACTTAAAACAAAAACACCCTCTTTAATTTACCTGTCTCACATTTGGCTAGCCCAGCCAGGTTCGAACACAGGAACAGGAACAGAGAAAGTAGCCTGCAATTTTATGCAAAGGTTCTTTCCTATAACTTTCACCCGATGACTTTAAGCATATGTTCTTGCTGAAAATAGTCATTAACCTTTCACATGATGTATAACTAGCTTTATCACTTTAAAAAAAGAAAATCCCATGTTGCGTTCTGAGCAGACAACCTGGGAAACACACAAATGGTAAACTATACCAAAGGACACAAAAAGGCCCATAAAACATCAGTAGGGTTATAAAGGTCTATAGATTTTAATTGCTGTGTGCCATTGGGCCCTTACAAAGCAATCAAGCAGGCAATCTCCAAAGACAGGCCTGCCATAATACATTTAACAATAGAGTTCTCACCCCATCAGCAGAGTAGGGTTTACGAAGGTCCCAATAGCAATTAATGACCTTGTACACCAAGAGAAAAAGGCAAAATTACTTAAATTGGCTGTCCTTTTTTTTCTTTTGTTCTCTCTCTCTGCTTTGCTTTGGAGGCAGGGTGTAAGGAAAGGAAGGAACATGGACGTTTTGATGGGGAAAAATAGAATATTTGCAGGATTTTGTCCCTCCTGTGCCAGCAAGAACAGGACAAGGCTGTGCTTGGTTATCCCCAAGAGGGTTTTACCTCCATCTGTGAGAGATGGAGAGGAGGTTTGAGCTCTTGTGGAGCAAAAATTGCAATATTTCAAGTTGAGAACGTCATCTGCTACGATTGCTAGTCTGAACAGCCTGTTATGATGTATGTTGCAGTTGATTTAAAGCAGCAAATATAATCAGCAGCAGAAGTACAGTCAAGTGGACAATCTTGCTAATTATGTTGAACCACAGAAAGAAAGTTCTTTCTGGTTGATCTGCGTTCTCCTCCTGATTGCACTGACATGTCAAATTGTGTTGATCCTCATGCAGGGACCCAAACGGAGCTCATAGAGCTCTAGAAACAAGGTTGGAGGAAAGCCCATAAAACAGTAATGAGCATCAAGAGGTATCCCCTGTGCTCTGAAGATGAGCAGGAGATGTAATTAAGGCAGGACAATAACTGAAGTTAGGAAATTTCAAATGAAATCTTATAGCCATCGCATGATCTTGGGATGGCTGCCCTTTATAATGTTTAAAGCTTAGAGCACTCCAAATGACCAATTAATCTTGCATGTCTTCATCCTGCAGTGATATTTTTCTTCCTCTCTTTAAAAATATCATTAAGGCAGCAATTTTTAAACTGTGTTCCAGCAAAGTCTAGAGCATTGATGCCAAACCCATGGCACATGTGCCGGAGGTGGCATGCAGACCTGTCTCTCAGGGCATGCAAGCTGTCCCCTCTTGTTCTTCCAGGTTCTGCCATGCTGGCCAGCTGGTCTTCACGTGTCTGGGAGTGCCGGAAACCGGAAGAGCAGCCACCCATTGCACAAGGACGTGCTGGGAAGATGATCTTCTGCTTTCTGGTGCCCTGGTCTTCTGGTTTCTGGCACACATGCACGCATGAATACCAGCTGGCTGGTGCGCATGTGCATGCCAGAAACTGGAAGATGATCTTCCCGGCATGGACATGCGAAACCGGCATAGACAAGCTGCTCTTCTGGTTTCTGGCATGCATGCGCACCCTCCCATTTCGGCACTCCCTGCAGAAAAGGTTCACCCACACTGGTCTAGAGTGCTCTGGATAGAAATTGTGATAAAATCACTACCACCACTATTGCCATCTCCTCCACAGATTCCCCCCTTGTGGTGGGGGAGCGGAAGGACCTATGATGCTCTGATGAGGATGAGATCTCTGCTGGTGGGAAGATATTCTCCCAGAAGGTTCGCCTAAGTCAGACAGTCAGGTCTTAACAGAAGAGCCAGACTAGATGTATCCATCAATCCATTTAATATGGTGAGAAATCAGAAAAAGAATCATATCCTGTATCAGACATTGCCTGGGTCAATGAAGACCAACATTGCTGTTAAACATCCTAGGTTGACAAATGAGCAGCAGGACACAGGAGCTGTGGCAGGAGCTGGACAGCCAGAGCTTAGCCCCATAGCATTACTGGAAGAACAACAACCACATACAAGACAAAAGTATACTGTGGTTGAAAATCACAATAGTATGTTCTTCTATTTTAAATCTAAACCAACAAATTGGGGATACTTAAAAGGAATGTTTTGATGCTGGAAATAATTTATCTACCATTAAATACAAATATTACTGAACGATTAGCAGACCAAAAAAGATTCATTACTTGAAATAAAACATTTAGGGATGCAGAAATGGAAGAGATTTACGTAGAAACAACAGCCCCTAAATCTGGCGCCTATAATGAAGGCTGTGAATAAGATGCTTGCAAGGATTAAAATGATGTCTATCAAACACAGCATCCAGGCAAAAAAATCCAATATTATTTAGAAGAAAATAACATTCATCCAGTAGAACTGGAAGGAACTAAAAAGAAAAACGGACATAAAAAAGATCAAATAATGATAAAATGACTGATAAAATAATTTTTGAGAACTGCAAAAGACAAAAAACTATTTTACGAATGGTTCTGATTGATTATAAAAAGGCATTTGATTGATTGCCACACGGTTGGGACAGCAAATGTTTGGAAACAACTGGTGCTGGTAAAAATATTAGAATGTTATAAAAATAATAATTAAAGACTTGAAGACAGAAATTAGTGATTGGAAATGAAAAATATGGGCTTGTCAACATTAGGAGAGAGATCTTCCGGGATGATGCATTATTACCCATTACTTGTTATTGCTATGATTCCACATTTAGTGATTTGGAAGAAAACAGCAAAAAACACTAACCTTTGCTTTATATAGATAACCTGAAGCTTTATGGAATATCAGAAATCAAAATCCAATCGTTGAAAAATGCTGTATGAAAATATAGTAATGGAATTTGCCCTAAAGCAATGACACAACATAGGCACCAAAATGTTTCCCTATAACATCTGTAAAAATTGTTATTACCAGTAATGAAAAATTGGTGAGAACATATGCTTGAAAAAGTAGTTGAAAATGGGCAGATTAAAGTACTGTGGGATTTCTGAATATAAACTGATAAAGTCTGAATGTAAACTGATTTGATCTGAACATACAATATGCCTATATTATGTAATGTCACACATTACAATCTTCTAGAACTCAGTGTGAAAGAAGGCCTACACCATGTCTATGGAGATTTTCAGTCATCCAGGTCATAGTTGTCCCAAAGGTGTTTTTTCAAGAGGCAACTGGACTTTCGGGGGCTTTTCTTTGAAGATGTTTCGCTTCTCATTTCTTGGATGAGAGCGAAAGAAGCTTCTTAGATGAGAAGCAAAATGTCTTCAAAGAAAAACTAGAAAGCCCAGTTGCCTCTTGAAAAGGCCTATACCAGCTTTACATTGCTGTACATACAATAATAAAAAGATTAAAAAAATATCAAGATCTGAAAATCAAAACTGAAAAATTAAGGTATAAACCAACCCTAGTGGTCTCAGTGGTTATCAGAACAGTGAGTATCATACTAAAAAATTCCTTGGGGACTCACTTAGAAAACATACGTATCAGTGGTGGGATATGACCGATACACCCCGGTACGGGCGTACCAGTGCCTGCCGGGAGCACCAGGTACTGATCCGGTATGGTGCTCCGGAGGGGCCACCCGCCCACCGTCCTTATCTGTATTTGAGCCGATCAGGGATTACGCACACGCGCACTGAGTGTACAGCGCCTGTGCAATGCTTTGCCGAGCAACTGGAGCATCGCGGGTAGTAAGTATGCATGCATGCGCTGCCCATGTGCTGCACGCTTCCATGTGGTGGATGCCTGGCCCCGTTGCACCGTACCTGTTGCAACGGGATCCGGAACCCGCCACTAACTCGTATTGACAAAATTTATATTTGTCAATGACAGAAGACCATACTGGTTGGATCCAGGATTTCCCCTACCACCTGAGCCATACCTCACTCTATTTAACAATCCATGTACTTGTTAATGACTGCAGCTGGGATAGCCAGAATTGAGGTCATTGTGTAAAGTTGTGCCATGGGTGTTTCACTTAATGACCTCTTTGCTCTATGTCTGAGATTCTGGCTTTAAGTATTTTGAAATTATAAATTATAGTTTACAAAAGTATAAATTATATTTTATTCATAAAGATCCCATAAAGTGTCCTTGAGTCTCTATTAGATTCTCTCACTTAAACTGACCTACTTCAGAGTTATTGTGAGAGTTATACTATTGTGAGAACAGAGTAGGAATTCAGTGGTATTGTAAATACAAGAATGCAAGAATGGCAATAATGAGTATCAAGTGAAATATAGTTCTTTTCAGTGATTATGAATAGGTAAATAGATAACATTGCAGAGAAGAGCGACAAAGATGATTAGGGGACTGGAGACTAAAACATATGAAGAACGGTTGCAGGAACTGGGTATGTCTAGTTTAATGAAAAGAAGGACTAGGGGAGACATGATAGCAGTGTCCCGATATCTCAGGGATTGCCACAAAGAAGAGGGAGTCAAACTATTCTCCAAGGCACCTGAGTGTAAAACAAAAAGCAATGGGTGGAAACTAATCAAGGAGAGAAGCAACTTAGAACTGAGGAGAAACTTCCTGACAGATAGAACAATTGATCAGTGGAACAGCTTGCCTCCAGAAGTTGTGAATGCCCCAACACTGGAAGTCTTTAAGAAGATGTTGGATAGCCATCTGTCTGAAACGGTATAGGGAAGGCGGGGAATGGGATGTGCGCAGGAGGGAGGCTGAAGCTAGAGGAGCCTCCTGCACATGTGGTCCCATTCCCCTCCTTCCTGACTCCTGAGTCAACATGAAGGGGACCACTGAGTGCGCTCCACGGGCAGGGGGTTGGACTAGAAGACCTCCAAGGTCCCTTCCAACTCTGCTATTGTATTGTATTGTATTTATTGCTTTAACATTTGGTAAAAGTTTAATTTGTGTGTGTGTGTGTGTGTGTGTGTGTGTGTGTGTGTTCACTATTTAATACATAATAAAACTGCACATATGATTTCCCCCCATTTTATATTGTTTTGCTTTAGTAAGTGATTCGAATCTGATCAGATCTCAGGTCAAAACATTTCCCACTTTATTCAGTGAGTACAATTATTTAATTTAGATTTTTTTTCCCATTGAAATTGATGTGTACAAAGTTCACTTGGTTGACCTGAGACCAGAATTTCTCCTCTGGAAACCAGAAATTATTTACATCCTGAAATTTCCTATGTCTTGACTTCTTTCTTCAGTCTGTGATTTCTCTTCTTAACAATATTTGTTCCAGAAGCTTTTAGATTTCAGCTCTAAATCAGGATCCTTTAACTTCAGGTCCCTGTAAGGCAGTTATCTCGGATTCCAGTTTTATACCTTAGATATAAATAATTATTGATAGATTTACCAACTTTCAGAATCCCCTTTTTTAACCCATGGGTAGTGACTAAGAGAAAAAACTTATGAGTTTTTTTTTTCCTTTCAGAAGCATAAACTTATTCAATTTGATTCAATTTAGTAGTTACAGGAAGCTGGTTCTAGTTATTTTGGAAGTATTTTGTAGCATGCAGATTCAGTACATAAGTTTTAACAAAGCTGATAGATGGACTAGCAACGAAAATAGCTCTTCCTTTAAACGTATCAAAACCAATATATTCTAAAGACAATTACTTTCTAAATTAGAAGGGCAAAAAAAACTATTTTGAGCAAAATAACAACATAAAAGATAAAATACAGAAAAATCTGCAGATTCACAGATCCATATGTTGCTCCAGAAAATGTAAAAGTTCATTTTGTCGGATATTATGAAATCATCCTTCATCCTGAAGACAGAAGATGCAATCCCTCCTAAAAATCTAGGGCAGGAACTATTAGTAAGAATGTCAGCATTGAAAGCCTATAGTCTCAGGTTTGGCTGTAATACAGGTGGTCCTCGATTTACAACAGTTCATTTAGTGACTGTTTGAAGTTACAACAGCACTGAAAAAAGTGCCTTATGATCATTTTTCACACTTATGACCATTGCAGCAGCCCCAGGGTCATATGATCCACATTCAGACATTTGTCAACTGACTCATATTTATGATGGTTGCAGTTACTGGGGTCCTCTGATTACCTTTTGTGATCTTTTGCCCATCAAAGCCAATGGAAAAAGCTTGATTCATTTAACAGCTGTCTTACTAGCTCAGCAACTGCAATTATTCACTTAACTGTGGCAAGAAAGGTCAAAAATTGGGACAAAGGTCATTTAAATGTCTCACTTAGCAACAGAAATTTCAGTCTCAATTGTGTCCGTAAGCCGAGGACCCCTTGTATAATAGAGCTGAATTTATGGTAATATCTTGTGACAGACAGTTGTGTTGTAAATTAGCTTTGGTGAAAATCTAACAACCAAGATTTAACTTAATGTAACAGCCAATGTATCCACAATATTCTCTTTTTGACCCATTCCATGAATAGAATAGAATAGAATAGAATAGAATAGAATAGAATAGAATAGAATAGAATAGAATAGAATAGAATAGAATAGAATAGAATAGAATAGAATAGAATAGAATAGTTGGAAGGGACCTTGGAGGTCTTCTAGTCCAACCCCCTGCTTAGGCAGGAAATCCTACACCATTTCAGACAAATGGTTATCCAACATCTTAAGACTTCCAGTGCTGGGGCATTCACAACTTCTGGAGGCAAGCTGTTCCACTGATTAATTGTTCTAACTGTCAAGGAAATTTCTCCTCAGTTCTAAGTTACTTATCTCCTTGATTAGTTTCCACCCATTGCTTCTTGTTCTGCCCTCAAGTGCCCTGGAGAATAGTTTGACTCCCTCTTCTTTGTGGAAACACCTGAGATATTGGAACACTGCTATCATGCCTCCCCTAGTCCTTCTTTTTATTAAACTAGACATACATACCCAGTTCCTGCAACCGTTCTTCATATGTTTTAGTCTCCAGTCCCCTAATCTAATCATCTTTGTTGCTCTTCTCTGCACTCTTTCTAGAGTCTCCACATCTTTTCTATATCGTGGCGACCAAAACTGAATGCAGTATTCCAAGTGTGGCCTTACCAAGGCATTGTAAAGTGGTATTCACACTTCATGTGATCTTGATTCTATCCCACAATAACATTGTTATTGCCACAATAACATTGTGGAAATCAGAGCATGCTTGATACGTATTTTGTATGTAGCTGACGTGAATTAATTAATTAATCACTTGCATCAATGTAATGGTTTTCTGTTCCTATTGTTTCCTTTACACATTCCTGAATTAGCAGCTAATACCTGGGATGGACTAACACCTTTGGTTAATGAATAGATTGAGACATTAGTTAAAGCCAACTCAGACATGAGCAGCTATTTGCTGACTGAGAACTAATCTATACAATATGTAAAATGCTAATTCCCCAGGGCTTGTTTGTTTGTTTGTTTAAACCTGGGAGATAGTGTGAAATAAACAGATGTGGTTAGGAAACACATTGTTCAACAGAAGGAAGTCCTTGCATACCCACACACATGGACAACACACACACACAAACACATATTTCTATGTGAGTTTTAGGCAATAAACTTTATAAATATTTTCCAAACCAAATGGGATGAACGATCATATGAAATAGTAAATCATAACAAAAATGTCATCTCTATATGTTGAAACTGTTGCGATTACCTGGCTTCCCGTGTTAAGGGACGCTGTTTGAAAGAAGCTTGGCACAGTGTTGTCATTATTTCTATTTCAGCCAGTCATTCTCTCTGAAGCATCCTAAAAACTCTATAGATACAAAACAAGGACTTTGTGAAAGGCCAGATCCAAAACAAAACCAAAACCTATTCTCCAAGGCACCTGAGGGTAGAACAAGAAGCAATGGGTGGAAACTAATCAAGGAGAGAAGCAACTTAGAACTGAGGAGAAACTTCCTGACAGTTAGAACAATTAATCAGTGGAACAGCTTGCCTCCAGAAGTTTTGAATGCCCCAACACTGGAAGTCTTTAAGAAGATGTTGGATAGCCATCTGTCTGAAACGGTATAGGGTTTCCTGCCTAGGCAGGGGGTTGGACTAGAAGACCTCCAAGGTCCCTTCCAACTCTACTATTGTATTGTATTGTATTGTATTGTATTGTATTGTATTGTATTGTATTGTATTGTATTGTATTGTATTAGACTGGTCCTATTTCATTTGGTGGCCCAGAATGTCCATCGAAAGATCCATTCTTCACCTCTGGTTTTAAAATGCATCATTATCATCGTTCTTTTCAATAGTTTTCTTAGACTCTGATGAGAGAGATGTCCAACAGTGATAAAAAGTAAATTGGAATTAAGAAGAAAACTGAGTTTGAAGTAGGGTTATGACCAAATGATAATCACACAATAGCTAAAATGTAGAATTTGATTAAAGTAAGGTTTGAAACATAAGATGAACAGTTTGAAGACTGTATGGTGCAACAGGCTGCATACTTTAGTTATACTATAAATATGGATATAAGGAATAAAATCAGAAGTGGCAGGTGCTTTTCGGGCTTTTAGGAAGAGACAGGCAGCTACTTGAGTGGTATTGGGCAGTGATGGCTAATCTTTTCATTCCTCTGTGCGAATGCACGCGCGCGACCCCCTGCGTGCGCCCCTCCGTGGATGTACACATGACCCCCCCCTGCACTCACCCGCCTCCTCATGCATGTGAGTGCAACCCTTCGCATGCACCCTCCCTGCCCCCTGCACATGCACATGCGACTTCCCACATGTGCCCCGTCCCTCCATGCATGCAGGGCAGAGACCCAAAAACCAGCTGGCTGGTGGGAGGCGTATGTGCATGGACGGTGGACCTGAACTGAGGCGACAGCTCATGTGCCCATAGAGAGGGCTCTGTGTGCCACCTGTGGCACGCATGTCATAGGTTTGCCATCATGCTCAAGCAGGGGGTTGGACTAGAAGACCTACAAGGTCCCCTCCAACTCTGTTATTCCGTTAAAATATGGGAACCCAATGTTAAATGTATGCTATTTATGAGAACACTTTTACAAAATGATGTACCATTGGTATGTGACATCGTACAACATACGAAACAAACAAAATGTTAAAAAGTTATGATATTTATGTAGTTACTTACCAAGCACAACTAAATTATATTAAAGTAACCAAAATATCTCTGCAATCCCCAAGGCATGTCACAAGGTTTGAGCATCCCTAATGTTTGGCAACTGAAAGTTGAAAAATTTGACACACCCTAATTTTACGACTGTCAAGCTGTAAAAAAATATACAAAGAAATATCAAACCAAGTTGATAGTGTGAAAAGAAAGATGGTTTTTTTAATAAAAAATATGCATGGTGACCTTGGTGAAAATATCGTACAATGATGCAAAAGACATTGCAAATTAATATTACAATGGAACCAGAATTATTTACATTGGGTGTTACAGTTATTGAACGAGACAAGAAACGTGGGAAATTCTTATTGTGTATGATAAGATTATTGTATGCACAAAGATTCAATCATCCTCCCATTCTAGAAGCAACAAAACAATGTGCCTAAATGATGGGAAAGACCTACCTGAGAGTTAAATAGAGCTTTTCTCATGTCATCACATAAAGACAGCTTCTGATATTTATTTCTGCATGCTCCGATTGTAGTTTGTACTTCTCCCAGTCAGACTGCTGTTTGGTTAATTAGCATATATTTAATCAAATAAGAAAGTGCTGCAAATAGTGGTTATTCCACAGCATGAACTTACTCTCTAGAAAACTGATATCCAAAGTGACTTCCTCAACTCACACATGCCCCATAGATCTATGAGAAAACCCCACTTTCTAGCTCCATCAACAAGGTGTAGCCTTGAAGCCCCAGTTTTCAGTGACAGAACAAGCTTTCAATTCTTGGAAATACTCAAAAGCATCTCATGTTTCAATAGAAAAGAGGCAGAATTTGCAAAGCCATGATTTATTTATTTTTTTGGGGGGGGGTGTTGCAGGAATTTGTAAAGCAAAATGAAGATTTTTGCACCAGAAAAAAGTAGAACATTTGGCAATTTTCCTCAGTGACCATTTTTAAATTAATACCTGAGTGATGAAAGCTTATTCAGCAGAAATCCAGACGACTGAACGTATTTTGGGTTTTGCCAAAGTGAAAGTGGACACTTTTTAGGAGGGAGATGGACTTCAGCTTTAAAATTAAACAAAATATTCCTTACCACCTACCAGTATGTGTTTCCTTTTTATCGTCATTTTAGCCTTCATCTTCTTTTCATGAATAGAATAAGACCCTCTTATCTTTTTTGTTTATCTCTAGGGTCCAGCATCTGTCTGTCTTAATCCCGCTTACTGTAACACCGTACTGTAACACCGTGCAATCATTTGTGTTAGGAGGCAGGACAAAACTCCAAACCAAATGCAATTCATCATGTTGACATAACAAATGTGGACATTAATTAAAGATCAGCAGAACCCAGCACAGAAGTTTGCCTCCATCTGCTTGACCTCAGGTAATAACTATATTCCTTTAACCAGAACTGACAGGTTTTTTTGTATTTCTTGGGACTCACTAAAGTTGCCACCCTTGGTCTAACACTATGTGCCACAGAAAACAGGCAAACCCTATCCACCCCAACGTTTCTTTTCCTTTATCTACTTTTACACGTTTTCTCTTTTCATGTATAATTCTGTGTGACATATGCTGTGGGCATAGTTCATCTTCAGTACACATTTAAAGATGGAATCCAGCGTTCAGAGAACGAGATCACCATACATTTATGAAAATAGTTCCTTCTCGTCCCATTATCTCCATCTCCTATTGAGTGAGTCATGTTGAGAAAACTTATTGAATCTTATCGAGAGATGATCTTACACTGGTGGCCCATCCATTATCTGACAATATCTTCCGCAATTCTGATCTTCAGTAGTTTGCTGTTCAATTTTATATGAATTGCTTGTTGGAACCCGCTGGCAGCCAACAGAGCTGGCAGCAGAGTCAGACAGTGAGGAGGTTGGGGAAGAACAGGGGCCAGTCCTGGGGGATGAGGAAAGCTCAGATGAGGGCTCTGTGTCAGAGGCAGAGAGAGAATTAGACAGCAGTGAGGCAGAGGAACAGCTGGAGCCTGTTCCTAGTGTGTGCATGCGCAGAGCTGCCAGAAGATAAGAACAACTAGAAAGCAGGGGTGACTTATTGGGTAGAGATGAGCATCAAGACCATGTACTATATCAAGGTACTGAGAAAAAATATTTTAGCCATCTAGCAGGCAAAGTCCTGGATAGGACAGCTATCCAGATAGTGAAGCACATCCTTGTCTCTTGACAGATCAACAAGGTCAGGTACTGGAAGCATGGTCTGACTGGGAAGAATTTCATCTGGATCTCCTGAGCAAATGAATTCCGTGGGACTGTTACTGGCCACTTGTTCTTTAGACCCTTGTTCTTCCTGTATGTGAAGGCCACTTGGGAGGTGACAAGAAACTGTATTCACGTTGTGGTATTGGGTTTTTTTTGAGAGATGGCTGATTCTATTGCCTTACACCTCTTATTCCAGAGGTCTTTGCTGGACCAAACTGACCTGGACAATTTTTGCCCAGTCTCCCTTTTTTATGGGAACGTTGTTGAAAGTTATTGGTTTGTATTGCTACAAATGAGATGGATGAAACGGATGATCTTAATTGTTTTCAGTTGAGATTTAGATCTGGACATTATATTGAGATTGCATTGGTCATGCTTGTTTATGGACTATGGAATGATGTCATCACTGCCTGGTATAAATAAATAAAAGTTCCTTTATCCTTAATGATATGTTCACATTCTTGGAAGAAATGGGCAAAGCATTCCAAGCACATGATAAGATAGACTTGCCTTTGAGAAGCTTCAGTGAATAAGACCATCAAAACCAAGTGTGAGTAATAGTGCTTCAGAACCTACAAAAGCTAGTCAGAAATACCAATGAGATGACATCTTGTTGTATTTGTGGTGACTTTGAAGAGATCCACCAGCCATCATCACTTTGTGGTTCTTTGAGTGCTGTAAGGCCTTTCTTTGCCTTATTGTATTCTTGTATTCCTAAATATTTTTTGATTGCTGTCCTATGTTGTGTTATTATGTTATTAATATGCTGTATGCCGCTGTTATAAAACAAACATTATATATGTCAAAGTCCTTCAATTACATTACCATTCCTAGATAAAAGTTTAGCACCCAATTAGGTGCCCCATAAATATGAAAAGAACATTTTAATGAATTAATCTCATTTTACGTTCCTAAGAGACTTATTAAATGTTATGAAAAACAGAAGATAATTTACCTGCAATCCTGAAATTAGAATTATTTCAAAGTATTGATCTTTCATGTGATCAAATTTAAACTTCCACCCACAGCCTTTCATCATATGCAGTACATTTTCAATGCTAAAAAAAAACACAATTAAATCTAAAGCAATTAAATCAAAACTGCTAAGATATTAAGGGAATCAAATATTGATTTCCCAATTGTGGTTATAATGGTTCTCAAAAAACACCACATGAATTGTAAAAATATAAACCAAATAATATAATTGCAAATCATGGGAAGTAAAACCACTTCTTTATACTGAAGTCAAAGTTTGGACAAAGAAAACTCAATTTACTTAAAATACCTAAGAGAAATTATAGCCATGTGTCAAACCTAGATTCTATATTTATCTTAATAAATTTTCTTCTCTATAGTATCATTGAGAACCAGTTTGGTATAGTGATGGAAGCATCAGACTAGTAACTTGGAGACCATGAGTTCTAATCCTACCTTAGGTAGCAGGGAGACTTTGGACTAGTTATTTTCTCTTAATTCAAGAAAGAGATAATGGCAAAGCACTTCTGAAACATCTTGCCAAGAAAATTGCAGTAACTTACCCAGGCAAAATCTGAGAAGCAGACATAACTGAACAGAAGAAGAAAAAATCTTTGTCTATAGCCATGACTATTTTTGCTATTTGAGAGCAAAATATTATATTAATAATTTTTTATTAAACTGATCAAAATACTAAATACAAATAAAATTGAAAATAGTGGGAATAATATTCCCCCTCTCTCTCTCTCTCTCTCTCTCTCTCTCTCTCTCTCTCTCTCTCTCTCTCTCTCTCTCTCTCTCTCTCTCTCTCTCTCTCTCTCTCTCTCTCTCTCTCTCTCTCTCTCTCTCTCTCTCTCTCTCTCTCTCTTATGGTCAATGACTGAAATCTAGTTAAAGAAGGTAGAAATTAAAGTTATCAGTATAATCGGTTACAATACATTTTACAAACCATAAAATGAAAATTGGCAGTTAATTAATTTTCTCCAAATTGGCTTAATTATTCCAAATTATTTCAGAACATTTATACATTAAATAAAACTTTTTTTCAGATGCTAAGATGCCGTTGGATCTAAGGATTATATTACATTTGTTCAGTTAAGCCTAGGGGGGTGGAGTCAAGAGAGTTATTAGCTCATAATTGTTACATTCCCACAAACAATCTAAGTCCAACCCTTTTCAAATTCCATTGACTCATAGCTAGCACCAATCTAGCGCTTACCATTAGTCGGCTCAATTCTTGTGTATAGGCATGAGGAGTAAATCATCTTAACTGGAACTTAATGTAGAGTCTTGGTTCTTCATGCCTGGTCTATAGAAATATAGAATGTTTGGATGGAGTTCCATCATAATTATAAGAAAGATCTTTTGGAAAGAAGTTAAATATCAAATATGAACTGGTTTGAGAAAAGAAAAACTGGTTTGTTAGAAGAAGAGGCTAAGCAGAACTAAACTACTAGCCTTCATAAGACTTTCATTCAATCCCTCACCCCTTTCAATTTTTCTATTTCTACTTTACCACTGGTATGCCTGAAGAGCTTGAGAATCAATCAGAGATACCTACAAGCAAACCTAGTGTACTAGACATAAACAATAAAAGTGACAAAGCTTTTCTGATCAGAAGGAAATCTGATCAGTAGAAGTTGTTCGCTATTCTTTGGATTGGTAGTTGTTTTGGAGCATTATTATCTCTAATGATCTGAGTATTTTATTTGACACTTTAGTCTAATAAATCTAAATAATACAAAGAAGAGAATTAATGAATTCTGTAGAAAGGAAGCTCCCTACCATCTCAATTTATTTCTTCCCCCTTTCAAGACTGACTATAAATAATAAAAGAAATGTTAATTTATATTACAACACACATACACACACACACAAAAATATATATATTTGTTGCTTTGTTGCTTGTATCCCTATGATTTATATTGATAGTTTCCTAGTATGATTTGATTGCTTATTTGTACTCTATGACTATCATTAAGCATTGTACCCTGTGATTCCTAATGAATGTATCTTTTCTTTTATGTACACTGAGAGCATATGTACCAAAGACAAATTCCTTGTGTTTCCAATCACACTTGGACAATAAAGAAGTCTAGTCTATAATTTTATTTTATTTACATGCTCTTTACTAAAGCACTATGACTGGCAGTCACTATATGCAGAATAAAATGGGGTATCAGTCTACATTGATGACAATATTACATTCTGAATCTCCAGTATGGATGCAAGGATACAAATACTGAAAGCCTTTATCCAAAAACAGGAAATCTGAGTCTCTTGGGATACTGTTCAAGGATACAAAAACTAGGCTGAAATGCAGATGATACCGAAAAAGAGCACAGTTGTGATGTTTACATCTCTTTGCTTCCATCTAATTGTCATGTGGCATTTTTCAGCCTCAGGTTCATTGGCTTCCCTAAGAAGAAATGGAAACTCCTAGCACCAATGATGCTGTCCATTCTGGTTCAAGATGAGATGGGATTTGTGATTTAAACAACTCACACTTTGTGTTTCTCACCTATTATCTGGAAAGTTTAAGCAAGGCAAAATGCTGTCCCAATTGGTAAACCATAATTCATGCTGCTAACTATTAATCATGCCAAGAACAAAACTGCCCTTTTAGCCATAACAGGATTAATAGCTATGTTTGCAATATGCTTATTTCAAGGGTTATAAATGCTTAGCCAGGCATTATTTTTCCCATTTGTGGAAAATGATGGAGAACACACATGCAAGCAAACACACACACACACACACAAACAGAGAGAGAGAGAGAGAGAGAGAGAGAGAGAGAGAGAGAGAGAGAGAGAGAGAGAGAGAGAGAGAGAGAGAGAGAGAGTATTACACCTTTCAGATTTCTCTCATTTCTAACTCATTTGCTCAAGTGGCATTAAAATCATTTTAAAAGTGTATTTTTTTATTGCTAGAAGTATTATCTTAGTTGCCATGTTGTGTAAATCGGAATCAGTGAATAAAGATATTGGACAATATCTGAAAGGTACTTTTGGAATATCTTCAATGAGTCTATAAACTTGCAAGACGAAAAGAACTAAATTAAAAAAAAGGAGGGAGAACTAGTGAAGCAAGCCATGTTTTGCTGATCTGCAAAATTTTTACCATATTCACACAATACCCTAGCGTTAGTAAATTATTTAGTCTGGGAAACATTGCAGCAGATGATAGGGCTAACCATAGCTGGGAGTGGATTATCAGTCTTCCTCCTTTTTTTTCTGGTATCTTAGCAACCTTTGTGGCTGCTGACTGGTTGGCATTTCCTGATTTTTTTTTCCTGTTTCTAAAAACATGCAATGTAGGGTATATCCCTACCCATCCTCCTCTTGTCAGGAGAAAGAAGATGCTACTGAGTGCATGGGTCCTGTTTTTCTTGGAAGACTAATAGAAAAGAATATTTGTAGCTCAGGGTTGAACTGTGGGGTCCTTGCTGCTCTCTCAGATTGGTTGTTTTCTTGTAGGCATTTCATTACCCAACTAGGTAACATCATCAGAGCATTGCAAATATCTGCTAGAAAACAACCAAACTCAGTGATCACCAAGATCCCTACAGACTAATAGATGATTAACCATCAGTCTAGATTTGGATAATATTCTGGGGGACAAAAAAGGTAAGACCCCAACACATTTACACATTAACCACTATTACACACAGGCAGCTTGGCTTGCATATCCTTGACCTAGCACCCAACTATTTAACACTTGGGGATTCATTCTGGCAACAGGCTTCTCTGAGATGCAAATTATCGGTGCAGTCATTGTTACTGCCCAACCATTTCAACAGTGGGAGAAAAGAAATTCTGTCATTGCCAGATATGAATCACTAACTCTTAGGTGAATACATTATCATTTTAGATACCATCATTTATGCAAATCACCGAGCATGTATTATAAGATTAATCACATTAATTGTTTGAATAGGAATATCAATATTTATAACATCTCAACAACTTGCCGAGAAGAAGAAGAAGAAGAAGAAGAAGAAGAAGAAGAAGAAGAAGAAGAAGAAGAAGAAGAAGAAGAAGAAGAGGAGGAGGAGGAGGAGGAGGAGGAGGAGGAGGAGGAGGAGGAGGAGGAGGAGGAGGAGGAGGAGGAGGAGGAGGAGGAGGAGGAGAAGGAGAAGGAGAAGGAGAAGGAGAAGGAGAAGGAGAAGGAGAAGGAGAAGGAGAAGGAGAAGGAGAAGGAGAAGGAGAAGGAGAAGGAGAAGAAGAAATGGCCCTGTTCTAGTGAGTATGCTCCCTAAACCATAGCAGGGAAAAATACCAGTAATCCTTTCCATGTGACAGCTAGATTTCCCCTTCAAAACCCTACATTTAAGCAACATTCACCACTGTTCAACTGCTTATCTAACAGGTTCAGTTTTCTTGTATGCCCTGGAGCCAAGTTTAAAATTATATCTGGATGATAGGAAATTATATGAAGGTATTGGGTTGTCTAGTTTAATGAAAAGAAGGACCGGGGTGATAGGATAGCAGTGTTCCAATATCCATGGGGCTACCACTAAGAAAAGAGAGGGTCTACTTATTGTCCAAAGCACCAGAAGGAAAGATAAGAATGGATGAAACTAATCAAGGAGAAAAACAGCCTAGAATTAAAGAGAAATTTCCTGATAGTTAGAATAACCAACCAGTGGGTACTCCAACCTTGGGATTTTTCAAAAAGAGGTTGGACAACTATTTATCCACAATGGTATAGGATCTCTTGCCTGAGCAGGGGGTTGGACTAGAAGTCCCTTCCAACTCTGTTATTCTGTTGAGATGTAAGGATGGTCCTTGACGGTCAATGCAGATTCACGGTCCTTCAACCAGTGAATAATAGCTTCTTCGAGATCTAGAAGGTGACATCATAAACATATCAACCTATTTTCCTTATTTCCCTCCATTCATCTCTTCTCCATTACTGAGCCATTCCTCTGCATATGTGTAAAGAATAGGAGGTTGGTTGTTTCAAAATAACAATCCTGAACTTTTGAAAGCTCTCAATCACCCTGTATTACATCTTCACATCTTCTTGCATTCCTGACATTCTTAGATTCATTTCTACTGTCTCCTTCTTGAGAGAAATAGGATTCCCCATTTCTGTGATGGTTTTTGTTTGGTGAGTAAAAAGTAAAAGGTAAAGGTTCCTCTCATACAAATGTGCTAGTCGTTCCCAACTCTAGGGGGCATTGCTCATCTCAGTTTCAAAGCCAAAGAGCCAGTGCTGTCTGAAGACATCTCCGTGGTCATGTGGCCGACATGACTAAATGCTGAAGACGCATGGAACACTTTTACCTTCCCACCAAAGGTGGTCCCTATTTTTCTACTTGTATTTTTACATGATTTTGAACTGATAGGTGGGCAGAAGCTGGTACAAGTAGCAGGAGCTCATTCCATTATGTGGCGCTAGGGATTCAAACCACCAAATTGCCGACCTTTCTGATCAACAAGCTCAGCGTCTTAGTCAGTGAGCCACTGCGTCCCTTTCTGTTTGGTGGATACTACAAAGCAAATTAAAATCAGGTGTTCACTTCTGCTGGAATCGAAAAAGAGACATAATTTTTCTTGGTGGGGAATAAGAATGTCAATATCAGTTCAAACACCCCCCCTCCCAATCTCTCTCTCACTCTCTCACTTCTGTCTGTCTCTTTCTAAAGATTATGCTTATGCTTAGTAAATGAAGAAAAGAATTAGTGATGCTCTCTTCATTTCCTGTCTTCCCACAGATGGTGATAAATTCAAATTCAGACTCCATTAAACCTGAGTAGAGAAACTCAGCAGGTGGCTACGCTAATGGAAAATCCTGGCTTTGGAATAATGGGAATTACAACCGACAGCTCTTCTACACCACAAAAAAGATGATGTATTCCTATTGACAGGGCTGCTTTTGAGTCCAGAAGGCTGATCTGATCGTTCAAGGCTGGCACGAGGGAGGCGAAAAGGCTCGTGGGCATTTTTTTCCCCCTTCGGCCACACCACTATAATTTGTGCCATCAGAACCTTCCATTATATTTCATTGTACAAATCTCATTGAAGTTGGAGAGAGTAGGGCTAAAATTCACTCCATTTGGCCTTCAGGCATGGCATATATTTGTTCTCCCCTCCTCTTACCACCACCCTTGGTTTAAAGGACAAATAAAGGTTGACAGACAACAGCATTTCCAGCTAGTGCTGTATATTTTTTAATGCTGACATTCCTAGCCCAAAATGCCTTTTGTGACTCCAGGAAAACCCATCTGAGAGAGAACTTGTGTTGTTGTTTTTTTTCCTAAAAAATGCATAGACTGCCTTGGGGGATAATGATTGATATTGTGCTATAATTTCTCAGAATATTGCATCTGTGCAGTTTTTTTTTAAAAAAATAGATCTTTAAAAGGTATAATCTTTATTGCAAAAAACAAACAAACATCGGAATTGCTTTAAACATGCTATCTTCTCAACTTGACTGTTGCATTCTGCTAATTAATAAATAAATGATTATCATTCCTCTTCTGCAGGCTTACTCATCATATGAATATCTAGCAAATCCCCTAATATGGGACTGGTACAGTATTTATATTTACATAGAACATAGTAATATATATTACATACATACATGCATGCATGCATGCATGCATGGATGCATGCATACATACATACATACATATATACGTATGCAATATATATTAGGGGTTGAATGAAATGTTGGATTTATAAAATATCATTTGAAAAAGTCACTGTCCAGTAAAATATTGAAGCATGGTCAAGAACAAGTGTTACTTCTAAAGGGATTCTCAAATAAATGTGAAAACATGATATGGCCATAACATAGATATTGTATATTCTGCTGTGCTTTTCTTGATACAGAATAATGTACATTTTGCTTCCCTTCAATGTGTTTGAAAACTAAAAAGGTAATTTAAGATAATGCAATATTGGAATCAAATTCAAAATATATAAATTACATCATCTTTTAAAATTATTTTTTTAAATGAGGTATGGGTTATTTCCTGTCACTATATGATTTCTATTTCTTTCAGGAAGAAAGAAGTGCTCAAGTACATCACAATTTCAAAAGGTAATATTTAAAATCGTTTATGTGGCGAAGCAGATTAAATTCTCAAATATGAATTGTAGTGTCTAACATTTAGATTACACTTCTAATTTTACCCTATTTTCTGAAGATTGAGCTACTTCTAAACCACTTTAATTTACAATGGTTTTTAACTTCTAAAGAAAGTAGGAATGAAAATGTGATCCAGAGATTGGCAAATACCAGCAGAAGCAAACTCTGCATAGAAAGCGGGGAAATACTTCTAAGACGTCAGTGTGTAAAAAGGGATTCCGTTCTCTTTTAATGCTTATCTAAAAATGTATCCCTCTCCGGAAGAGCGATCATCACTTGGTCTCTTGATCATTCGTCTTCTTTCTCCTTGATTCCAAATTGTAATTGGAACTTCAATAAATTGTTTGATTCCCCTTCTCTCCCAACACTCCTATAGAGGTAATCCTGAATTTACAATCATTTGTTTAACTGCTCAATGTTACAAAGATGCTGAACAAAGGGACCAGTCCTCGCACTTACAACCTTTGAAAGTCTCTGCAGTCAAAATCATGCACACGTCAACTAACCTGCATTTATGACAATTGCAGCTTGTGAAAGTCACATGATCACCATTTTTTTTAACTTCCCGGGAGGCTTTTGACAAGCAAAGTGGAGTAAGGAAGCCAGATTTGCTTAACAACCTCATGATCTGCTTAATGGCTACACCAAAAAAGAACATAAAGTTGGGTGTGTGACTCACTTAATGACTGTGTCACTTACTGAAAGGAGTACAGGTCCCAATTGCAGTCATAAGTTGAGGACTATCTATAGCTAAAACTTGATCTTCAGTGCTTTAGACAGATGGTTACCTACTGTAAGTATCTCAAGCAAGAAGGTTAGGAGGCGATGGAGAGGAATATTAGCAACTCTGTCTATCCAATATATTATAAGAGTTTCTGGGGCACAGAAAGAGCCCAGCACTGTCCGTAGGCATATAGCTCTTCCATATTGCTGTCACTTTAGAGTTTATTTAAAGGAAAGGTGTTTACCTTAAAAAAATAATAATGGAATTCATTCCAGAAAAAGCAGGCTTCCTGATTTATTTATTTTTCCCAGTATTTATAATCAACTCCAGTCCCGAGGGACTCTGGGTGGTATACAACGAAAAGGAAACCAGAAAGCAAAAGGAAACAAAAAGGGAAAAATACATGGGAATAAAATCCAAGCTCTTATGTGTCAGGAAAAATAGCCATCTTAGATGATTTAAAAATCTTAAGTGGGATAAAGTTTGCATTTCTGCAATATATTTTGCCCCCTCAAGATGTTTTCTGGTGCTCCCATGTTGCTTTATGGTTTTCTTTTAAATAAAGGATGGCGATTGGAACATTAAATGAACACCACAACGCATTCTGTTACCGTGTTTCCCCGAAAATAAGACAGGGTCTTATTTTCTTTTGAACCCCCCTTCCCCGAAATAAGTACTTGGCCTTATTTTCAGGGAGCTCTTATTCTTTTTGATGTTCAGGAGGTGGCGAGAGTGGTCACTGCTGTTGTGTTGCAATATTTTGGGGGAGGGCTTATTTTTGGGGACGTCTTATTTTAGCGCATGTGCTCAAAAGCCTGATTGGGTTTATTATCCAGTGAGGTCTTATTTTCTGGGAAACAGGGTACTTGTCTAAAAATATCCTTGACATGAGATCATGAGAAATACATTTGTAATTCAGGTGTATATGCCAATGACACATGCCATGAACTGTATTATTCTTGAAAGAGACGTCATTTAAAAGAGAAGAGGTTTGACCATGCAGGGAACAGTCAAATTCTGACATGGGAGTCTTTTCTTTTGATTTTTTTTAATTAAACAAAGATTTTTTTAAAAAAAAAGTGACAGAAACATAGAACAAATAGAAAAAAAGAGATTATAAAAAGGTAAAAGAAAAAGTGAAGCACAACAAAGCCAAATATCTAAAATAACTATTTCCAATTTTCTTTGAAGCAATTACAAATGTAGCAATTATTACCTCTATCTTCCCATATTGCATATTAGAGAGTCCTTTGCACAAACAAACTTTTTCCTCAATCAATTCCCAAATCAGCAGATCATTTTTTATCTCTTTTCATCAAAATGTCAATAAAGAGTTTCCAGTTTTTATAAAACAGTTGCATTCCCTCCTTAATCAAGAAATTCAATATGGCTATTTCTGCAAACCCAGCCATTTCTCCAATATTGGTGTTTCTCTGGTCTTCCATCTTTAAGCCTATAAAGTTCCCATATTAAAAAAAGAAAAAAAATAGATCTAGGAAACTACAGATCCATCAGCCTGACCTCAATACCAGGGAAGATTCTGGAAAAGATAATCAAGCAATGAATCAGCATACACCTGCAAACAAAGAAATAACCAAAAGCCAACATGGGTTTGTCAAAAACAGATCATGCCAGTCTAATCTTATTGCATTCTTTGACAAAGTGACAAACGTAGTAGACCAGGGGAAATAATTTACTTTGACTTCAGTAAGGCATTTGACAAAGTAGACCATAACCTACTACTTGATAAAATAGAAAAAATGTGGGTTAGGCAGCATCACCACCAGATGGATTTGTAACTGGATGCATACAACATGTAGTCCTCAATAGAATTGCATTTACATGGAGGGAGGTATTCAGTGGGGTACCCCAGAGTTCTGTTTTAGGCCCAGTACTCTTTAAAATATTTGTCAATGATTTGGACGAGGGGATAGATGGGGAACTCATCAAATATGCAGATGACACCAAGCTGGCAAGAATAGCCAACACTCCAGAAAGTAGGCTTAAGATACAGAAGGATCTTGACAGACTTGAACATTGAGCACTATCTAACAAAATGAAATTCAATGGGGAAACAACTAAGGCTCTACATTTAGGCAAGAAAAACGAAATGCACAGGTACAGTATATGTGGTGCCTTGCTCAATAGTGGTGACTGTGAGAGGGCTCTTGGAGTCCTAGTGGATAAATATGAGCCAGCAGTGTGCAGCAGCTGCCAAAAAAGCCAACACAGTTCTAGGCTGCATAAACAGAGGGATAGAATCAAGATCACGTGAAGTGTTAATTCCACTTTATAATGCCCTGATAAGGCTACACTTGAAATACTGCATCCAATTCTGGTCGCCACGATGTAAAAAAGATGTTGAGACTCTAAAAAGAGTGCAGAGAAGAGCAACAAAGATGATTAGGGGACTCGAGGATAAAACATATAAAGAACGGTTGCTAAAACTGGATATGTCCAGTTTTATGAAAAGAAGGATTGGGGTGACATGATAGCAGTGTCCCGATATCTCAGGGATTGCCACAAAGAAAAGGGAGTCAAACTATTCTCCAAAGGACCTGAGGGTAGAACAAGAAGCAATGGGTGGAAACTAATCAAGGAGAGAAGCAACTTAGAACTAAGGAGAAATTTCCTGACAGAAAAAATAATCACTGGAACAACCTCCTCCAGAAGTTGTAAATGCTCCAACACTGGAAGTTTTTAAAAAGAGATTAGATAACCATTTGTCTGAAGTGGTGTAGGGTTTCCTTCCTAAGCAGGGGTTTGGACTAAAAGACATCCAAGGCCCCTTCCAACTCTGTTATTCTATAATAGCTTCGGTGCAGTTATCATATTTAAAACAATAGACTATTAGCCCTTTCTAGATGATTTCTATAAATCCTAATAACAAAAGTTCAAGTTTCATCTGACGGGTAACTATTTGCATCCAGCATCTTTTCACTTTTTAACATGTCCTAAAGTGATTAGAATTATGTTTATACCTCTTCGATAATTTTGCTGGTGTCATATCCCAATGATACAGTATACAGTGGGGCAAAAAAGTATTTAGTCAGCCACCAATTGTGCAAGTTCTCCCACTTAAAAAGATGAGAGAGGCCTGTAATTGGCATCATAGGTAGACCTCAACTGTGAGAGACAAAATGTAAAAAAAAAAGACCAAACAATCACATTGGCTGATTTGGAAATAATTTATTTGCAAATTATGCTGGAAAATAAGTATTTGGTCAGTATCAAAAGTTCATCTCAATATTTCGTTATATATCCTTTGTTGGCAATGACAGAGGTCAAACGTTTTCTGTAAGTCTTCACAAGGTTGGCACACACTGTTGCTGGTATGTTGGCCCATTCCTCCATGCAGATCTCCTCTAAAGCAGTGATGTTTTGGGGCTGTCGCTGGGCAACATAGACTTTCAACTCCCTCCAAAGGTTTTCTATGGGGTTGAGATCTGGAGACTGGCTAGGCCACTCCAGGACCTTCTTACAAAGCCACTCCTTCATTGCCCAGGCAGTATGTTTGGAATCATTGTCATGTTAAAAGACCCAGCCACGTTTCATCTTCAATGCCCTTACTGATGGAAGGAGGTTTGCACTCAAAATCTCACAATACATGGCCCCATTCATTCTGTCCTGTACACAGATCAGTCGTCCTAGTCCCTTTGCAGAAAAACAGCCCCAAAGCATGATGTTGCCACCCCCGTGCTTCACAGTAGGTATGGTGTTCTTTGGATGCAACTCAGCATTCTCCCTCCTCCAAACACGACAAGTTGTGTTTCTACCAAACAGTTCTATTTTGGTTTCATCTGACCATATGACATTCTCCCAATCCTCTTCTGGATCATTCAAATGCTCTCTAGCAAACTTCAGATGGGCCCGGACATGGACTGTCTTAAGCAGGGGGACACGTCTGGCACTGCAGGATCTGAGTCCCTGGCGGCGTAGTGTGTTACTGATGGTAGCCTTTGTTACGTTGGTCCCAGCTCTCTGCAGGTCATTCACTAGGTCCCCCCGTGTGATCCTGGGATTTTTGCTCACCGTTCTTAGGATCATTTGGAGCCCACGGGGTGAGATCTTGCGTGGAGCCCCAGATCGAGGGAGATTATCAGTGGTCTTGTATGTCTTCCATTTTCTAATTATTGCTCCCACAATTGATTTGTTCACACCAAGCTGCTTGCCTATTGCAGGTTCAGTCTTCCCAGCCTGGTGCAGGTCTACAATTTTGTTTCTGGTGTCCTTTGACAGCTCTTTGGTCTTCACCATAGTGGAGTTTGGAGTGTGACTGTTTGAGGTTGTGGACAGGTGTCTTTTATACTGATGACAAGTTCGAATGGGTGCCATTGATACAGGTAATGAGTGCAGGACAGAGGAGCCTCCTAAAGAAGAAGGTACAGGTCTGTGAGAGCCAGAAATCTTGCTTGTTTGTAGGTGACCAAATACTTATTTTCCACCATAATTTGCAAATAAATTATTTCCAAATCAGCCAATGTGATTGTTTGGTCTTTTTTTTTACATTTTGTCTCTCACAGTTGAGGTCTACCTATGATGCCAATTACAGGCCTCTCTCATCTTTTTAAGTGGGAGAACTTGCACAATTGGTGGTTGACTAAATACTTTTTTGCCCCACTGTACCATTAGAAAAAGTTTTCTTATAAATTGTGAAACAATGTGAATATATAGATCTTCTAACCACATTCTTTCCCAATGAGCCATGTGAATATTTTACCACAGGGATGACTAACCTTTTTGGTGTCGAGTTCTCAAAGCGTGCGCATGCATGTGCGAATGCATGTGTGAATGTGTATGTGAATGTGTGTGTGAATGTGTGTGTGAATGTGTGGAAATGTATGTGCGAATGCGCATGTGAATGTGTGTGCAAATGCATGTCAAATGCATGTGCGTATCCACATGTGAATGTGCGTGCAAATACATGTCAAATGCATGTGCGAATGTGCATGTGAATGTGTGTGCGAATGTGTGGAAAATGCATGTGTGAATGCGCATGTGAATGTGTGTGTGAATGCATGTTAAATGCATGTGCGTATCCGCATGTGAAAGTGTGTGTGAATGTGTGTGCAAATGCATGTGCAAATGCATGGCAAAGGCATGTGCGAATTGGCATGTGAATGTGTGTGCGAATGCATGTGTAAATGCATGTGCGAATGCACATGTGAATGTGTGTGCAAATGCGTGTGGAAATGCATGGCAAATCCATGTGCGAATCTGCATGTGAATGTGTGTGCAAATCCATGTGCGAATGTGTGGCAAATCTATGTGCGAATCTGCATGTGAACGTGTGTGCGAATGTGTGGCAAATGCATGTGCAAATGCACATGTTAATGTGTGTGCAAATGCTTGTGCAAATGCATTGCAAATGCATGTGCAAATCAGCATGTGAATGTGTGTGCGAATATGTGTGCAACCCCTAATTACAATGCGAGGGCCCCCTGTGCCTGCGACCTGCTCCCCCTCGCCCATTTTTGGCTTCCAGGTTGGTGCAGGAGGCCTTCCAGGCCCAAAATGAGGCATGGGCACACACAGACATGCATCCCCAAAATGCAATGCAAGCGCCCCAGGCAGGCACATGCACGGCAGAGACCCCAAGACCAGCAGGCTGGTGGGAGGCACATGCACATGCTCAGTGGAGCTGGCCTGGGGTGACGGCTGGCGTGCCCGCAGAGGAGGCTCTGTGTGACACCTGTGAAGTGCGTGCCATAGGTTTGCCATCCTGGTTATAACCAAAATCATTGGCCCATTTTACCATACAATCTTTAATTTGTTTTTCCTCCCTTTCAAAACCCAATAAACGTTTATCCATTTCAGCAGTCACATGCTCATCCTTTGTATAGATATTTTCACGTTAGAATTCTGTTTTATCGTACTCTATTCCTGATACTCTTTTTTAAAAAAAATACGTATTAAACCTTTCCCTTAATTGTGAAATTCTGCCGTGGAAGTCTTGATCAAAATAGAGCCGCTCATCTTCCTACATTAGGGATATATCCTATTACGATGGCTGACTATATCATGGCTTAGACAAAGTGTTGTCTGATCAACAGACTTAATGCATAAATGTCTGCAGGGAACAGGCAGCAGCAAAATGTGGACAGATGTTTGGCTCTCTCTGGAGCTCATCAGTGGAGTTCAGCTGCTTTATCTGTCAGATGGGTGATCCCCAAGACTGGATTCACAAGAGCTCAATACATTCTGATGTGGGGGAGGGTGATCCCATAAGCCACAGAGGAAATGATTTGCTATTCATAATCCTTTCAGGAAAAGTTGCCCTTCCTAGCTGCACATTCAAGAGCCATTCATGGCTCTTAGGTGGCCCGAGATGTTTGCGTTTGTATGCTTGTGAGAGAGGCAGACAGATATGAAAAAGGCAGTATGAAAAAAAAATGGCATTTCTGACTATCTGGGACATGAAATCAGCTGGCAGTGCTGTATTTACTCCAAAGGATGACGGATCTCAATTAAAAACAACATCCACCCCAAAAGGCAGACAAAATAGGATATGCACATGCATACACATATGTACACTATTGATGGAGGAAAATATAGTACAATGCAAAGCTTTTCTTGTCAGCTCCACCAAGTTCTCATCCCCCCTAGTCAATAGATGAACCTGAGGCAGTGATATATTGTATATGCTTACACACACATATATGCAAAGGTTATACATCGGCAAAAGGCAGGTTCCAAAAAGATCGGGAACCTCTGCATATTAGAACCATTCACACAAGCCACACATTTGTCTACGTTCATTTCTCATTTAATTTGGCAGAAACTGCAAAGAAAAGAGATCAAGAGGGGAGGGAATAGAAGGGTTAAAAGGAAATAGGGGAGGGGAGGAGAGAAGAGGAGGCCATTAAGATGTATTAAAGGTTGCATTCAGCAGAAAAGCAGTCCTCTCAGCTTCAAAGTTATCTATGCTGGTCATTTATTTCAACAGATATTGTTTACCTTTTTGGTAGGGCTAACAAATTGGCCAGCAAAAACCTGGATAACTATTAGATGCCAACAAAGAGTTTGCATCTTTTGCCTTTCTTTTGCTAGTCCCTCCTCCCTTCCCTTTGTTTTCAACAGCTTTGTGCCCAGACGAGCAAAAAAAATTAACCCTCCCTCTTAATTTACAGGTAACTATTTTTGAAAAATGCTCGTATTTTAGCAGTACTTCAGAGACTCCGTCTGTTTAGATTGGTTGGATATTAATTAACCTGACTATTTGCAAGTACTTTGGGTTATTGTGTTAGCATGTACAGATTAGGGGAGGGACTATGAGCTTTGCATCACAACTAACTAACCCTAACCCTAGCATTTTCTACAAATGCTGCAGGGACTGCTCTTTTTTTCAGATCAACTGATTGTTGATCCATTGGTTGTGACAGGAATTGATCGACTAGCTTGTTGTCCAAGGCTGACATCATGGGCTGAGAGAGAGTGAACTGGCTCAAAGTCACCCAGCCAGCTTTCATGCCTAAGGCAGGACTAGAAATCACACTCCCCTGGTTTCTAGTCTGGTGCCTTAACCACTAGACCAAATATTTATCTATCTCTCTATATCTGTCTGTCAGTCTGTCTGTCTATCATCATCTATCTATCTATCTATCTATCTATCTATCTATCTATCTATCTATCTATCTATCATCTATCTATCTATCTATCTATCTATCTATCTATCTATCTATCTATCTATCTATCATCTATCATCTACCTATCTACCTATCTACCTATCTATCTCTATCTCTGTCTATCTATGTGTTTATGTCTATCATCTGTCTGTCTGTCTGTCTGTCTGTCTGTCTGTCTGTCTGTCTGTCTATCATCTATCTATCTATCTATCTATCTATCTATCTATCTATCTATCTATCTATCTATCTATCTATCATCTATCTAATAGTCCGTTTCTCTTTTCATATCACAATTAGATCCTGCTTTTTGGATATTAATACCTGATTCTCCCAGCTCATTACACCCATCTGAGTGTGATTCCAATGTCAACTAGCAAATTCTTGTTATTGCACTGAACCTTTTTTCTCCAGAAACCCACAATTTCACACCAATTCTGTTCTTAAGGGTTAGGAGACCATCCAGAGGAGAATCTGAAGATGCAAGGGATGGGCTTCAGAAGACAGAAGAATTGTTCCAATTCCCTTCATAAATGAAAAATAATGAACCAACAACAATACAAACCTGACAAAAGTACAGTTTACTCCAGATATGGGACTGACACAGAACCTATTTCCATACAAACAATTTATAAATTCCCTAAACTATGTTGCAGTGATATCATGTCTGTACTTATTTCATTTCAGTACTGATATCACCATGCTGGTGGCTAGACTACCATATACTTCTCTAGTCAGAAAATGGGCAGCCTTCTGCTCTTTCCTTGGATAGAAATTCAGTCTTCAATTAGAGCCAAGTGGTGTCAGTACAAACTGAGAGCCCACCACATTGGAGTTAGATTTCAATTAAGTTTGCTAATTTGTTTGTTTGTTTCTTTTATGTTTCCCACTTTTATTATTTTTATAAATAACTCAGGGCAGCAAACATATCCAATACACCTTTCTCCTCCTGTTTTCTCCACAGCAATCCATGAGGTGAACTGACAGAGAGTGACTGGCCCAAGAGCACCTAGCTGGCTTTCACATCTAAGACATGAGTAGAATTTACAGTCTCTTAGCTTCTAGTCAGATGCCTTACCACTAAACCAAACTACCTCTGTGAAGGTTTTGGGGTCACCATCTTTGCCAGGTTTTAAGAAAAGGCTAAACAGTCAGTTGTGGAAAATGGATTAATAAGGCTTCCTTTTACACTGAATGATCCTGGTGGTTCCTTCCAACTCTGTTGAAGCCCTGGATAAAAACGATGGAGGCCCACATTGAACTTATTGTGTGATACTGGGTTGCTATAATCATAAATAGGAGTGGAAAAAGGTCAGACACATTGTTTTATATGTTGTAGGTAAGACAATATACAAGCAAGGTCAACGGGTAAATGAAGATTCAGTCATCCAGGCCAAAAGTATCTAAAAGGTTAAGTCATGGCAACTGGACCAAAGTTTATTAAAACTGAAACATTTCATTACTCATCCAAATAACTTCTCCAGAACGACTCTCTGACTCTCTACCTACCCAATTTTTCATTGAGAGTGAAGAAATTACTTGGATGAGTAGCAAACCAAACCAAAACATTCATTTTAATATTGAGTTGCAGTACAGGCAGTCCTTGACTTATGACCACAATTGAGACCAAAATTGTTGTCGCTAACCAAAACATTTGTTCGGAGAATTTTACAACCTTCCTTGCCACCGTTGTTAAGTGAATCACTGCAGTTATTCCGTTAGTAATGCAGCTTGTAAAGTGAATCTGGCATCCCCATGGACTTTGCTTGACATAAATACCATCATGAATACATGCCGGTTGCCAAGCAATTCGAATCTTGATCCCATGACTATGCGGATGCTACAATGGTTGTAAGTGTGAAAAACAGCCATAAGTCACCTTTTTTTCAGTGCTATTATAACTTTGAACAGTCCCTATCAGTGGTGGGTTCCGGATCCCATCCAACCGGTATGGTTGGAACGGGCCCGGCGTCACCCACATGGATGTGCACAGTGCGTGCTTGCATCATACCTGCCTGTGATGCCTCCGCAAGCCTCCGCGATGCTCCAGCTGCTCAGTGGAGCATCGGGCAGGCGCTGTATACGCCATGCACATGCGCGGAAGTGCCAAAGGCTTAAAGGACAGGTAAGGAGCTCAGGCGGGCAGATGGGCCCTCCAGAGCACTGTACCGGAACGGTACCCGGTGCTCCGGGCAGGCTCCAGTACGCCCGTACCGAGGCATACCACCTGCAACCCACCACTGCCCCTAAATGAACAGTTGTAAGTTGAGGACTACCTCTTGGGCTTCAAATGCAGACCTACCGTGGAGTTTATTTTCATCACTGGCCATTAGTGGCCATTAGTGAAACAAACCCTCAGTCAATTAAAGAAAATGTCAGATTGTGCAAGAGGAAAAAAATCCATTCTTTTACCAGCTTCTGTACGTTGAAAGGCTCCCTCTAGTTTTCTTCCCTCCTTGTTGTGCTTAACTCTTGAATACTCACAACATGTCTGTAAAATGATCGGACTGCGTACTTTTAAACATTAACACTTCCAAGGACCTCCGTGCAGCAGTCACAACTATATTTCATCCAATTGCATTCATTTGTTTAGGCAGGCCTATCTTTTAATAAGGGCAAAAATGTCTGTGTGCTTGTGTGTGTGTGTGTGTGTGTGTGTGTGTGTGTGTGTGTGTGCTTAAAAGGAAGCTGAGAGCAACCTGAACATTTCCCCTAATGCATCCCTGAAAGCAATTAGAGGAACTCTCTTTAACGGCACCGTTTCATTTAGCTGTCCCTGCAGCGGTTTTAACGTTATTATTTTTTTTAAAAGAAAAAGGGAGGTGACCTGAAAAGGGCCCCCTTTTTTAAAAAAATGTGTGTGTGTTTTTTTTTTTAAAGATGTAATATATGTCCTTTTTTTAATGTGACTGCTGTTGTATGCTTTTGAGCTGGCTAACAACTATAGATAAGCAAACGAAAGAGAGGGCAACCTTTCTTATATCCTGTGAAGAGGTGAGTACCTGAAGTGTTTCTATGAAAGGGAACCTTAGAATTTTCTGAAAGGGTTTCTTATAGAGAACGAGAGGCTGAGACCTTCATCGCACCTGAAGGCACATTATTCTTAATAATGCATAGCTGTACCCCTCCTTCCTTCCTTTCTGATTTTATTTTATTAGGGTTTTTTTTTTTTTGGCAAGGAAGTTGCTGGACGATGTTTTACAGAGTGGAAAGAGGAGAGGGGGGGGGGAGGAAATCCCGCTTCCTGTATCTTTCACAGCTCTTTAATTTGTGCCCTATCACTTTTATTTCCTCTTGCTTTAACACCAGATTTGGTTTAATTAAATTTATGTCAAATGAATACATGAAACAAGAAAGAAATCAGAAAGCCTGCAGTTGCCCATTAGTGAGTCACTGACTGCACATTGAAAAGGCTTTTTGAAGCTTGGCTCTCGGCCAGAACAAGCTTCTAGGGATTCTCACAGACACCCAGGATGCTTTGAAGGAAGAGACTTGGGGTTGACCTGAACCTGCTCAACGGAATCAGTCCCAATCCTCAGAGGCTGGATCTCAAGTCTTCTATCTTTAACAGTTTGCCTGTCAAGGGCGAGCAGCAGGGATGGGGGAAAGCACAAGCAAGGTTCATAATTAATTAGATCAGATCCTTTAATTTCGTTTGTTTTACCGATAAAAGCCACGCTGTCTGTAGCTATTTCATCATGATTAGGAAATACAACAATATGTCATAATTACACCTCCAGCTTTTCTTTTCTTTTTTTCTAAATCCGCAGCGCTTGATCTCACTAGGAGGCTAAAACCTAGGCCTTGGAAGTCTATAAATATCCGAGTGGGTTGTCGGCACCGTGCATATTCGATGGTTTGCGCGGTTTTGATGAGCCCAGGTTTCAGCAGTAACTTGAAAACACAAGAGGTTGTAGACACAGCAGTGTCCAACCTTGGCCACTTTAAGATCTGTGGACTTCAATTCCCAGAATTCCCCAGACAGCACATGCTGGCGGGGGAATTCTGGGAATTGAAGTCAACAAGTCTTGACTTCAAGTCAACAAGTTGCCAAGGTTTGGATATCCCTAGTTTAAACATTTCACCATCCCATTCTGTACCTGATGAAACCAAAGGGCTATGTCAGGGGTCAGCAACCTGGGACTCTGGAGCTGCATGTGGCTCTTTCGTCCCTCTTCTGTGGCTGCCTGTTGCCGGTTGGCACCACAATTTTGAGAGGAGCTACTGGTTGGGAGAGGGAAAGCACTGTGTGCCAGGAGGAGACTCTATGGCAAGGAGCAGGTTTTCTTGACAGCTTCACAATTGATAGGGCTTTTGGTTAGGAAAGGTAAAGGAAAAAGGATGCTGCACTAGGAGGAGATTCTATGGTGGGGGGACTGGACTACCGGTTGGCTCCAGAATTGAACGGTGGGCTTCCGGTTAGGACCTTTGTGGTTCTTTGAGTGTTTAAGGTTGCCGACCTATGTCAAAACTGTTCTACTTTCCTTTACCGGCAACTTCTTAGAATCTCTCTGATGTATGTAACTCCTTGCCTAACTACCGAATTATGGTACGCCTCATTTGATGGAGCTAAAATATAATCCTATTAAGATTTTCACTCACTTCCCAAGCCAGAGCACTTAGGTACTGTATCTGTGAAAACATGCCAAGAAGCTATTTAGCTGACACTGTCTTCTTCTGCCACTTGTGTGTGATGGGTTTTCATTCAGCAGAGCATCTGGGGGGAAGTAGCACCGAGCATAGATAACACTTGGATAAGTGTGTCCTGCTGCTGTGTTGAAACACTCGTGTGAACATAATCCGACATAATCAGATAATTTGGATATGGACACCTATGGAAAGGCTGAAGTCTCACATTTTCTATGATTAGCCGATGAGATCCCAAATAGGAACTTGGCAAATTCCAACAAATTAACAGAGTCCAGAAAGAAGGAGCTTCCTGTGTGACCCATCTTCAAAGAAAATGAAGTATGTTCAGAACTAGTTATGATGCTGCATCCGGATGATCTTCAATGGCAACCCCACGCGGAGTGCATTGTAGTAGTCCAGTGATGGTGAACCTTTTTGTTGTTGGGTGCCAAAAATGTGAGGGCACATGCACAATAGTGCATGTGCGTGCCAGGGCCTATAATGCAAAGCATCCCCCCACATGTGCATGAGCGCAGAAAACCCTCTCCCCATGTGTGCCACACTTCTTGCTTCCAAGCTGAGCTTGGTATTTCCTGCGGGAGGCCAGGGGAGGCCGTTTTCACCCTTCCCAGGCTCCAGGAAAGCCTCTGCCTGGGAAAGGAGGAAAGTGAGGACAACGAGCCTACTGGAAGTTCATTTTTGAACTTCCGATTGGCCTGTTGGGCCTGTTTTGTGCCCTCCCCAGGCTCCGGAGGCTTTCCTGAAGCCTGGGGAGGGCAAAAACAGCCTCCCCCGGCCCTCTGGAAGGCCGAAAATCAGCTGGCCGGTGCACGCATGCATACTGGAGGTGATGGCTCACGTGCTGGCAGATATGGCCCCACGGGCCACCTGTGGCATGCGTGCCATAGGTTCGCCATCACTGTAGTAGTCCAACCAAGCAATAACTAAGGCATAAGTGATTCTGAGAAAAGCCTCCCAATCCCAGAAAGGAGCAGGATCTTCCCTCCATCCCTCCTCTTCTCAAGAAGCCATCTCTGGACCTAGCACAGCTGGATAATTTTTGATTGGTCTCTAACCTCCTCCATTTGAGCAAGATTGTGAAAAATGTGGTTTGACTGCCGTTTCAGAGGATCTTGGATAAAGGGGATTATCCCCTTTTGGACCGGGGGGCCCTGCGCACAGTCACTCATGCGCTGGTGACGTCTCGTCTGGACTACTGTAATGCTCTCTACATGGGGCTCCCCTTGAGGTGCACCCGGAGACTGCAGTTGGTCCAGAATGCAGCCGCGCAGGTAATCATGGGGAGATCGAGGTTCTCCCATATAACACCTCTTCTGCGCGAGCTGCACTGGCTTCCTGTGGCCTACCGGGTGCGCTTCAAGGTGTTAGTCACCATCTTTAAAGCGCTCCATGGCATAGGGCCTAGTTATCTGCGGGATCGTGTCCTGCCCCATACATCCCTGCGGCCCATTCGCTCACACAGAGAGGGCCTTCTCCGGGTGCCGTCCTCTAGAGACTGTCAGAGGGCGGTGCCCAGGAGTAGGTCCTTCTCTGTGGCGGATCCCACCCTTTGGAACGACCTCCCCCCAGACATCAGGACAACAACCGATCTCCACTCCTTCCGCAGTAAACTGAAGACCCACCTGTTTCGGCTAGCTGGCCTGGCATAATCTCGACAACTGTTCCACCCCTTGGTTAATTTTAATTGTCAATGTTAGCTTTTAAACTTTTATTCTTATTGGGGTTTTAACTTCTCTGATTATTGTATTTATTTATTTTTACCTCCTTCTTTGTAGTCCGTAGACCTTTGCTTGTGTACGTCGCCCTGAGTCCCTGTGGGGAGAGGGGGCGACTAATAAGTCTGATAAAATAAATAAATAAATATTTGGATACTACCAAATATACTACCACCTGCTTCAGGAAAGGTACAAAACCCAACCGATAGTTAAGAGCGAGGAAGAACAACTGCAGCCAACCTGCCTTCCAAAGAAGATCTGTATATATCTGTATATAAATGGGTCACATCTTCTCTTTAGATCTTCTCCATAGAAGAAGGAGAGCTGAGAAAATATCTGCAAACCCGTCACATCCTGGACATAAACTGTTTCAATTACTCCCTCCCCAGACAGGGCTATAGGGCAGTGATGGCGAACCTTTTTTGGCTTGCGTGCCACAAGTGGGGGGAGCGCAGGGGGGTCGTGTGCGGGCATGCCGCACCCATAATGCAACACGCCCCCAGTGCGCATGCGCGCACAACGCCCATTTTTGCATGATTTTTTCGCCTTCCCCAGGCTCCAGAGGCTTTATAGGAGCCTGGGAAGGGCGAAAAGAGCCGCCCGCCCCCTCCGGAGGCTTCCCTTAAGCCTTCAGAACACTTAAAACCACCCTCCGAGCAACCCAGAAGTGACTTCCGGGTTGCTCGGATGGTCGTTTTAAGCACTCTGAAGGCTTCAGGGAAGCCTCGGGACGGTCCCTGAACAGGCACGAGACGTGCGTCTCCATCGCCCGGGCCCGGATTGCCTCCGCTGCGCGGCGCCTCAGGCTTCACATCGCTGCCGCCGCCACCGCCGCTAGGACGGGCTCGGCCGAAGGGAAGTCCGTCAGGGCTTGGCCGCGCCGCCCTCGCCTCCTCCTCCTCCTCCTCTAGCCGCGCCATCGCAAGGATTAAGGCGAAAGGGGGAGGACGGGGAAAGCGAAGGGGGCTTTGTTGTCCTCCTTCTCCTCCTTTCCCCCTCCGGCTCGAACGTGGCGCCGGGGCCCGGCAGGCAGCAAACGAGTCGGAGCCTGCTGACTGGAGGAAGAGGGTGAGAGGCGGGTCCTATGAACGGCGGCAGCAGCGATGACAATAGTCACAACTCGGCTGCCTGCCGCCTTTCCCCTCCTTTGTCTCCCAGCCGCCGAGTTACGACTTTTGCCGCCGCTGCTGCCGCTGTTCACAGGACCCGCCTCTCACCCTCTTCCTCCAGTTGGCAGGCTCCGACTCGTTCGCTGCCTGCCGGCGCCGCGTTCGAGCCGGAGGGGGAAAGGAGGAGGAGAAGGAGGACAACAAAGCCCTCTTCGCTTTCCCCATCCCCCCCCTTTCGCCTTAATCCTTGCGATGGCGCGGCTAGAGGAGGGGTAAAGGAGAAGGAGGACAACAAAGCCCCCTTCGCTTTCCCCGTCCCCCGCTTTCGCCTTAATCCTTGCAATGTAGTAAGGGAAGCCTCCGGACGTTCCATGAAGCCTCCGGGGGGGCGAGGAAGGCTCTTTTCGCCCTCCCCAGGCTCCTATAAAGCCTCTGGAGCCTGGGGAAGGCGAAAAAATCATGCAAAGCCCTCTTCGCTTTCCCCGTCCCCCCCCCTTTCGCCTTAATCCTTGCGATGGCGCGGCTAGAGGAGGAGGAGGCGAGGGCGGCGCGGCTGAGGCCTGACGGACTTCCCTTCAGCCGAGCCCGTCCTAGTGGTGATGGCAGCGGCGGCGGCAGCGATGTGAAGGCCGGGTGGAAGGACACCGAGCCTGAGGCGCCGCGCGGCGGAGGCGATCCGGGCCCGGGCGATGGAGACGCACGTCTCGTGCCTGTTCAGGGACCGTCCCAAGGCTTCCCTGAAGCCTTAAGAGCGCTTAAAACGACCATCCGAGCAATTCGGAAGTCACTTAAAACGACCATCCGAGCAATCCGGAAGTCACATCCTCTCTGACTCTTCATCACCTAGAGCTCTTCAGATAACTCAGAGAGCACTCCAGGATCAGCATATAGAGAGATGCCCACTCAGGTGTAGCCTTATCCAAAGGTTGTCATCTCTCATTCCAGGCAGTAATTAAGACCTTCATCTAACTGACCATCAAAGCTTCAGGAATACCTCAGGTATCTTCTGGAAACCAAGTGATTCCATCTGAGTCCTGATCAAATATGACTATCCTCCCTATGTAGACAATGGCAATGAAATCTAGATTCTTGTGCATTGGCCATAAAAATAGACAGAGGTTAATACCTCCTATTGCTATCATCACTAGTGATCAGGACTTACCCAAAGAATTTCAATATTCCCAACAATATCCAGAGAATCTTCATATTTACTGTAATGAACAAAACTTGCCTAAACTGCCTACTTCTGTTCCCATTAAAAGTGACCTCCTTTCCCCAGTTCCATTATAGAAAATAATGTTAAAATACTGAAGTCTTAAATTGCCATCCTAAATAGTAGAACTTTATCCCACATATCTGAAAGATGTTTTAGTTGTTGGACTACCACCAGTAAGATTGGTTCTTAACTATTCTCAGCCATAGAGCTTCACTTAGTAATTTTGAGGTAGTCACTCTCTCCAAATCATACCAGTGGTGAAAGTCATTTTTTTTACTATCGTTTATGTGGGTGTGGCTTGGTGGGCATGGCAGGGGAAGGATATTGCAAAATCTCCATTCCCAACCCACTCTGGAGCCAACCAGAGGTCATATTTGCCAGTTCTCTGAACTACTCAAATTTTCCTCTACTGGTTCTCCAGAACCTGCTGAATTTCACCCCGGAATCAGACTCACTACTGTTGTGGCCCAGCCGGTGCCACTGCCACCAGACTCCGAGAGTGATAGTCCATACGAGTCAGCTCCAGAGGAGATGGGCAATCCTGGACAGGATTCGGAGGCTGAGCAGGGATCCGAGAGTCTGGTCGGCCACCAGGTGGCGCCAGAGGCATGGAGCAGCGGTGAGAGCCAGAGGAGGAGGACTCCCGATGCCCTGCCTTGGAGCAGCGGGGAGGACTCATGTGACAGTGACTCAGAACTTAGCAGGGCGTTTCTAGATGCCCGTTTCCGGCGCGCCCAGAGACGCAAGGAGCGTGGGCGTAATTATAGGCAGTAAAGAGCTCTCAGGTGCTCTTTGGGAGACGCCCTTTTTAGGTTATAAAAGGGTTGACTCTGGAGAGGCTCTGCGTAGCAGTCAACAAAGGACTTATGCCAGAAGCTCTAGTCTGGGATCCTGGCAAGCTGGATAGCTGCTTTTGTGTGCTGTCCCTGTGAGTTTTGTCTTGGTGGCTTGCTGCCACGAAACCTCTTGTCTGTTCGTGTAATAAACCTTGTTCCCTTGTACTGTTCCGGAGTGTGTGTGCTGTGTGGGCAACGGAGGAAGGGGGGTCAGAACACACTACTATTGATATAGTATGGAATAATAGGAGGACATAAGACTACGAATAACTCTTTGGACTGCTGAATGTAAAGGGGAATATAAATCTAAGAAACAAACAACCATCCAAAGAGGTTCCCTGAATGCTGCAAGATCTTGTTGCAAATTACAATTCATAAGCTTCTCCTACTGGTGTTCCTGTTGCAGACTATTACAAATGAAGAATGTTAGCCTCAGGTCTCAGTTCTTCGTAACAGCTTTAAGTCTCAGCCCAGTATAAGAGTGTAAAAGCTCAGAAATAATAATGATTTTTTTGTAAATGACGCCAGAAAGTGAATTTTCACCCAGCTGAATCCAAGTTCCAAGAATCAGAGCTCAATACTGATTTGTACCAGTCTGGAGGTCAGCCAAAGAATCAACCGCAAGATACTCAAGA
This sequence comes from Natrix helvetica, assembly GCF_964273705.1. Lineage (NCBI taxonomy): Eukaryota > Metazoa > Chordata > Lepidosauria > Squamata > Natricidae > Natrix > Natrix helvetica. The sequence goes on from NC_138552.1 coordinate 72,219,248, forward strand.
AATCTCATCTAGGCTAGACAGTTGTTCTCCAACAAAATTCTGACCCTCAAGCCTTTCTTTCATAATGTTGACTCAGGCCTGCCCATTATTCTGAGTCACGTCTCTTTCTTTTAAGGAACATCCTTGAATGTTTTTGTTCTATTTCCTTGATCTTTCTCGAAGTACAAAAGCTGGGGATATTTTGCATCTCAGAGCTGCAACTCAACAGCTATGCTTTTGCAATTGGTGGCTGATGCCTGACTGCTGCAGACCTCCAGGCTCACCCTCCAACAGGTCCTGCTTTCCTTGGGTCTCATCTACAGGTCCTGGGGAGCCTTTGGGCTCCTGCATGGCATGGCCAGAACTTGCCATGGATATTTTTCCCCAATTCTGAATGCAACTCATCAGGCAGTCACATACCATGGCTTCTTCTGGCTCTCAAATGGTTGATTGATATAGTTTAAAATAGTTTTAGCAGTCCTCCTGAAAACACTCCCATTCTTGAGCAAGTTTTGATGCTTTTAGTTATTCTTTTTACCTTTACTTTAAGATTTGGGGCATGTCTGCGACGCGCATACGTGGGTGGAAAGAGAGAAAATATTCACCGCTCTTCCTGCAATAAGCTTTCCCCACCAACATATTAAATTAGGACCTCAGATTATCAATATTTTGGCAGCTTTGCTTTAAATAAGGCTGTTTTAACTTTTCTTTGCAGTAAAGCTCTAGAGGGGCTTTATGCTGCTTTGAAAGAACCGCACGCTTCAACTGTATCATTGAATAATTTAACCCGCTATTTTAAACAGCTTTTGTTTTGACAGTGAGATTTTTTTTTTGAAGAAATGATAGCCAATGCCATTAAGTATGCAAATGAATTCTATACTGATAAGGGCATTTATTCAGATAATTGTACCAACCATAACCCACGCCATAGGCTTGTGTTAAGGGCAAGATTGACTACAGATCCTGCTTTAGAAGGGAGGCGACTTTCTCCAGAACCTTTCTGGGTATTATTATTTGCACTTCCTCTGATTCATGGTAGGCCCTTGCTTTGGACATTATCCATGACGCAAAATAAGAAAATGAACAAATGACTTTAACTTCTTTCAGTCTAATTCTTGGCAAATTTAGATGAAATTTGCAGGGATGGGAACCCCTACTGAGAGAATGGGCTGCCAAATTCCTGACATGAGAGCACTTTGCAGGACTGGATTTTATGTCTTTTTGGGGAAAAGAAATGACTTTGCCCTCCCCAGTGGTTCCCCCCCCCCTGCAAGTAGCAAGCACATATCAAACAATATAAGCCACTAGATGAATAGCCTAAAATAGCTCTTGAAGAGACGAGGAGCCCTGTGAAATATTGAAATTTAATAGAATCAGTGTCATTTAGTGATTGAGAGGGAAGAATTAGAATTAAGGGGGTCTGGGTTTAAGTCCACTCCATGTTATGGAAGTTTTCTGAAAGATTTGAAGAAAGCTCATTATTCTTTAGTTCAGTCTTCCCCAAAGGTCCAATGGCCTGCAAAATTTTTGAAGAGAATATTGTCAGGCATGCCTAATTCAACATCCAAGAAAGGAACCCCTCCCCCCAGTCCAATTAGTTAGTGAAAAGGTACTTTTACTGAATATGAAATGAAAACAATGAAAGTGAAGCAAGATCTAAAGCAAAAAGGCGCAAACCTGTACATATCAAACATTTACCCAAATCCCTCCCCCCAGTTACCCCGGCCCAATGTCCAATCTCCAACCCTCAAGGGTGTCATGTGGGGTGCATCTTCAGGTGGCCTCATTCAGCTGGTACACGGAGATGGTTGGCCTTGACCAAACCCAAACACGAGCCTTCAGCATGCACAGAAGATGGTGAGAACAAAACTCCCTCTTTCGAGATGTCTCCACCAGCACGATTCCACTCCCAAATATCATGACCCCCCTCCCTCCCTTACTATGACAGCTGATAGCAAGCAAGTGATATAGAGGCTTACAGAAGTATTGTAGAGCAAGGGATTCTAAAATAGAGGTTCTTAAACTTTTTGGTATCACACTTCCCTTTAGTGTAATCTTAATGTATACACCTAAGCTCGAAAAATCAAAACACCAAAATGAACACAAATGAACTACTGTATCAATAGAATGAAACTTGGGGGAGGGCTAAATGGTTCTTCACACCTCCCCTGAATTTAAGGGAGGTATACCTTACAGTTGGGGAAATTCTTTTCTAGAGGAAAAATGAAAAAATAATTATTTCAAATTTGTCTAGCATTTCGCTCATTCCCTCTTGTACATAGCTGCCCATCTCCATACAAGATTCTGGGTGGCTTCCAATCAAAATAAATAAAAATCTGGAAGTTGAGTTATGGCAGCTGGACTTCTTTCCTTTTTTGGTTTGAAATATTTTGCTGCTTATCCACATAATAAAGTGAAGAAACAATATCCCAGAGAAGTCTACCTTGATGACTGAAGATCTTCACTGACAAAATAAATAAAGCTTGCAAGTTCTTTCCATTATATCTGTGTGAACCAGTTTGGTGCAGTAGTTAAGGCACCAGTTTAGAAAGTAGGAGACTATTTATTTATTTATTTATTTATTTATTTATTTATTTATTTATTTATTTGTGCTTCTAGACCGCCCCCTCTCCCAGAAGGGACTCGGGGCGGTGTACAGTCCATAGAGAATATCACAAAAATACAATAAAAAATTAAATATTAAATATGTACAGTTTGGAGGAGGTTAAAATGCAATTAAAAGAACTGTACAAAGCTGAATAAATATAATTTTTTAAAATCCCTAAAACGGACACAACAGATTAAAAACCCTAAAATAACCAGATAATAATACATTTGCCAGGAGGGACAGTTGTAATTATGCCAGGCCTGCTAATCGGAACAGGTGAGTCTTCAATTTTTGCCGGAAGGAGCGGAGGTCAGAAGTGGTTCTAATGTCAGGGGGGAGGTCATTCCAGAGGGTTGGGCCCATCACAGAGAAGGCCCTACTCCTTGGTGTCGCCCGTTGGCATTGCCTAGTGGACGGCACCAGGAGAAGTCCCTCCCTGTGTGAGCGAATTGGCCGCAGGGATGTATGTGGGAGGATGCGATCCCGCAAGTAACTAGGTCCCGTGCCATGGAGCGCTTTAAAGATGGTAATCAGCACCTTGAAACGCACCCGAAAAACCACAGGTAGCCAGTGCAGCTCGCGCAGGAGAGGTGTTACGTGGGAGTACCTCGTACTCCCCATCACAGCCCGCGCGGCTGCGTTCTGAACCAACTGCAGTCTCCGGGCGCGTCCCAAGGGCAGCCCCATGTAGAGAGCGTTGCAGTAATCCAGGCGGGACATCACCAGCACCTGAGTGACCGTGCGTAGGGCATCCCGGTCCAGTAGGGGGCACAATGAGTTCTAGTCCCACCTTAGCCAGGAAAGCCAACTGAGTGCCCTTGGGCCAATCATAATTTTTGAACCCACGGGGCTATTGTTGGGAGGGCTATTGTTAGGAGGAGAAAGCTATGTTGGATATGCTTTCCAACATAGCTTATAAAATGTGGCTATTGGGATGACCAGTACAATATCTAGTCTTACTTGGGGATTTAGCCACAGCAAATTTATCCTAAACTTTCCTAAAATCCAAGCGACCTTTGACTCAAAGTAAGTTCTCAGTTCTCACTTGATTCAAAAACTAGTGAATTGCCAATATGATACAATCACTTCTCTTCCAATCCAGAGGTGGTATTCAGACAGTTCTGACAGGTCCTGGAGAACCAGTAGCAGAAATTTTGAGTAGTTCAGAGAACCGGCAAATAGGCTGGCCCGGCCCCTCCTGCCTCCCAGCTGATTTTCTTCTATTGCCCAGAACAGGATAACAGAGCTGGAAAGCAGGTTGTGGGGTGGGGAGGGAATGAGGATTTTGCAGTATCCTTCCCTGCCATGTCACAAAGCCATGCCCACAAAGTCACGCCCACAGAACCGGTAATAAAAACATTTGAATCCCACCACTGCTCCACTCCCTTTTACATACACACTGTCAACCCTGAAGTGAACCAGGCTGAAGCCATCTTGAAGTCTTCAGGGTTGCCACAAAACAGTGGGAGGGGGGAAATAGTTAGATGGTGTTTTGTAGCCAAAACAATAAAGTTTTCCTGTGGGAACCAAGGACATTCGCACAGGTGTCTGGCCAGAGGAGGAGCAAGTAACCAGGCAACAGGCAAGCACCTGGATTGGACAGTGTGACCAGTGACTTGGGGGGAAGGGGGAAATGTTTATTTTTAAATAGGTGAAAGCCACAGGAAACTTTAGATTCGACTTTCACCAGTTGTGTCAATATGAAGTATCCAATAAACTGTTCTTTGAGAAACCTGCCTGCCTTGGAGTTCTGTTTCTATGGGTGCATTACTTAGTACACTGACACACACATTTGTGTGCATGACTATATGATGACTTGGGAACGGTTTCCTTCTGTCCCTTCACTTTTTCTCCATAGTGGGGGGAGGCAGAACAAGATGGAAAATTGCATCTGGAAAAACCAGAGATGATTCTAGTGAAGATCTTCTGCCTATGGAATAAATGTACCTGTGAGTCATCCGGTGATCACTTCCCTTCAGAGCAGAGAAATTGACTAATGATGGTCCCTTTGAGAAACAGGTTGAAGAGAACTGTAATTCCCTTTTATATCTACAACCAACATGTAAGCTTTGTCTAGTCTGAATGGATTTTCCTAGAGTGAACTGTGCTTCTGTTCACTGGCAGAACTTTGAACATTTCAACGCTATAATCTGCATCTGCATGATTTCTTTCTAATGAACCTATTCTGCACCAAGTTATGTTGAGTACATTTGTCCTTTAGGCCAGGCCCAACAATAGCTGTTTTTGCTCTCTACAGCTCTCCACTGCCTAGAATTCACTGTATATACCAGTGGTTAATATTTTTTTCCTGTTTTTAAAAAAACTTTTGGAGCTTGCATTTTTGTCATTTTAATATGAAGGACTGTGTTATTCTTTGGTCATTAGATGGAAAATAAATGAGAGATTAAAAGTAGCCAACATCTTTTAAAACAACTTTAGAATCACAGAATATAAAATGACAGCCTAGTTAAGGGGTGTCAAACCCGCAGCCCACAGGGTGTATGCGTCACATGCTGGCCATGCCCACCCCTAGTTTAGCGAAGGGGGAAAGTTACGATACCCCCAGGGGTGAAATTCAGCAGGTTCTGACAGGTTCTGGAGAATCAGTAGCATGAAATTTTGAGTAGTTCAGAGAACCGGCAAATGCCACCTCTGGATGGCCCCAGAGTGGGGAGGGAATGGAGATTTTTCAATATCCTTCCCCTGCCACGCCCACCAAGCCAGGCCCACAGAACCGGTAGTAAAAAAAATTTGCATTTTAACACTGGATACATCCCGTGATGACAATGTGTCGTCGGGAGTTTGACACCCCTGGTTTCGTTGATCAAGTTTCTCGTAAGGCAAAGGAGTATGTATTCGGCATCAAGTAAAAAAAGTGCCCTCGGACTGGTGTAGAAATAGAAAAGATTGCTGTAAATTAGTCACAGACTAAATAATTGCTACTATATCCATTTTAGTTATGATAGAGAGCAATTTCCTTTTGGAGGAACTGGCCTTGACCACTTAATGTCTAGTAACACCAACATCTTATTCCTGGAAATTGCACTTGTGACACTGCATTTAAATTTTTATTTTAGCAACATGAAGCAAACAAATTGGTAAGGGGCTTCTGATGGCACCATTATTATTATTATTTATTTGCCATGCTAATTTTTCTTGGAATATCTTGTGCCTTTTAGCCAGCTGTTTCCTTAACTAAAGGCTCCCATTGACAGCTTCTGCTAAAAACAATCCCAGTTTGGGATGAAATCCTGTTTATTTTTGTCAGAGAAGAAAATATCTTCAAAAATATTAGGACAGACCACACAACCCCATTTAGCAATATGTGACTGGATTTTGTTTATTCAAATTAAGTGTAGCCTAACAAAACCTAGGCCAAATGGTGGTAATAGCCCAGACTTTAAATAACTTAACTTTAAGATACAAGTCAAGAATGAATTGAGTTATAAATAATCATCCAGAAGACACAGTCCTGGAAACTGATGGTGCATTAGATAGCTTCTTTCTCATCTCCAGTGAATATAAAGGCTGTTATATGCAAGGAACAAATCCTCTCCTGTACAAACACACACAAATATGAGAGTCACAAAATCAATGATCTACTGATACATACCACAGAAATAATTCTGTCTTTTACAATTAATATTGTACTTGGTTAAGTTTGAGGCATTCCACAATCATTTTAAGAGGTATAATCTGAGTTAGTAGACTTTGAATTTGCATGCTGTTCTCATGTATAGTTTAGCAACAGTAAATCAATTGCACCTGCTATCAAAGTGACTTTCAATTACTGTAGACAATTTTCTATATCAGTTAAATAAATCTTTCTCCACAACTGTGTAGTTCTCTGAGCATGCTTTAATGCACATTTTTAGGATAGGTAGATTAGACAGAGACAGCGACACAGAGACAGACAGACAGACAGACATTTCCATATTTTCAAGTTCTAATCTGTAGCAACAGAAATGTATTGTATGGCAGGATTTTTTCAAATTGTGTTCTGTGGAACCCAGTGAAAAACAAAGGGCAAAAACAAAGTCAAACCCATCCAATTTTCCATCGCCAGAGCTTTGCCTCTTTATAAGGGATTCTGGGAATCACCCTCCTCCCCAAATAACAATTTCCATGACTTGTGAACATTTGAACCTGCTGCCAGAAGATGACATTTGGGAAGGGTAGAGACAATTTAAGAAAGGTGGCCTTGCTAATACCTGGGTTCTAACCCAGTAGTGTTCAACATTGACAACTTTATAACCTGGGGACATCAACTCCCAGTTCTGGGATTTGAAGTCCACAAGTCTTAACGTTGCCAAGGGAGTTGATATCCACAAGTCTTAATGTTGTCAAGGTCAAACGCCTTTGCTCTAACCAAGTCCCTCACAGAGAGGGACTTCTCCGGGTGCCTTCCACTAAGCAGTGCCAAAGGGTGGCGCCCAGGAGTAGGGCCTTCTCTGTAATGGGCCCAGCCCTCTGGAATGACCCCCCCCCCGGATATTAGGATTACCACCGACCTCCGCTCCTTCCGTTCAAAACTCAAGACCCACCTTTTTCAACTAGCAGGCCTGGCTCAACCATAGTTCCATTTTACTCCTCCTGGCAATTTTTAAACTTGTAATCTCCATTGGGGTATTTAATTTTAACTTATTTTAATATTTCTATGTTATTATAATGATTGTATTGTGTTTTTATACCTCCTCCGTACAATGTGTAATTTTTATAATATGTGTTTTTATTTATTGTACGCCACCCTGAGTCTCTTTGTGGAGAGGGAGCGGCAAATAAATAAATAAATAAATAAATAAATAAATAAATAAATAAATAAATAAATAAATAAATAAATAAATAAATAAATAAATAAATAAATAAATAAATAAATAAATAAATAAATAAATAAATAAATAAATAAATAAATAAATAAATAAATAAATAAATAAATAAATAAATAAATAAATAAATAAATAAATAAATAAATAAATAAATAAATAAATAAATAAATAAATAAATAAATAAATAAATAAATAAATAAATAAATAAATAAATAAATATTATAGCCAGCCCCTTGACTTGCAGCCCAAAGACAACTGTCCACCATTGCAGCCTGCGCTGCTTACAACTCTTTTTGCAAAGTAACTTGCTGAAAGCAAATAGGCTAGTTTAGTATTATTTCACATCAAAATGTGACGCATTTGAGATGGAGAGAAAATCTAGACCTAGCTCATTGCATCATTATGGACGCTTTGGTTTACGTTAGCTTTTTTGTCCACGGGCATTAAAAAAAATAAGCAACAGCATTTTTGAAACAGGGTTGGTTGATTATGTGTGCATCTTCATATCTCAGCCCTCCCTCGCAGAGGTTCCCTTAGTTCCATATGCTTCTCTTTTCCTTCACAGCGTGATGTGATCTCTTCTGACTGTTACATGCATGTGAAAGGACAGTGGGCTTTAGGGGGGGGGGCGAAGGGAAGCCATGCTTAAGAATGTACACGTCGGTTGGTTGGCAGCTCTTTGGAGCTGATTGGATTTGACAAGTGTTCTCATGTAATGGATGTCTATGCTTTGGCAGAGGGGAGGTGGAAAAAATGTAATTCCCAATGAAAGAGCTATTATTTAATTACTAGCTAATAATAAACACTCTTTCCTGGAATCTTATGCTGATTTCCTTCTTCAAGCATGAATGGAGCTTTTTCAGTCTCAATCGGCTAACAGGGCCTATTTGTGCAACCTTTATGTTCAAATAAGATGACCCACGTGTCTGTCTATTTTCTCTTAAAGTTGACACTATCCAGAAAGCTAATTCTTATCTCTTTTCCCCTTGTTGCACAGGTGCATCCTGAGCAAGCATCTTTGCTTTTCTTTTTAATTTAGCATTGTCTTCTAGCCCAAATCCTTTGCTCGTATGTACTTTTCCTAATTAACCCCAATATTGTCAATTTAGTTTGAGGGACTTTGGGATACTGATTCCCTTGTGCTGGTTAATGACTGCAATAAAATTATTTCAATTATCTGTTTTTTTTTTCTTTTCCAAACAGTGACAGATGTTTACATGCGTACCCCAGATTTCCTCACTCTTCCTTAATTTAAAAATAAAATATTTACATTCAATCCTGCTTAAAGGTTTAGGACTCTTAATAAGTAGTCGGCAGCAATAATTCCACAGATGGTGGCAACTTTCTTTTCATCCAGGCTAAAGGGTGAGGTTGACAGCGTGGCATTGGGTGTGAGTGCGGATCTATTTTTTTCCTTGTCATTTTCTCCTTCCATACATTTGCAATTTGAAAACCTATATTTTCCGTACTTCATTATTTTTGCTCTTGTTTAGCTTACCTTTAGCATCCACAACATAGACTGTGATACAATAGTTATTGTTATCATTACTGCCATTGCAAGAAACCAAGAGCTTAACCTTTGGCTTAATCTCAAATATTTCACTAATACACTTATCATTTGTGTAGGAGGAGAAAAAGGGGGAAAAAAATAAATCCATGCCCCAGAGGGACAGCTGTAGCTTAAAAATGTAAAATATTAAGTAAGTACTCCTGCATAATGCAGTAATATAAACAGATTCTGCTGTAGCAGATGTACATTGAGGGTGGTGAATAATTTCAGATACGGAATGGAACCTTTTAAACTAGCTCTTTTAATAATTCTTCCTTTAAACTGCATTCGAGTAGATAACTTGAATGAATTTCTACTCCTAGGGAGGCAGATATTTCCATCCTCTTGGTTTTTTTTTTTTTTCCTGGCAAGATATTTGTCCCACAGATAATGCGTATAGTTTTAATTGTTAACCAGATTAGAAGGCCATATCTTCGAAATGGAATTTTAATCAACCGTAAAGTAACTAGCCTGGCTAGTCTATTGTGTTCAGTTGAGAAAACAGGAAAAAGTTGCTAGATAAGCAAATGATAAGATCATATTTTATTTTGCCTTGAAGTGGTGAAGTTTTGATGTATCCAGATTGATAGCTTTGCTCTTACATATTGAAACCCAGCTGCTGCACTACATTGCTACTGCTCTGCCCAGGAGCCCAAACTCTTCATAAAATTCAAAAGTTAACAACTGCCAACTAGTCAGCACATTTGGTCTGTTTAACAGTAAAATTAAAATATATAAAGATCCAAAATGCACATATATACAAGCACCTACGCATTTTAAAAAAATCCTTGCTTTTAGCTCTTTGGAACTCCAACTGATTCTAGACATTTGCCTTATGATTAATGATTCTAAAAAATCCTAGAATTAAAAGTTGTACCTTTTTTAAAAGATGTTGCTGGTTCACAAACCAACATAAGTTTTTCAATAAATGCCTAGCTATCTTTTCCTAGCTAGATGAGAGTTTTTAAAATTGTTATTGGTCCTACAGTCAGCCAGATGTTTAGACTGGATTTAACATATTTAACCACCTATCCAGTCCTTCCCAAAGACATGGGATAGGCAGATATTGTCTGATGGTATCAAAGGTATCATGGCAGGATGTAAGCTATTATAAATAAAGCTACCTACTGCAATTGACTGGTGGCGAATTTTCAATGCCGATGGAGTTCAACTTGAGATGTTTTGGAAATGTACCTAAGATGCCTGTTACTATTGGTACTACCTATGCTTTCTTTTACTGGAGACATATTATTTTTTATTTGCAGTTCTTGATATTTTGTGACTTTCTCCAATTCTCTCTCTTCTATTCTGCTGTCTCCAGTTATTGCCAGGTCCACTATTCAGATTTTTGTTGTCTTTCTTATTGACAATGGTTAACTCTGAGGTGTTGTGTGGTGGGTGCTTGTCTGTTTGAATTCTAAAGTCCCAGAGCACTTTAGTTCTTCATTCTTCATGTTCTTCTTTGCACGCAAGTACTCATGCCAATAACCACTGGGACTGGCACGCTAGCTTATGCTATAATCTTTCACTTCCAATTTTAAGATCTTGTGATTTTATGATTTTGTACAAATCTTTGTCTTCTATTCTACTATGTCCTCACTTTCTTCTTTTCAACCACAGATAAATCTGGTGCATTATGGGATAAGGCCTTATCAGTTTATATTCAGAAGTCTCACAGTATTTTAACCTGCTCATTTTCAACTACTTTTTAAACTATACATCCCCACCAATTTTTCCTTACTGGCTTATGATAATTTTTATGGATGTTCTAGTGAACCATTTTAGTGACTGTTATGATCTTCTGGCACAAGCTGAGTATATGAAATACTGTTTCTTCTGCCTTTTTGCACCATCTGTCCTTTAAATCATTAGATGATATTTCAATTCTGATAACATTGATTCAATTCAAGTTGAATCCGATTAGCTGGCCTGGCACATTCATAACTTCTACCTCCTGGCAGATATATATTTTTAACTGGTATTTTAGGGGAACTGTTTTTAAAATTAAATTTATGGGATATTTTTAGGGGTTTTTTAAAACTATATTTTAGATACTTTACTTAGTTGCACAGTTCTTTTTAACCTCCTCCATATTTATCTATTTAACAATCTAACTATTTAATTATTTAATTATTCATGTGATGTATTTTTTGTATGGACTGTACACCGCCCCAAGTCCCTTTTGGGAGAGGGGGCTGTCTATAAGCGCAAATAAAAGTAAAGTAAAGTAAAGTAAAGTCTTGGGTGCATTAATTTGAATAGATCAGTCTTCAGTTTCTTTGTTAAGTATTCTAGTTGTAAGCCAGATTTTATTTTATCCACTTTCCTCTTGATTTTTTTAAACAGAATTTCACCACGTAATGATTTTCCTTATCTGGATTTTGTTTGTATTTTCATTATATTATTTTAATATTCATGTTTTGTTTCAGTAAGTTCCAATTTTTAATTTGCATCAATGCTTGGCTCTCTTTTATGCAGTCAACCAATGTACATCTTTCTTCTTCAGCAGTTTGGATCTTGGATGTTTTAGATGTTTACAAAACTGCATTGTTTCCTTTTTGTTTGGTATTCCATTTTCAGAATTCATGTTACCACCTATACTTTGGTAGAATTTATTCTAATCTGATGATACAGTTGATTTTGCTTAAATTGGATAATTCATGCTTAATAGCATTCAATTTCCCCCAAATTGCTATTTGCTGATTTATGATTTATGACTTTATTAAATGTATATAACATCCATTTCACTGTCAGGCATCTCTGGGCAGCCCACAACATCATAAAAGCACAATATAAAACCATGAACAAACATTAAAAACATTCAAGAATAAAAATTAAAGCATTAACATTATGAAAAAAAAAAGATGAAAAGAGATCAATACGTAAACAGGGAAGAAGTGGAATCTTCTCTTAATATATTAATCATGTCCAGAATGGGATGACGTTGTTGGAACCTTCAAGTCAAGTTTCCAAGTCCTTTTGGAAGGTCAATAGAGTAGAGGCAGATTTCATCATGAGGGGCAAAATGTTCCAAAGAGTGGAAGTCATGGCAGAGAATGCTCTTCTCCTGGAACCCACCACCCAAAATTCCTTAGCTAATGAGATCTGGTGTACATCCTTTCTGGTAGAATGAGTGGGGCAGGTCAGTTCGATTATGATTTGACATTTTCCCTGGTAATTTGGACCCATGTCACAAAGGAGTAACCAACACCTTGAATTCCACCTGGAAACAAACTGGCAACCAATGCAGTTTACACAATAGTGGTGTTATGTGGGCCACTCTAGGGGCTCCTAGGACTATCCACATTGCTGCATTCTATGCCAGCTTTAACTCCCAAATACACTTCAAAGGTAGCCCCATGTAGATTGCTTTGCAGTAGGCCAAACATGAGAGACCAGTGCATGAGTTACCAAGTGCAGGGCTTAACAATCAAGGAAAGTGCTCAAGTTGTCCAAAGGGCGTCCTAGCCACAGTTTTATTGTCCTGTTTATTAAAATTTAATCCTATTTAAAGTAAAGTTATGGAGATGGAAACATTATTTTTCATTCAATTTTGTTAATGTCCTCTAGGATATGAGCAGGGGGGAACCCAGGGTCTGATGTTCCCTAAGGCTCAGAAGTGAACTGGGTAAATTTGGACCAGTTACTCTCTTTCAGCTTTGGACTGGAAAGTTGAAAAACATGCATTTATCAACCTGCAATGAGTCAACATGACAGCTTCAATGAAGAGCTATCCTGTACACACACACACACACACACACACACACACACACACTCAGTCTACATCAAACCAACTGACTTTGGATGATTCAATCTGAATCGGTAGGAATGTCTGAATCAAATTGGATCCATTTCCTGAACTGAATCAACTATCCAACTTAGAGCTACTCAAAAGATGGAATCAAACTGGCAATACAAATTGGAACACGGGCCTAAAACAGGCAAAGGATTAAAGAAAAATAACAAGTATTGTATTACAAAATATAGAAGCAGAGCAGAGTATCTACAGCTATGGTCATTGGCTTCACAATGGCAAAGACATCAATGCTCCACACCTTTTCACATGCCTGGATGACTGTGTCATTTTGAAGCCAATGATCACAACTGCAAATGCCCCTGGAAAAGTTGGACTATATACAAACAAGCAGCTGAGTTGACTAACTGTTCATGAAGAAGGAAAAATGGGAGAATCAGGTAGGTGTTAACCTCAAACACAATTGGAAATCACTAGAGAACTTGGAGTGCAATATAGACAAGCCTTCACATGGTGCACCCCGGGCAATATAACTTTGTCATGGCTAAATAGTCTGGATATTTTGGTTGCTGGACCTCACAAGGATCACCCAGCAAGAAGAAGAAGCATGAATATCAAAAATAACAACAACAGTTAATGCTGTATTCTCTTATGCTATCCAACATAAATGAAATACCAGATATATTAGCAACCCTAATGAAAATGGTCAAGGTTGAGCTTGTCAAAGAAAGCTATAGATTAGAAGAGTGTAACAAAGAGAGCTGATAGAGAGTGTATCAGACCCAGCAATTCTCTATCCATGTGTCTTCCATAATGTGTAAATGTGTCTGAGGAGAGAGAGAGAGAGAGAGAGAGAGAGAGAGAGAGAGAGAGAGAGAGAGAGAGAGAGAGAGAGAGAGAGAGAGAGGAGGGAGGGAGGGAGGGAGGGAGAGAGGGAGAGAGGGAGAGAGAGAATGGAGGACTTTAAGAACACTTTCCAGAAGCACCACCACTTTGACCCTGTGAGTGTTTGCAGCACTCATAAGAGGCCTCCATACAGTAGTAGATCATAGAGTGCAGGTCAGAGTGTTTATTATCACTCGCAGGACTTGAGCAATCCTATTAAATTTTAGCAACTACTAGCAGCAATGGGGAAAAGGAGGGTGGATGACCCGAAGAGAAGATTACTAGTTCTCTACTGCTGCTAGAAATGGGGAAACAGTAATCCTTATTGGTAAGAGGTTAAAGTGACATCCATTCCCCAGACTAAACTTATCGGAGAAAATATCTTCAGATCAAAAGGAGGAAGAATGTACTTTTGTCATGCAGAACTGGATAGTAATGATAAAAGGCAGGCATTTTTAGACTTCTGAGTGGGCACCGTTCCATCCTTCTTGTTCGTGGTGTAATATACTAAATTGATTTTTTTCTCTCTATGATTTCTTAGATCTCTAGAGTGAATTGCCTGTTTTATCTGTCAAATTTCTGAAGAAGTATGATTTCATTAGAAACTTAAATTGTGTATTTGATGCTCTTTTTTTTTTTACCTACCATGTTTCCCTGAAAATAAGACGGTCTTATTTTCTTTTGATCCCCGAAATAAACACTTGGCCTAATTTTTGGGGAGGTCTTATTATTTTTGAGGTACAGGAGATGGCAAGCATGGTCACCTCATGGCTGCTGCTGTGTTGCAATATTTTGGGGGAGGGCTTATTTTAGCGCATGCACTCAAAAGCCTGATTGGGCTTATTATCTGGGGAGGACTTATTTTGGGGGAAACAGGGTAATGAAACCTTTGAATTTTGAAGTTCTTCATCATCCAACTGTTCTGAAATATATTAATTACCCTTTAGCAGAAATTTTCAAAATAATATGTAATAAAATAGAATAGCATAGAATAGCATTTGATTTATGTACTGCACCATAGTGATTTACAGCACTCTGAGTGGTTTATAATGTCAGCCTAATATCCCCAACAATATGGCTCTTCATTTTACTAACCTCAGAAAAATGGAAGGCTGAGTCAACCATGAGCCCTGACAGGATCAAACTTCAGGCTGTGGGCAGAATTTTTCCTGCAATACTGCATTCTAACCACTGCACCACCAATGTTCATATAAGCATGTAAAAAACTAGGAAGTTAGAACTATTGGTTGATCATTTACAGAGATAAAAGTGGTAAGCAAATCACATTGAAGAACTACAATTAAAAAGTATCTGAGAAACCAAATAAGTCTTAAGAAACAGAATATATCCCAAATCTCATACCTCCATTAATCTCATTTTAAAAATTTACATGTAAACATTTAATTTAAATATAGTTTTAAAGTATATTTTTCTACAAGACATGTTTTGAAATGTATTATGATGCCCATAAAAAGGAATATGCATACTTGCATTGTAGGGAAACATGAAAACCATTAGTTTACTGTTTTCTGGCCTTATCATCCATCTGATGCTACAAAAATAAGGCAAGTCACTATAAATGAAATAATTGGAGTCTCTAGAAATAGCCATTGCTTAATTTTTTAGTGAGGCAGAGAGAATATAGCACTGATTTTGTTACGAAATAAGTAAAGTAGCAGTCTGAAGACAGAGATCAATACAATGAGATATTTATCTATGTGCTTTATGTACTTTGACCAGTAGAACAAAAACAGTGTCTTAACTCCTTCCTTGAAAATTTCAAGTGATCAGTAATGACAAAAATAAATCAATAAGCATTGATCATTTGAGACGCTCTGGATTAAGGGATTTTAAATACATCTGTGCATCCCTGCTTATCTTAAAAAAGGGTGTTGCTAAAATCTGTTTTCTTCCTAAATGTATTGCAGTAGGTACCCTGTTCATAAAGGTGCTTGATGATGTAGTTAACATTCCCAGTTATGTTTAAGTCTGTGTTTGTGTGCACACACACCAAAAACCCCTGAATATCAAATTATATGCTAAGTCCAGCTGCAATCTAATGTTTGTTTCCCTAATAATGAAGGAAACAAAAGCCAACATCTCAGCTATAAATGCATACCAGTCCATGCAGAGAGAAGAGAAAAAACAAGACAGACAGACATGGAATTAGTAGGCGGTTTCTTGTTGGTAGACAACAGACGGGGGTGTGGGGAGGAGGGGTTACACTTGACAACCTGATACCCTGGGTGTGGCTTCCAGATTGCAGATTGTGCAACTATGTCTTAATTAATGAAAGAGGTGGGGGAGGAGTTGTCCTCACAGCATGCTGGGGAAGGAAGCTTTATTCTAGCTTGATCCTTGCTACAATCCCCAAGACAATTATTTTTAAAAAAAAAACTTGCAGGGCAATACTGCATGAACACTGATGAATGATATTGTGCAACATTATACCGTTTTCACCAAATGAAATCCTATCAGCCGGTTCTAAAATAGCTGGGCTACGCAGGATAAGAATAAATGGTTCAAATTTGCAGTTTTCTAATGAACTTGTCTTATCGATGGGTAACACCAGCACTCTCAAACTTTCCCATGGCTGAACCTCTTTTAACATGACCAGCATTAGCAGCCTTAAGGCATGGAGAGTACAGGTGGGAAGATTGAGACAGTAATTTGGCCCCATAACAAAAATCAAAAGGAGGGAGACTTATTGTGGCTACTTGCCTATTGCCATCTTTTAAAAGCTTTGATATTCTGGCACGTACATAAAATAAGAGTTCATTCCAAGTACTAACTTACATTTCCCGCCAGGCTTCTCAAGGTTTGAAACACATGTCAAGTAGGCTGAAGGAGGGCTTGCTTGTTTGTGTGGACAATGGGGGGGGGGTATTTGTTAGAGCAGTTTCAAGCCCATTCCCTTACCTCTTCTCTCTGCACCATTTTTTTTATTTTATTTTTTTGCAGAAAGGTGATCTCTCAATGTCTAAAGACTTTAATTTAAGGCACACGGCAGCACAGACTGAATGGTTCGAAATCCAGGACAATTTCTGAGGTTTCTCAACCACTTTCCTTAATCGTGAAGCAGGGGGTCTTTTCTTCATTTGTGGGTCCACCAACACTCCAAACAAATCTGAAGCCATTACAACACATGGCAGTTGGTCGATAGTGTGGAAAAACCTCATTTACTGACTGGCCAGACAGTTTTAAAACCTCCAGATTTTTCTAAGTCTAGGTTATTAACTGTCTGACTGTAATCACATCTTCACCATAGGGAGCTTCAAAAGCTTTTCATTTGCATTGAATCAGTTGCATTCCTCCCTGCCTCTTCCCCCCTGGAAATAAGCTTAAATAATTCAACAAACTGCACACATGGCTAGTGATTATTGAACCATTCTGAAACACTTGAGGCAAATGGACCATTATGCAGTGGGAATTAAAACTTTCCTTTCCCTTGTCATTAGAGCGATATGTACATCACAAATTCTCACTATAGAGATTCACAGACCTACGCCAGGGAGAATATTGGGTGTGCTTAAATATAGGCAGGTGTGCGAATGTAATGTGTACACTCTACTGTATAGCGCCACCATCAGTAAATTACTGAAATGTCGCACAATTCTATCGATGGTGATGCCACTGAGTGGATTTAATCTGTGGATGTGCAAGAATTAGCATCTGTTTCATCCTGTGAAATAAATCAACTTTGTAGTCTTTGTAGTACAGTCTTTTCTGCAATCTGTTTTACACTAGTATGGTTCTGAATAACTATTGACTTTTTCATACCCTCAGAGGACAAACAGCTACATCATTTTTGACTTGGGGCCAACTAGATATTTTTTGCATGACGAAGAACAGCTTCCAGAATGTTGAATCTCACGTAGAGTGCAACATAAGCTTCCACAATGCCTCTGTCTAGAAGTTGTGGATACTCCATCACTAGAGGTTTTAAAGATGAAATTGGACAACCATTTGTTTGAAATGGTTTAGTGTCTCCTGTTTGAGCAGGGAGTTGGACTAGAAGACCTCCAAGGTCCCCTCCAACTCTGTTATTCTGTTAATGTCCCTCTCTTGGGCAATATTTTTCCTCTCTTTTTTTTTCTTTAGGCATCCAGACTTACAATAACCCAAAGCTCCAAAAGTCCATGTTAAGTTTCAATTTGCTGTACAAATCGGTATTTTCTGACCGGACAATAATTGCTATGCTAAAATAATCAACATTTGTATATTGGTAGTATGTCAGTAGTGAGCCATAAAGAACATTCTTGTTTCAAACCATGCTTATAACATCTGAAAGAAGGGCATTTTGGTATCATTTTAGGATAATTTTTTTTTCTAGAAAATGTTTTCAGGACGTACCCTACCACAGAATTCACAGGATGGGCAAAGTATCTGAGTTCTTTCTAAGCCCTAAGAAGGAAGAGAGCCTGATCTTTCATATGCAGGTAGCTTGTGAGTGTTTTGATTGACATTCCATTCCCAAACTATGAATATGTATTATAAATAGCTGCTTTGTGCCCAAAGGATGCAATTGCTTTTGACAATAGCAATCCACTATTGTTGACATGGTCTGAAAGATATTTTTCAAAAGGCAACTGGACTTTGTTGGGTTTTTTTCCTTGAAGGCATTTCACTCCTCATCCAAGAAGCTTTTTCAGTTCTGATTGAATGGTAGAGAATGGAAGGTTTTCAATGCCTTGCAGACAGCTGGTCATTAGCACTCTTGGGGTCACCTTAATAGTGCAAATGGAAACTCCTTTCAGCAGTTCCAAGATGGTTCCACATCTATTTGCACAATTCATGCAATGAGGGTACAAATAAACCTCCAAGTTGCCTCAATGACTCTCAGTGTGTGTGCGTGCGTGTGTGCGTGTGCGCGCACACGCGGATACTAATGGCCAGGTGACTGCAAGAAATGTAAATCCTTCCATTCTCCACCATTCAGTCAAAACTGAAGAAGAGTCTTGCATGAGAAGTGAAATATCTTCAAGGGGGAAAGAAAACCAAGAAAATCCAGTTGCCTTTTGAAAAAGCACCTTTGGGACAACAATAACCTGGATATCTGAAAATGGCCATAGACAGTTGACATGTGGTATATGTGACTCTTGATCTGCTCTTAGAAAGTTCTCTTCTTGAGCACCAATAGTCGGTGAGGCCTATTCATCAGAATGGGTCAACTCTTAAGGATTTCTGGCCCTTTGGCTCCACTTCCTTACTGTCACTATTGATCCACCAATGTTAGATTAGGGAGCAGTGATAGGCAAAACAAGAAATAACACACTTCGTGCTTGGCTCTTGGTTCCGCTTTGTCTGTCAGTAATGTCAAAGGAATAAGGCAGGTAAATGAAGCTAGTACAGAAGTAATTGATCCCATTCACAGGAAAGTTCTTCATTGAAAGCATCTTCCTCCCATCACCTCAAGCAAAAATGGCAGCGGCCATTGTGACCAAAGGTAGTAGAGAATAAGTAAGGTGCGTGAAGGCAGAGTAGCATTATTTCCCCTTTACTGACTCTCTCCTTAATGAAAGGAAAGGTTGCTACTTATTCCGCAGCTGTAATCATCCTCCTCATCATCCATTTATCTACCTGGGATATAAAATCTGCCAAAAATGACACAAGCAAAACTTTTGACAGGCTATTAACTTGCTGAGATGTGCTGTTTGACTATAAATGACCACCAAAAACCATTTTTTTCTGTTTTAAAAAGGGAGGGAGGGATGGACGGAGGGAGGGAAGAATGAAAAAAGGAAAGAAGGAAGATTTCTGATGTTTCCTGCCAGCTTTTTACAATGGGGAAGCTGGCAGGAAGTCAGAAGTCGCTCCATCTCCCCTTGACATTTTTACCCACCTCATTCTGTTTCTTTCTCCAGACAAGGAAATATGTCTGAATTGTTGACTCACTAGAACATAAGTTGTGTAGTCTTAACTTTTAATCAATACTCTCAAGGTTCCCTTTTTTGAGGGTTTTTTTTAAACAAAGTTTAATTTGCTCTCGGCTTACAAAAATATAATTGATATATGTTTTTTAAAAAAAAGTTTTAAAAGATGTTTTATAATAAAGTGATCAGTTTTTAGACTGGTGTTCCACCTGTGTATTGTAGCATGTTTATATCTACTGCATATGTTGTTTAGGATTAAATGAACATTCTTTTCTTTTAAGGTTCATTCAAGCAGCCATATGAGCTGCACAAGCTTTTAATATTAATCCATTCTCAACCCCCACCAATTTTATTGTGAAGTAGAATTACACCTTGGGCTCCAGTGATTGAGATTATTTTGAACACTAAGCATGAGTGGGAACTGCTAAGTTCAACTTATTCTGTAATGAAGTTTATATTGCACAACTCCGTAATTTTTGCTATACTCAGCAGTTTCATCCAACTATTGTAATAGGCACTAATATAAAAGATTGAAATTTGTGTCTGATGCATTGTATATAAAAAAAAGTTATAGGGTATATTTTTGAGCCATTCGCAAACACAGTAATTAATTACCTAATTAAAATGTACTTCATAACTTGACACAATACTAAATTTAAATGCCACAATCACCTCAGTTTCAACCATTCAGAATGCTGTAATTTGGGGAAAATGTCATCCAAGAAAAATGCTGGAAGTTCAACAGTCCAATTTAGTTGTTTTTCAGTTGAAACATGATACTCCCCAACATTATATTGTGCATATAGCAATACCTACACACAAATACCAATAAATGAAACTGAATGTGTTTGTCATGACATTTTTGTTATGTCATAAGTTTGCCAGTTGAAGTTGTTTTCATGTTCTTAACTGTTTAAAAGTGGATATGCCTTTGGTTTAGGTATTTAGATGATATGTAGTATGTAATTTTGGGTTTTACTACAAGATAATGGTACAAAGTTTGGGGTAATGGTAGATTATTGTCTTGATTTGAATGAAGGTTTGAAGGGTGAAGGATGAATGAATTTTCAAATGGAATTAAATAGGCAGACATTGCTTGACACTGAGGAGGAGGAGGACCAGGCTGTTACCAGCAATAGTTCTCCAGATACTGCATAAGACCCATCCTTGAGAAGATCAAAGCATCATTTCTGGATGTTAAGAATGGAAGATCCTTGCTCTTTGAATATGTCCATTAAACAATTCCTCTTTAATCACTGGCTCACTTACTCTTAAACAGTACAGAAATGAATATTTATTCAACAGATTGAAAAACATACTTTCTCTCTGGACCCCAAGGAAGTATAGAAGACAATTCTTCCTCACTACCTTGAAAAGTGTATGCAGAGGGTATGCCACTGAGGTCATCTGTATTGCCTGTTTTTCTTTAACCATCATTTCAAGGGATTCTGTCAAAATGTATTTCTTTTCTATAACTTCTTGTTGAACCAACATAATAGTTTTCTTCCAGTATATTGTCCTTTGTGTTGGTTTGTGATAAGTTTCCATTAATTTCACAATACCTGAAATCTTTTTTGCAGGTTAACCAGGTGAGGGCTAATGTAAGAACTAGGAATAGATGCACTGCAGCATTGATTATTCCAAATATTACCTACATCTTTTCTAAAGTTGGTTCTTTGACCTCCAGATATTAAAAAAAATCTGAAGAAAAATAATCATCTGTTTTCACATAGGGTCATCCATGTAACTATTGACTGTTCCTTCATTTTTTTTCTATAAACATTATGTTTTATAAAGGACATAAAACCAACGCAAACTAATACAGAGTAAAAGAAGCAAAGAAAGAAAGAAAAAGAAAAAGTGTGGAAAGAGAAAAGAAAAAGAAATAGGAAGATGCTTCTGATATCCTCTGCAGCAAATATAAGTACATAATTATCTCTTACTCTATGATTACCAAAAAGAAAAGCTCACCTTTTTTTATTAGCCATGGCTTTTTTCCCTCATCATCAAAGCAACAAATTATAGGTACATGATTTTTTTTCTTCAGATCTTCTGTGAATTAAATTCAAAATGGAGAATGTAGGGTACAGTTGGGGCTAGACATTGAAAACTCCATTCCATCTCCATAGCTCTCTTTATAAGGATTGTTCAGCATACATCTTCTAGGCCAACAGTCCCCAACAGTCCCCCCACAGACCAGCAGTGGCAGCGGCAGTGGGAAGGGATGGTTTCACACATGCAACATAAATCCCATACATGCCCAAATAAAGTTTCACGTGCCCACCCGCCACTTGCTCAGTTCCAGTTACCAACAGGCTGTGGACTGGTACTGGTTCATGGCTCCAGTGTTGGGGACACCTGTTCTAAGCTGTATGTTCCCCTAAAATATGGAACATTAATCAACATTGTTATAATCCCATCCAAATAATACATGGAGAATAAGACTCTTGTATCATTGATACCTGGTTGGGAAGTAAAGGGGGCATTCCCCTTTTTTAAATGTACGGGTTTCAAGTGAGCTGCAACTTTAGAGCAGAGGAGGTGTGATGGCTATTATTATCTGTGAATCTCTAGCAGCCTGTAGGGACGCTGCAGGAGACATCACCAGAAATGAGATCCTTTTTGTGAGATTGGGCTGTAGGAATCATTGGGGAGTGTTATGGACTTACCTTCAGGCATTGTAGCAGTATCTCTATCCATGGTCCTGAACTCTTGTGTCTAGGTTGGCAATGAAGTTATTCTGGTTTGTGATTCTGGAAGATTTCCATAGCCCTGCAGTTCATGACTGCCATGGACTTGATTCAAATTATTCACATTCAGACCTTGGATCTATTGTTTGGTGTTCCCATTATTTGTATTACTGGTGCTGGGATCTGAATCTAGGGAATGTTAATATCAGTTCCATACCATGGATGGTTCTCTTTCTCTTGACCTTATAGTTCTCTGTAGCCACCCTCACTGCAAAGAGGTGGACCCATTAGATCAGCCCACTCATGGTTATCTGCCTGAAGGTAACTGTCCTTGCCACAAGAGCAAATAAGGTGGGCATGTTCCAAGTCCCATCCCTTAAATGTTGTCTTTTTGCGGATCTTCAGAATCCTGGCCTCTATTGCAGCTCCTGCCTTATGGAATTATGGAATCCAACATGCCCCCACCTCTTTAACCTTCAAAGGAGCACATAAGACCTGCCTTTGTTCCTAGGTGTTGGGAGTAGGATGATATCTGGGTGGAATGAGAAGATAGTGAAGTGGCATCAAGGAAGTGAGGGAGTGGCACTAGATTTTTCTGTTTTGATTGAACTGGTTTTTGTATTTTTATTTCTTAATTTTATGGTATTTCTTGTTATATTTTTAGATTGTAAATTGTCCAGTATTTAACATATGAGGGATGGAGGAGCTACACAAATATTTTAAATGAATAAGTTTAATTAATTGGACTTTAAATTAAATTGATATTTAGGTATTGACTTGATTTTGGACACTTTGGGGAAATAAATAAAAATTCTCATAATTGACTCCACTGCCACAATTGTGAATATTCACCAAAGCTGACTAGTGTTCTATCTGGCTGGCTAAGGAGAAAACACCGAGAGTAGCTTCTTTCCAGGTCCTATTCTCCATTTGTCTCATTGCATTTGTTTTATGGCAATATATCGGTGATGAGCCGAAGGACAGAAAGAGGGAGTAGTGACCTTCCTCCCATATTTAGGCATACCAGGGGTTGTAACACAAATACATACCTATTTCTCTGGCTCAAGTGATAAGGAGGCGAGCCTGTGGCTTAGTGGCTAAGACTCCTGCCTAAGATATAATACAGCCCAGGTTCAAATCCCAGTAAGGGTATGGCTAGCTGATGAGAGCTAATTAGCTCGAAATAGATTTATACTAGTCTCCCTTTATTTATGTATCAGTACAAATACAACACACACAAACACACACACACACACACACACACACACACACACACACACACACACACACACACATATATATATATATATATATATATATATATATATATATATATATATATATATATATATGCCAACACTATGACAAGGTGATCTGAAGCCCAGTGCTAAGATGACTTATTAAGTGGAGTGAGATAAAAGACCCAAGAAACCAGAAGACAAGGATGGCTACCAATTTCTACCAGTGGAAAATCAGTCCAAGCCCCAAGTACTTAGCTCTCATCAGTCAGGCGCAAATAACCAGGTGTATTCATCGTGTTCACTTTTATACAAGAATCTAGTAACTAGTCAACTAACAGTGAAAACTAAATGGGTGCTACGTGAGGGTAAACAGGATTCACAGGGTGGCAGACTTGAGATTCTTGTAACAACACAATGACTCTAAACTGATAACAACTCCACTTTCCAGGTCAGCCTGCTCTTCTCCTACATCTCTATGGGAATGTGAGGCAGTTGAATCAGAAAAAAAACTTGGCTCAGCTACTTATCATGAATGCTGATGTGGGAACCACTATGGAAAATGTACAGCCCATGCATTTTTGCAAGCAAGTTTCTGAAATTTGTTGCAGAACATTCAAATAATTTGAATATCAAAAGCAGCAAGGAGTCAAATTTCTGATTGGGATGACTCTTTTTTCTACCTGAAGAAAAGCTCTTCACAGAGGATTGTTCCCAGTCCAACTTCATTGTTTGGTAATTAATCCAGTTTCCCTTAAAACATTTTAAATCATGAAAAATAGTTAATTCAAACTAAGGCATTGGAAGAGATTTCACCTCTTTTTCTACAACTGCAGATAATGAAGTATGCAATTTAGCATTACCTGATACTGGAACTAATTTCCCAAGTTATTTTTTTCCATGGTTTATATTTTAAATTTCATTCTGAATTTTTCTTTCACACAGAACCACAAAAGGAAGATTTAATCAGATTAAATGTAAGGCCCAGCTGATTAATTACTAGGTTATTGCAGTAGCATTGGACTGATTTTAATTCTTAGTTCCACCACCCACCATCATCTGCCAGATTAAGCTCCATTAGAAAACCATTAATTTTAGTGATAACATGGCTCCCTGCTCAGGTGAGGTATTAAAAAGAAGGAAGGAAGGAGATAACTCAATATTAACTTTTCATTTTTAGACACTCTAGAAACAAAATTTAATAAAAGTTAATCACTCTCTGGACATTGCAGTCCAAAATTGCAATCCAAAAAAATAAAGCAAACAATTCATAAGCCTTGCTTAACAGCAACATTTTATAAATTGATGCTTTCTTTAAAAAAATGTTTTTATCCGAGTAATAGTAAGCTAGAATTTGCTATGTATTCACTGGGGCAATTCAACCAAGAAAAAGAGAAGGAGATAATTATAGTTTGCATCCTGAAAGCATCAGTACACTGTGTGTGTCTCGGCCCAGGAGTATGTAGGAACAGTATGTTGGCTTGCAAGGTAATCTCTAGCAATCCTAAACATCATAAATGTGCTTGAGTAAAACTGAGCTTTAGTAGTTGTGTTTGTGGCGCGTTAGCAAAACTATACTAAAAATTACTGGTAATCTTCTTTCTGTTAGCAGGAAGTGCTACATGTGGCCTGGGTATGATTAAAGATGGTAATCTTCTATATCTTACTATAAACATTATATGGGAGTTTTGACTGTTCAATGCCATGATGATCACTCATGGTGGACTCTTCAGTGATCCCCATGTCATAGGAAGATTCAAATGCAGCAGAAAGAAATACTAAAGGAAATTCATTACTGAATGAAACGAAAGGAAGAAATAAAAGGAAGAGATAAATGGTTGTCTATATAGTAAGAGAAAAAGAAATCTAATGGATCTGAATAAAGATGGACTAACATCAATAGCAAGAACACTTCGATTTATATACTGCTCCATGGTGCTTAAAATACTTTCTAAGCGATTTACAAAGTCACCATTTTGCCCCGAACAATCTGGCTCCTCATCTTAGCAACCTCGGAAGGATAGAAGGCTGAGTCTACTTTGAGGCGGTTGGAATTGAACTTCTGGCAATCAGCAGAATTAGCCTGCAATACTGCATTCTAACCACTGCGCCACCACGGCTCTATGGAATGCAGTTGAGTAATGCCATCAACTTACAACCACAATTGAGCACAAAATTTCAGTTGCTGAGACAGATGTTAAGTGAATTTTGCCCCATTTTACGATCTTTTTTTATCATGGTTGTTAAGTGAATCATTGGATTTGTTAAGTTAGTTTCACGGTTGTTAAGTAAGTCTCCCTTCCCCATTGACTTGGCTTGTCAGAGGTTGGCATGACCCTGGGACACTGCAACCGTCATAAATATGAACCAATTGCCAAGCACTGAATTGTGATCACGTGCCCATGGGGATTCCCCCATAAGTGTGAAAAATGGTCACAATGTCACTTGTTTCTGTGTTGTTGTAACATCAAATGGTCACTAAATGAACTGTTCTAAATCAAGGACTCCTTGTTCAGATAACCCCTTACTCTGCCAGTTTTCACAAAACCGGAAAGACCTGGCTCTTCCCCAGGCCTTGCCAGCAGGACATTGATTTGGTAGTCCCAAAGGTGCTTTTTACCAAGAGGCAACTGGACTTTCTCGTTTTCCTTTGAAGATGCTTCACTTCTCATCCCAGAAGAAGCTTCTTGGATGAGAAGTGAAATGCCTTCGAAGAAAAACAAGGAAATCCAGTTGCCTCTTGAAAAAAAAATATCTTTGGGACAACCATGGCCTGGATGACTGAGAATCTCCCCAGATATTGGTTTGGAAGCTCTGGCCTGGGAATATGCCTTTAGTTTGAATTGAGCCTCAGTGCATGGACATGATTTATTTATGGAATAGCTATACCACTTCTTTAATACTGTTCTGACCTAGGCTTCCCAAAAACAGGAACCTGACTCCTCATCCTGATAAAACCCCTTTTATTTGGTTTAAAGTCAATTCCTCTCCAGCAAAGTCCCAGGCAGCATTCTTTCAAGAGATTTCACAACTACAGACCTTTATCAGGCTTGGAGAGCTGCCGGGCCAATATCTTCCAAAAGCCACTCTGTAGCAGACAATACTTGGCAAGAAGTCAGGAACAGATCTTCACTCTCATGAATTGAACTAATTGTCTCCTGCAAACTCCCCTCCCCTTTGGCTCCTCTATTCCCTATGGGGAGGGCCATTCACTGTCCACCTGTGGCTTTACTTCCCAAGTCGACCCTTGTTCCTCCTGTCAGCTCTGTGCATGCGCATACTGGGAATAGGCTCCAGATGTTCTTCTGCCCCACTGATGTCCGACTCTGAAGGCAGCTGATAACTGTCAGACGGTCCTCGCCCCATCTCTGCCTCCGATGCAGAGCACTCGTCAGAGCCTTCCCCAGACTCCAGGACTGGCCCAGGTTCCTCCCCAACCCTCCTCACTGTCCCAATCTGCTGCAAGATCCATTGGCCGCTGGTGGGCCACAACCAATGTATGTGTGAGGTGGTGACATTTGTGCCTTTCTTGTTCCACTATAGCAAGAGAAAGGAAGTGAGGGTGAATACAAAAGCCAAAGGGGATTTGGTTTGTTAAATATATTTGAGAATAACAGGTAGTTCACAATTTACAATCAGTTGTGTAGTGACCATTTGTAGTTACAATGACATGGGGGGGGGAAGGTGACTTATGACTGTTGTTTCACTCTTACAACCATTGCAACATCTCCATGGCTGCATGATCAAAATACACAGGCTTGGCAGCTGGTGTGATGGTTGCAGTGTTCAAAGGTCATGGGTGACCACTTTTGGACAAGCAGAATCAGTAGACGATCCAGATTCACTTCACAACCGTGTTACTAACTTAACAGCCACAATGATTCACTTAGCAACTGTGGCAATAAAGATGGGGAAATGGGGCAAAAGAATGTTTTGCTGAGCAACAGACATTTGGGGCTCCGTCATGGTCATAAGTCAAGGACTACTTTATGTTTGGAAAATTCAGGCTGAAACATACTACGGGTAGTCCTCGACTTGTTAAATGAATCATTGCAGTTATTCACTTAGCAACACGTTTGTGAAGTGAATCTGGCTTCCCCCACTGACTTTGCTTGTCGGAAGGTCACAAAAGGTGATCATGTCATCCCTGGACATTGCCACCATCATAAATATGAACCAGTTGCCAAGCACCTGATTTTTGATCATGTGTCCCTGGGAATGCTGTGGCAGTCATAAGTGTGAAAAACGGTCATAAGTCACTTTTTTCAGGGCCTTTGGACAACCACCAAATCAACCTGTATATGTCATGAGACAATAAGAAAACTTCTGCAGTGGGACTTTAGGATTGGCAAAGATTGTTGTTGTTTAGCAGGTCATTGAGAAATGCATGAATGTGAGAAAGAAAGTTTGTTGTTTTAGTTAGTTGCAAAGTCATGTTTGACCCATCATGATCCCATAGACAACATTCCTCCAAGCCTTCCTGTCCTCTACCATCCTCTAGAGTCTATTTAAGGTCACGCCTACTCCTTCGGTGACTCCATCCAGCCACCTCATTCTCTGTCGTCCCCTTCTTCTTTTGCCCTCAGTCTTTCCCAGCATTCTCCAGTGAGTCCTTCCTTCTCATTAGGTGGCCAAAGTATTTGAGTTTCATCTTCAGGATCTGGCCTTCTAAAAAGCAGTCAGGGTTGATCTCCTCTTGGACTGACCAGTTTGATCGCCTTGCAGTCCAAGGGATTCACAGGAGTCTTCTCCAGCACCATAGTTCAAAGGCCTCAATTCTTTGGTGTTCAGCCTTTCTTATGGTCCAACTTTCACAGCCAGAAAGTTTAACATGCATTTATTGGTTTGCAGAAATCAGCAAATGATAAAATAAATAGGCTTGAATTAGGGAATGATTTCTGAAAACAGGCAGGTAAAGGTTGACTGCTGAGTGTGAAGAGTGGGAGGTGAATGAATAAATGAATACATATGAGGATCAAAAGAATATTTAGTTAATAAATGAAGACCAGAATGTGTGATCAACCTTCAATATATCTGTAGATAAACATGTTAGTATAAATGTATATTTGTGGTGATTATGTTGGTTTGGGATGTGAATATGTGATAAATGAATGTGAATTAATGACAAAAGTGTGTGAGCAGCACAACAGAAGTATGCTGAAATGGTTTGTTCATACAGAGAAAATGGGTGTCTTGTGTATAATTATTTCAGTTTACTATTTCTTACTCTTTTCTATGATTAGCATAACATTTACTTACACGGAAGTGAACAGTGTGATTGATAACTATGTATTTACATGGAATCTATCCAGCCTTATTTCTAGGAGAGCCACGGAGGAAGAAGCTATGGTGATCTAGAGTTAGTCCTTGAGTTATGACCATTTTAACAGCAACTGTTCAAAGTAACAACTTTGTTGAATGGGTGGTACTTATCACCAGTCCTCGGAGTTCTGGTTATTGCAGCATTCTTATGTTCTTGTGATCACAATTCCAACATCCCTTGCTGGTTTGCTACCAGCAAAATCACTGGGGAAACCAGCAGGAAGTCAGAAGTTGCAATCCTCACTTAACAACCAGCATAGTTCTCACTTTCAATGGAAACTAAGACTGCTGGAATTGTCATGGCTAGGCAACATGGTCACACAATGCCATGCTTTACAACTGTGCTGCTTTGAGTTGGTACTACTGGCCCCAACTGCTGTCATAAGACAAGGACTATCTGTAGAAGATAGAACTTTAAATGCATGCATTTTGGGGGTAACATACATGACTTTTAGGGCCTGTTGACATTTCTTTGTCAGGCCTGCAGCCATCTTTTCTTTTAGATCTTTGGCCATGGCCAAGCATTTGAATGCAAATCACGTGATGCTGCATGGGGATGCTGCAAAGTTTGTAAGTGTGAAAAATGGTCATAAGTCACTTTTTAAAGTAACAGTCACTAAATGAACTGTTGTAAGTTGGGGACTACATGTATATTGTAATTATAAAAGTTGCACAACTCTGTTCTTCTTTGCTACTCAACTGGCTCTATAAATGCACATCAGTGGGGAGTTGCAAATCCTGTTTCAACCGGTACGGTTGGAACAGTGCCGACGGCATCCTCATGGATGAGTGCAGCGCGCACATGCGTCTTAGCACCTCTGCAATGTTCCGTGATGCTCCAGCTGCTCTGCAGAGTGCCGCACAGGCACTCTACGCGCCATGCACCTGCCCAGAAGCCTTTAAACACCGGTAAGGAACTCAGGCGGGTGGGTAGGCCCTCTGGAGCACTGTACCGGAATGGTATCCGGTGCTCCGGGCTGGCTCCGGTACGCCCATACCGGGGCGTACCGCCTGCAACCCACCACTGATACACATGCACATATTGGTAGAATAATATCAGTGCCAATGAGAATGAGGTCCTATGGAAGCCCTGGTAGTGCTGTGGTTAGAATGCAGTATTGCAGGCAAATTCTGCCCACCTGACTGGCTCCAGGTTGACTTAGCCTTCCATCCTTTTGAGGTTGGTAAAATGAGGACCCAAATATGTTTACATTGTAAATCACTCAGAGAGCACTATAAAGTGCTATTGCTATTGAAACTAGCTTCTTTTATTCATGTAAGAATTAGAATGATTTCAAGCATCCAAACCATCAAAAGAGATTACTGATACAAAAGAAGAAATTCACGGAATGGGAAAAAGATTGGATTTCTTGCCTTCTTGAAACTGATGCAAGAATGGCTAAATTGTCATGCTGTTAAGGTTGATCTGTTCCTTTTTATTATGAACCTTTTCTTACAGCAATACGTTTTGTATGTCTAGGTTATAAATTACATTGATTTAATTAGCAAGGTTAATTCCCAAGGGAATGTACATACAGGATTGCCTCAAATTAAATATTTTGCCACAAAGATGTGAATCTTTTGGATAGAAAAAGAAATACATTTATCTATTTCAATCAGTCAAGATTCTTCATATTTCAGAATGATGTGCACAATTATCCATTACTTTTTATATCTAATGAAGGTAATACAATGTTTACCATTATCCCACATGCCCATATGTTCAATATTAGCCAACATACTTTTTCCCAGAGGAGAAATAATGTCAGTGCTTGCTAGGCAGCTTAAGGTACAGTTAGAGGCAGATAAGCATCACAATACATATTGAGATACAAAACTCTATTAATTCTACATTTCTATCTATGGGGTCTGCTCTCTATTGAATGAATCTACCTGTCTACAACTACCAAAAGAAATTACAATATATAGTGGAAATTAGAGCAAGACTTGGGCATGAAAGAAACAAATAGTAATTCAAGTGAGTAAAACATTTGTTTGTTGTGTACAAATGTCCATTCCTATTCAAGTTGTATGAGCTTGTATGAGCTTGTATGAGCTTGTATGAGTTGTATGAGAAAGGTTAGCTAAATAGAAGGGAAGCTAAATGTATTTCAAAGTCATTCTCAGCCGCAGTCCAATGTTTCATATGCTGCTGTACTATATGGGCGTGTGCAAACTGAATACATTTCCAATTTGTGCCATGTTTCCGAGATTGTTTGAATAAATTACAGAAAAATTTAAAAAGTCACGCTAGCAACTAAAAACTTTTTTAAAATGACAACATTTTTATTTGTCTCTGGCTATCAATAGAGAGAGAATTCCACTATTGGGTGCTAACACCCAAAAATATTCTTCATTGCTTCTCTTTTTACGTTAGGAGAGCCTCTAAAATTGTGATGCAAAAGCAGGGGGGGTTGGCAACACCACCACACATGCGTGAGCGACCCCCATGTGGGGGAGGAATTTTCACCCTCCCCAGGCTCCAGAGACTTTCCTGAAGCTTGGGGAGGGTGAAAACGGCCTCTTCTGGCTGTTTTCGCCCTACCTAGGCTTCAGGAAACTTCAGTAGTCTGGGGATGGTGAAAAACAGGCCCAACAGGCCAACCGGAAGTTCGTTCGTGAACTTCCGGTTGGGCCGTTGGGCCTGTTTTTCGCCCTCTCTAGGCTCTGGAGGCTTTCCTGAAGCCTGGGGAGGGTGAAAACAGCCTCCCCTGGCCCTCTGGAAGGCTGAAAATTAGCTGGCTGATGCGCCTAAGCTGAGGGCTGCCATGCCGGCAAATATGGTTCCGCGTGCCACCTGTGGCACATGTGCCATAGGTTCGCCATCACGGATCTTTACCTTAAGGAATGTTAAATACCTGATACTTTGGTTTAAAAATGTAGACCATAATCTTGATCATTTTTTTCCATTACACCATTCTTCATCTAAATTCATTTTGTTGCAACAGTTGTCCCTATAATATTGGTAAAAGGGAGGAAATTGAAAATATTGATTGATATAAGGCTTTCTTCTATTTGTGGGGTTAATCTTCAAAGTCTGTAGCAACATTGTTTGCATTGATATGTTACTGAAATCTTCCTGAAACTATTATTTGGTGATATTTGATATTTTTTATTACCATAATTGCTGTGTAGTAACAAAAGCCGTTACACTGAAAGAATTGAGTATGTTGCAAATTTTCCTTATTTTGTCTCTACCATCACCTATTCAGTTTGTCAGTACCTGAAAATGTTGGCATGATTTTAGAAACTGAGCACAGCTGATTCCAACCTTCAGAGATATAATTACTAACATGTGCTACTCGGGGTGGGTTCCGGCAGTCAGTACTGCCGGTTCGCTCATGGGCGTGCTGCGTGTGTGCTTCATGCGCATTGCGCGTGCATGCACAGTACAATTAATTTAATTTAATTTATTAAATTTCTAGACCTCCCCCTCTCCCCGGAGGGACTCGGGGCGGTGTTCAGGAAAAAATTAAAAACATACAAACAATCATACACATAGGTAAAAATCCAATTAAACAACCCCTGTACAATTTATAAAAATTAAAAAACAGACCTTAAAACCAATCTTAAAAATTTAGAAATAGGACTGAGGTGGGATAGGTGGAATTAGGCCAAGCCGGCTAGCTGGAATAGGTGGGTTTTAAGTTTCTGACGGAAGGAGCGGAGATCTGTAGTCATTCTAATGTCGGGGGGGAGGTCATTCCAGAGGGTCGGGCCCATCACAGAGAAGGCCCTTCCCCTAGGCGTCGCCCGCTGGCACAGCCTAGTGGATGGCACCCGGAGGAGTCCCTCTCTGTGTGAGTGAATCGGCCGGAGGGATGTATAAATAAAAATTGTTCCTTGCATGCGCAGAAGCAAAAAACAAGATGGAGGCGCCTATGGCACCACGCAGAGAACTGGATCAAGGGCGTGGCTTGCCTGGGTCGCTGCCAGTTCTAGCGACCCCAAGCCGCCAAACCACTACCGGTTCAGCCGAACCGGTCCGAATTAGTAGAACCCACCACTGATGTTACTAAAGATTCTACTATCATGCTTTTAAATTGCTTGCCTTTAGCTGGTTGAAGACTATTTTTTAGTTATTTTATTTCAGTGTTGTTCTTTGGTTTAAATTATTCATCCTTAAGATGCCTTTGAATTATAATTACATGTATGTTTTACAGTCATTAAACATTATAATTGTTTGTGTATAATTGTGAATTATATATACATGGCTACAGAAATAATCAGGTGGCCTCTCAGAAATAATGTACCGCAGTGGTGTTCTCCGACTTCATTTTTTTACTCACATTCCAATTTTCCTTCTGTGCCTGTCCAGACCTATTTAAATAATCATTTATTTTTGGGAGAAAATAGTTTGATGGAAAGCACTGATTAGGACAATTTTTGGCCTTCAAAGTAAACATATTACTGGAAGCAATAACTCCTTGTAAACACAACTTAACAATTCACAGCATGAGACAACAAATACAGATGTGCTTCTACTGAAGTCAATGACAAAACGTCCATAACTTTCAGGCCATACTTCATTAACAAGGCAAGCACAGTTTGTAGAGTTCTTGAATTTAGCCAGCCAGTAAAATGAAAAGTGAAAGGCTGCCAGACAGACAGATCTCTACATGAAATTCAGGCACCTCTGCTATCAAAATAGATCAAAATTTATATTAGAATTATATATATTATCCCATACACATACCACACATGAGAGAGAGAGAGAGAGAGAGAGAGAGAGAGAGAGAGAGAGAGAGAGAGAGAGAGAGAGAGAGAGAGAGAGAGAGAGAGACAGAGACAGAGACAGAGACAGAGAGACAGAGAGAGAGACAGAGAGACAGAAAGAGAGAGAGAGAGAGAGGGAGAGACAGAGAGAGAGAGACCAGTCTCTGGCCCAGTCTGGTTAAATGGAAAAGAAAGAAAAGAGAAAGCGCAAGTCCCCTGGCAGAGGCAGCCCTTGCATTGAAGTGAGCCACAGTGGCCCCTGCCACAGAGGACGCTCCCACAGGCCCTGGCCTGGCCAAGCTGAGGAGGAGAGGAGGAGGTGACCGCCGCCCCCGACCTGGCTTCCCTCAGTGGTGGCAGCGAGAGGAGGCGGTCAGCATCCCCTGAGGTGCAGGAGGAGGAGGAAGGAGCCACCCCTGGTGATGCGGACGTGAGGCAGACCCCACTGGTCGTGGCCCCATCCAGAGATGCCGTCGCCACTGCAGTCGCCGCTCATGGGGCACCCAGCGGCCGGCCCAGCCCCGCTGCACCTCAGGTTAACACCGCTGTCGCCACGTTGGAGCCGCCTTGGTGAGGCCGTAGCTGTCTCCCTGTGAGGGGCATGGAGAGTGCGCGCAGCCAGCCGAACTGTGGAGACATTTCGCCTCCACCTCCTCTGGAGTTCCACTGGGGGGGGAGGCCGGCTTAAGAGTGGGAGGAGGTGGCCGAGGGATGGAGCAGGCACTGCCCCACCACAGACAGCAAAGGCCTGGTGGGAGGGGAGGAGAGAGGGGAGGGGGAGGCCGAAAGGCTTCGACTCCCCTTGGTGGAAATGGCAACGCTCGTTGGAGGGGGGGCAGAAAAGGGAAAGGGTGCAGCCACAGCCCAGCCACACATATAAAGGGACCGTCAGGACGAAGCTATATATACATACATATATGCATGTATCTCAGAGGTGTGTTTCTCCTGCAGTGCCGGCAGCAGGAGGCTCCGCTCACCTGCCCGGAGCATGCACACGAGCAAACTAGTAGTAAAATAAATTGAAATCCACCACTGATATATAGATATAGATGGTGTAGATATACATACACACACACACACACAATACACAGAGAGTTGTGGATTAACAATAGCAAGTCTTTAGATGGTACTGTTAATCTGGGTTTATTGCTTTTGAAAGGTTGTGTGACAGAGTTGTTTATTCAGCTACACAAATCTGTTCCTTGTGTCTTTTAACAAGGAGGACATTGTGAAGCAGACGTCAACAGTTCTGTCCCTCTTTGGAGCCATTTCCCACTAATTACAAATCAGAGAAAAGGTTGTGTTCATAAACAGTTCAGCCTCAGACTGTTTTTCCAACCACACTTTCCAAAAAAATTAACTCAGTTGTAGCCCTCTGTGAATAATAGTTTTGCCAAATTGTTCAGGAAAGACTTATTGTGAATAATTGTTTTCTTACTGTGCAGAACATTGATGCAAATTTTATGTAACAGTAGAACTCCCTGAGAAATGATGGGTTTGGAAATGCTGTGTAATTTTATTTTCTAAGGCTTATGCCCATAATGATCATGACAGCTCGAACAACTACAGGGAATAAATGAAAAGGATAAAGAGCAGCCAAAAAGAGGGAGGGGGGAGGAAACAAAAAAAAAATCTAGTGTGTTGTGCGGTTTTTTTATTAATCCTTTGGAGAAAAATAGGTTATGTTTAATCTTTTTAAAAAGATTAATAAGAATAAAAAAACAAAGGCAGCATCATTTTTGACCCAGCATTTTTTCCAGACACAGTGAAATGTTCCAACATGAGGAGTCTAACTTTGTGGGTGAAAGTTTGTTCTCTGAGCTTGTGGGTTGGTTTCTGAACATTTCATTACCAGGTTGGGTAACATCTCCAGCGGAGTTTAGGGGATGTGGGTGTCCGACTGTTTATAAGGGCTTCAGGTGTGGGTGTGTCAAGTGAGGGTCTTGTGATGGGTCAGTTGTGAGTCATTAGTGAGTCTTGTGATGGGTCTTGTGATAAGGAGATTAAATCAGGTCAGGGGTCATTGGGAGGTGAACTGCTGGTGCTGGGGCTTGTGTGGGTTGGTTCAGGTCCGTGCTATTTCTGTTTGGCTGTGCAGTTGATTTGGATACTGAAGAGTTTGCAGTTCATAGTCAATTAAAGGTCATATCAATTAAAACCAGCATCCACGAACATCGGCGAGCAGTCAAACACCATAATCCCAAATCCTTAATCTCACACAGACATCAAACAGTGCCAATTTGATTGGAGCAACACAAAAATTGTCAGTCACACTACCACTTGCCATGCTCATGAGGTCATCGAAGCTGGCATTTCACAAGCAATTCCATCAACAGACATTCCATAGCTGACATCCCCTAAAGTCCACTGAAGATGTTATCTAGCCTGATAATGAAACATTTGGAAACCAACCCACAAGCTCAGAGAATGAACCGTCATCCTACACCTGAGGTACAGATATTTGCCACTATGGTAGAGCTTAACTCTGTCTCCTACCCGTTGTATGGGGTTATAGTCCTGGATTTTGAACTCTGGTGTGATAAGGCCTCATGGATTAAAACTTTCATGCAACAACCAATCATACTAATCAGGGGCAAAGTATCTAAATGTCTTCACAAAGTTGCCTAAATGTCTTCAGACACAGAGTCCTGAGGAAGATTTGTGTGCTTCTCTGGATTATTCCATCAGGAAAAATGACCCACATGCAGAACTGGTTACATTTCAAGAAAGTGTTTTTCAGGCAGCCATACTTCACTGAAGATCAGAGTTAATGTGATTTTTCTAACTAGGTGTTGAAGGTCCTCACATCTGGTGATCAATGGGCTACAGGACAATTAGGGCCAGAAGTTGAAGGACTACTGGAAGAAAAAGTGTTTACCTATTACAAACATGCAAAGATTGAAAACAAAGAAAGAATGATCTGCTATTACATGTTAAGCCCAACAAGAAGAGAGTATCTAGAAAAAATACACCAGTTCTGGAAAGAACAACATTCAGTTGATTTATAATACAAAGTAAAATATTCACAGAAAGCAGAGTTGGAAGAACTGCAAAAGTCTACCCAAGCAATGAATTTGAATTCTTGTGAGAAGTAGTTCAGACTGTAGAAATGAACCAGGGGGGTGGGCAGTAAAAGAAAGCATCTTAGGTACTAAATCAAGCATCATTAGTATTGATACAATTGCCATCAGTCAATTGCAAAATATTGAAAAAACATTACATCCTGATATGATACCTTTAATACCATCAAACAAGAACATCTGGCTATCCCGGGTCTTTGGGAAGATTCAGTAGGTGGATAAAAATGCCAAATCCAATCTAAACATAGAGCCAACTGTGCAACCAACCACAATAACTATATATCCTGGCTGTTGTGGCTTTGAGATACTTGGTTGTGAAAACACACCTGCTTTGCAGAGTTCAGTCACCATAAGTTACCATTTAATATCAGTTTATCAGAAATAAAGAAACCATAAATGTTGATTTTTAAGATTATGTAGCAACATGCAAACACCAACCAAAGGTGAAGTTAAAATATAGAATTGTTCCAAATCACCAATAGCAATTTATAAAAGGATTTCCATACAGGAATGTACAGAACAATATGAACAAATCCTCTTGAAAACTTTGCATAGCCCTGATCTCAAGGTCCATAGTTCACCTTGAAGTGGTAGCTACAAGTGTCATACACTGTTGTTCATATGCATATAAGTATGAAATGGATGTGTGATGTGTGTACTTATGTTGTTGTAGATGATGGGATCAAAATATGCAACTTCATATATACCTTATCGGCAACTGAAGTTTCAGTGATTGATCCTTTAAAAAAAATTCTCAAGAATCATGATGAATATTTCAGTGAAGATGTACAAGATGGAATGCTTTATATGAAAACAAAGTCTCAAGAAAAAAAATGAAAATAAAATCCCTAACATAATAATGCCTTTACATAAATGTGCCAGAGGAGACTTTCATCTTGAAAAAGCTAAGCGGCCTCAGATCCAATGAGTAGGTAGGTAGGTAGTACTAGGTAGAAGATGGTATGAAATCCCAGGGATATGGAACATGGAGATTGAAGGGATCTCAGAAGTAGTCCAATCCTTTCTCCTTTCCTGTCCCTTCTTGCATGCGCAAATGCAAATGGGAAAACATTTCTCCTTTTGTTTTATTTTTAGTTTGTTTTGCTAGCCCTCTGCCAGCAAAAATGGAGCTCGGGGGGGGGGCAGCGTTCACAAGCTCCATTTTCCCTGGCAGAGGCACCACAGACTGGCCCTTTGCTCTTTCAAGGGTGGCCCCATGGACCAGATCTAAACACCCCATGGGCTGGATGTGGCCCACAGACTTTGAACCTTAAACAATGATGCATGATTTCCTTTAATCCAGGGGTGGCCAATCTTGAAATTTTTAAGACAACTCCCAGAATTTATCAGCCAGTCATGTTGATTGGGGAATTCTGGGAGTTGCCGTTCAGACATTTCAAACCTGCCAAGGTTGGACACCCACGCCTTAGTCTTTCCTGCAGCAGATCAAATTTCCCCAGCTTATCCTTAAGACACCTCAAGTCCCTTTGTCCTTATCCTCTGAATCTCTTGTATCTTGTTAATATTAACAACAAATATCTTTCTGGCAATGTGGTACACAGACCTGTGCATTGTATTCCAGATGTAGTCTCATCGATTTGAGAAGAAAAAGCTGTAAGAATACAAGAGCAAACCACTTCTGTATGTGTCCAGGTAGTTTGAGGAGTCCAATTTGACTCAAGGGATGCTTTACTATATTATACAAATCAATGCTTTAATTGGTACATTTCTAGTTACTTCACCTCCAAAACTATTGTCAAGGTTGTCCCAAAGGTGCTTTTTCAAGAGGCAACTGGACTTTCTGGCAACTGGATATTTCTGGTTTTTCTTTGAAGACATTTCACTTCTCATTCAAGAAGCTTCTTCAGCTCTGACTGGGATAGTGGGGAATGGAAGGATTTATACTCCTTGCAGACAGAGTATAAAGCCTTCCATTCCCCATGATCCAGTCAGAGCTGAAGAAGCTTCTTGGATGAGAAATGAAACGTCTTCAAAGTAATACCAGAAAGTCCAGTTGCCTCTTGAAAAAACACCTTTAGAACAACCATGACCTGGATAACTGAGAATCTCCATAGACATATTGTCATTTATCAACACTAGCTTCCATATAAAATACTAAACTTACTAGTTTAGAAAAAGAACATCGGATTTTTAAAAATGTATTTAAAACACATATTTGGCACCCACTGCATTTATCAAAATTGTACAAAAAAAGGTCTAACACTTTGAAGACAATCTGGGCAATGTTTCTTCTAGTATGTACAACTTGGTTTAAAATCAAATACCAAACACCAGGAAACCAAGACTGAAGACTCTGTTCTCTATGTTTGATTGTTGTTCATCTCTGTGCAAGTCCAAACAGAAAAATGTGGGATTAGACAATTGTTTTTGTGCATGTTAGGAAGATTCTTCTTGTGTTTTGTATGTGAACAGAGTACTACCCTGTCTACCATTTGCAAAGGACTCCTAATGTGCTTTCAGGAAACCAATTCTGTCTCTTTGCATTTCTTCTCTCTGGGAAGAAGTAAAACCACAGCCATGATATTCATTCTGTCATAAATATCCGAAGTGCTTTTTTAGGTATTCGAATAGGCACAGAAGTAGAACGGCAATGAAAAAATAAGCAAATATCTGACCAAAACTGCAATTTGTGGTCTCTTTGTCTAAGATTACAGATTGATTTCATAATTTGAGCACTCTGTTGTTAGATGTGCATACATGTATATGGATATATAGCAGTGGTGGGTTTCAAAAACTTTTAGAACCTCTTCTGTAGGTGTGGCCTGCTTTGTGGGAGTGGCTTGCTGGCCATGTGACTGGGTGGGCATGGCCAACTTGTAAAATGTGGTGAAACTCACTTAACAACGCTCTTTTTTAAAAAAACCAAAGTTTTATTGGTTTTTTAAACATTTTACAAGGGAAAAAGGTAAAGGAAAGGTTACAAATTTTGGCAGTTGCGATGTGCGGTAGGTGCCCCCCCCCTCCATACTCATAGTATACATTTACACAAAGTTCATTACTAAGTAGTAACATATAGTCAGCATATAAATTCAGTTAGTAATTTCGATCAGTTTATATCAGGTAGATTTTCTTGCTCATTTTTGTGATCTGAGCTTTCTCGGTATTGCCCCATCTCCCCCCGCCGACAGAGCTCCGGCCCCTCCCGTGTCCTGTATGTCTGTTGAAGGATCATCTGGTTTTTCTAGGAGTACTTTGTTTTTTTCCATAAAGGCCTGCACCTCTATGGGTGTATTAATTCTAACTCTTGTCTCCTCCCAGAATATTAGCATACCTTCAGGCATCAACCATCTGAACCACACCCCCTTCTGGTATAATTTATTCGCTAATTGTGAATAGCTTTTTCTTTTTTTCCCTCACTTTCTTGGGGATCTGTTTCAGAATGGTTATGTCAAAGCTTGCCCCCTTTGTGCACTCAGAATTTCATCTCTTGTGCTTTTTCTGAGAAATTTAATGTGTACCTCCCTGGGTACATTATGTGTTCTAGCGTAGGCTGAGTTCACTCTATAAACCAGATCTATTTCCCACCCCATCTGTTGTTTCTCTTTCTGGATGTATTCAGCCAAAATACTTGTCATGATGTCCCTTATATTTTCATCATCTGCCTCCATCACGTTTTGAAATCTAAGGTAAAAGGACATTCTCTCAAACTCTATTTTCATCTGTTGGGTGTCAAGTTCTTTGTTTCCCTTCTGCACCCCTTCCATCCCCTCCCTCATCTCAGCCGTCCCACCCTCCAAAAGATCCAGTCTCTGTGAGTTCTTATTAATTTGGGCCTGGTTCTCTTTAATTTCTTCTTTCATCTCCTTCAGTTGTTTCTTTATTTCCTCTTGTCCCTGTAGGAGTTGCTGGAACATTTGTTGAAACTCCGTCTCTGTAGTTTTAGGTTGCATCAAAGCTGTTATCATTGATTGTGTACTAGGACTGGAGGTTGCAGATGTCGGGGCAGAGGCAGCAAAGCCAGGCTTTCCAGGAGGTGGTTTTTTAGGTGACATTGTTTATGGAGTAAAGAGTTCAGTCAGTATAGAGAATGATCAGTCAGAGAGGCAGAACAGCCAGGAGAGTCCAGGAGACAGAAGGTCCAGGCAGAAGAGGATTTTTTTCTAATCACCCTGGCAATAGAGCAAAGTTTTTCACTCCAGGGAGTTCAAAAGAAAGCAATCAACAAGAGATTTGTCTGAGTAGCACGGAGGCAAAGACTGGAAGCCTGAAGTTTTAAAGGTGGAGTCAGGTTTCACAGTTCATAAAGACAACGGAAGTGTGCCATCTTGCCCTGCCAGCTTCAGGTTTAGAGGCAAAAACAAAGTTTTCAAAGTTCAAAGTTCCCAAAGTTTCCAGATCATCATTATGTTATGGGATTAAATCCGAAAATTCACTTAGTAAGGGCGTGATATCATTGGTTGGCTCTCCCCCTCCTCCTTCCCCTGGGGCTGAGAGCAGAATTGTTTCAAGCCGCCTGTCCTGGGGGGGGGGGAAATCCCCCTCCCTCCAGCCACGCCTCTTCAAATCAAGCCGAAAGGAAAAAAACTTAAACTGCTGACAGTTTCTTCAACTTGGTAAGGGGAATGGAGGGAAGTTTACGCCTCACCGCACCACAGCCGCGTCCTTCTGCTCTCTTTTTCTCCGCACAGCCTCACAGCGAAGACGCCGGAGCGTCTCCCCATCATGCTCCCCAGTGCCTGGAACGAGGCGGGGGGCCCCCTGCTGGCCGCCGCCGATCCAGGGATCCCCCGCGGTGCCGCCCCTCCGGCAGGAGCCTCTACGGGGCGTCCTGTGCCCCCCAAGGAGTGGGGGAGCCCACTGGGGAAGCACGGGGCGAGCAAGACTTGCCCGTCGCCGTCAGCTGCTGGAACCAGAAGTGACTTAACAACGCTCTTGTTGGCTCAGAAACTCTGGCATTTGAAGCACGCAAGTCTTAAAGCTGTCACGTTACAAGACCTCGCACCCCTAACACTTTAGAAAAAAACCCAGGGGTGTTCAAACTTGACAGCTTTAAGACTTGTGGACTTCAACTCTCAGAATTCATTCTCTCGCTCTTCATCTTGATGATGTGCGGACGGGCGGGGGGAGGGAGCTGGAATCGGTTCTAAATGGCACTGTAGATTTGTGGAACCTCTTCTATAGAAGAGGTTAGAACTGGCAGGAACCCACCCCTGATATATAGATAGAGATTCAGGTTCAGATATGGGACAATCTACTTTCTTTTAGCCTGTAAAGAACACAAGCAAAAGTCAGTCGGCAAGCACAGTTTGAATATTATGATGCTACAAGTCAAGAAGTGAAAGTCAGATGTTGTTCCTGTACCTAATGTGCTTTCCTTTACTATCTGGCTCCCTTACCTGTAGTTAGCCTAATTAAACTAAATAGGGGGACTGTTCTTAATTGGCTCCCTGCTCTATTTAGTAATGCAGATTACACAATTTAAGAAATCTCGTTTTCTCAGAATCAAAGGAGACAGTTCAGTATGCTCTTTTTCTTCAACTGTTTTTGTGAGTTTAAGGATCCTAAAAGGAATGTACCACATTGGCAGCCCTGGAGACTCCGATTCCCTGCAAATGTTTATCCAGAGAAATAGACCCAGCAGATAAAACAAACTTGTACTGTAACAGGCTTTCTATCCCCATCCTAACAGATACACTCTGATCTAAAGTAATACGCTCTTTCTTAGCCTCTTCAGAAACATAGCATTTAGACAGTGGTGAAATTCAAATGTTTTTAATACCGGTTCTGTGGGCGTGGCTTAGTGGACGTGGCAGGGGAAGG
Organism: Natrix helvetica; assembly: GCF_964273705.1. NCBI lineage: Eukaryota > Metazoa > Chordata > Lepidosauria > Squamata > Natricidae > Natrix > Natrix helvetica. The sequence goes on from NC_138552.1 coordinate 72,261,549, forward strand.
ATATTGCAAAATCTCCATTCCCACCCCACTCTGGGGACAGCCAGAGGTGGTATTTGCTGATTCTCTGAACTACTCAAAATTTCCACTACCAGTTCTCCAGAACCTGTCAGAACCTGCTGAATTTCACCCCTCATTTAGAGCAGTGGGGTCAAACCCAAGGCCCACGGGCTGGATCTTGCCCTTGAGGTACTTAGATCTTTCCCCAGAGTCTGCCCTAGAAACAGCGGACTGGCTGTGGTGACTCTGCCAGCCAAAATGGGCTCCTGAACTCAATTTCCGGCTGCGATGGTTTCCTGCAACCCCCTGCCGGCAGAAACCCCTCCCCTCCTGAGCTCAGGAGCCTATTTGACTGGCAGGACGCTCAGGCCACCAGAGGCACCCCCAATTCAAGTGACATTGATCTGGCCATGCCCCTCCCCCCAGCCTACCCACCCTGCCCCCCCCAAAGTCAAACATAACCCTGATACGGCCCTCAATGAAATTGAGTTTGACACCCCTAATTTGGAACATTTGAGCTAATAAATTCTAACTAGAAACCTACATGAAGTAAATGGGAACTAAATGATAGTAAGATAGTAAGCAACCAGAGATAATATGTCCCAAGAAACATTTTGTGACTTTGCTTACAGATATAAAGAAGCATAATTTGTAAGGCTGTGGGAGGGTGAATCAATTCAAAAGAGGTTTTCTCATATTATAATCTGAATCAAGCCTTTGAGGTGTAGAACTAAAGCCACTGACTTTGAATTGCATTGGAGAGATTCAAAGTCCCTTTAAGATGAGATTGACATTAAAGGTTTCCCCCAGCTCGGTGGAGTTTCAGGGGTTATTTCACATTTCTTCCTTCCACCAATGGACAAATCTGAGATGGAGAGGGAGTTGAAACTGTCATGGGATTCTGATAATAATGTGAATGTCAATGAGTAGGCTGCCAGCCCAGAAAATTAAGCAGTCAAAAGCTGGTAGCCTTTTCAGACTTTAGAGAAACTCCCTTGTTAAATGGTTTATTTATAAAAATGTGTGTGTGTATCTCACTCCAAAACATGGAACATGACATTGTATTAATTCAGTGGGAACTTTTCTACAATAACCTTATAGGCTGTTGTGCTGCTTTTGTTCCATTTTTTGTTATCTCTATCTTAAAAGAGATAACAAATCTGTATATTGTTGTTAAACTTTGAAGCTACGACTGAAACTTTCTGGGATTATTATTCTATGAAGGATCTATCTTCCTGTTGTTGTTGTTTTATCAAAAAAAGGAGCTACAAATATGATCTTCCCCTATCATTGGTTATGGCTGAATCTTTTATCAACGTACCAATAGGTTTGAATCAAATCTTTATTACCTTTGAATAAAAAAATCAGATTGAATCTTGTTAAATCTTCAATCTGAATTACATGAAGACTAATCCACATTATCTGTCACCTATCTATCTATCCATCTGCCAAACTGCCTATTATATACTGTAGACTGATTATAATTGGGGAAATAATACATACACTTAGATTGGAATGGAAATGTTTTTTTCTTCCATCAGTATAGTTGGAACTCTTTGTTTTAATTTCGGTCTTGCTTGCAGCATTCCAGATATAACTAAGGTTTGGTTTCAAGACCAAATTCTCAAGTTTAGAGGCCACCTCCCATATTGAGGCTTTCATAGACTGAAGACCTTTAAATGCAGTAATTCCTCTCCTGCTTTTTGCTTCTGTTACACAAAAGATTGGGTGGGTCTACCAGAACAAGAGGAATGCAATGCGGTGTATTGATGGTTGCCACAAAAACTGCTCAGTGTTGTAACAATAAACATATTTCTATAGTAACGAAGATAATGGCACCAATTGGTATAGTCAGTCATCTCTGGAGCATCATCTGACAACGTTGGTCCAAGGCCCCGTGTATTGTCATCTAGCATAGGAAAGATCCTTGCATTGCTTATTGCTCTATCTTGACCATACCTGAATGTTGAGATTGTCCATAGTCGGATAAATCAATTCAGCAAAATCCCTTATTTCCAGGGGAAGTATTACAGTTACAACATTGAGAGTGAATTATCCATAGAAATAGAACATTCTTTTGGTCTTGTTAGAAAGAAAAAAATCTCAGCCAAGCCACTTCTTGCCAACTGCCCAACGAGAAGCCTCCCTGAAGAGAGAGGGAGAAAGGGAGGAAAATGCATCATAGAAGCCTTTCAGCTGCTGTGTCCCTCCCCCCTCCCCCTCCCCCACCACCGTCACCGCTGCCACAGTATTACTACTCCTAACTCCTCATGAGGAAAGATCATAGGAGCTGGTTTTTAAATAAGATTATCTGTATTTCAATTTTTGGTTGTTCATATAGCTTACCGGCCATTTGGGAAGTGTATTATCCTGAAAGACCGGATAAAATTATAATAACAAATAAATATTGCATCTTTTCACAGCAAAGTCTTGGGGGTTGAAGCCTGGAATGATAGTTCAGTATTTTCTAGAACAAGTAGAAAAAGTGGACATGACAGACCATGACTGTGAATTATCCAGTAGAGGTAATCCTCGACTGACAATAGTTAATTTAGTGACCATTCAAAGATACAACAGCACCGGAAAAAGTGACTTATGACCATTTTTCACGTTCACTACTGTTGCAGCAGCCCCGCTGTCACATAATCAGCATTCATATACTTGGCACAAGAGAGTCATATTTATGACGGTTGTAATGTCTTGGGGATATGTGGCCCTTTTTTCAACTTTCTGACAAGCAAAATCAACTGAGAAATGATTCACGTGTTACTAATTTAACAACTGCAGTGATTCACTTAACTGTGGCAAGAGAGGTTGTAAAATGAGGCAAAACTCACTTAACAAATGTTTCACTTAGCAACAGAAATTTTGGGCTCAGTTGTGATCACAACCAGAGGACTACCTGTATTTCAGAAAACATGAACAGCTTACTTTTTAAAACAGGTGGAACTGCTTCCCAAACTGAGTGCATGATGTTAAGCCCAAAGTTAATAAAATAATTTCCTCTTATGGGCATTCAAAAACACCATTGTACTTAATGATTTAGGCACTGCAATCATCATTGTTGATAGAATCTCTACCTTATTTCACTCAGAAAATCTCTGTTGGAGTCCCTATTTTTCTTATTTTTCTTTTCTTTTTGTATTAAAGTTCAAAAAGCAACAATCAATTTATAACAGGTCTGATGGATCAGATATACTATTTAATGCCAAATTGCCTTCCTGTAGTGACATTGATGCTGGAAAATGATTAAATCATTATTGATGATCAATACCTACATACTTTATGGTTGTATGGACACAATCAACAGGAATATGTGATTTTGAACATTGTGCATCAATAGTTTTGCATGACTGAGAGAAAATATCAACCAAGTGTATTACAGATACATCAAGAGATAAACCCTGACATTACAAGCACTCTTTTTTATCTTTATACATGGCATTTGGCTTATCTAATAATATTTAATGCATTATTTTTACTACGGTATCATCTGGGATAGTGATCACATTCTTGCGGAAAATAAGATTAAAGAAACTACAGGCTCCAAAATAAGAGTTTCCAAACAAACACATATATAGATAACTGAATAAAAAGAGTGAAGATTAGAACTATGCAAGTGTAGCAAATCCTGCTAATTTAACATTGGTATATACACAATTCAGAGCAATATAATTTGATTGATTTATTACCAGAAATGTATATAATTAAAATCAGGTAATTGCAATAGTTTATCCTTGACATTTTTTAAAACAGTGCAACGGTATGCTAAAATTTGTTAGTGTCAATTTTGAGCATGATTTACCATGAGAAAGGTGGAGAAAACTACTACTGGCATTGCATAGTGATAAATATCCTTCTATCATTTATTTATATTACATTTTATGGGTATCTATGGAGATTCTCAGTCGTTCAGGTCATGGTTGTCCCAAAGATGCTTTTTCAAAAGGCAACTGGATTTTGTTTTTTCTTAAAGACGTTTCGCTTCTCATCCAAGTTCTGACTGACGCTTTTTGGATAGGAAGCGAAATGTCTTCAAGGAAAAACAAAATCCAGTTGCCTTTAGAAAAAGTACCTTTGGGGTATTTTTATGGGTGGCATAAAAATTAAATCAGCCAATCAATCTTCTTTGGCTGCCCATCTGGGAAAAAGCCCAAATCCCATTGATGAAGTACAAAAAGCCTGCAAAGCTGAAGAACCTTAGAAAGACGGTGGTACAAACACAGTGAAGGCAGTGAAAAGGACAGCAAAGTACAAGACAAGAAGGAAGGGGGGGCTGTGGCTCCCTCTGGGGACAGGGAGAAAGGAGCAATATCAAAAAGGCTCAGGTCACCAAAATAAAAGTATTTGAAATAACAGTAATTGTTGATATTCTAGAAAGTGACAAAGGAAAATGATTGAACACATGGTTGACAACATAGAATAAGGCTTTGTTCTCCATAGCGCTGCTTGGAGAGTCCAAGAATGGGTTAACACAGCCTGTTTGCCCAAGGACTGAGTAGATTTTTCCCCTCTGGCCACGCCTCCTTTGCCTCTTCCGGCTCAGTTTTAAAAACTCAGTCCGCCCGATAGGACTAGTTTTGGGGAACTCTCAGTTTTTGAGTAAATAGACTGGGTTCTCCAATAGTGATTTTAAAGTATTTTATGTGTTAATATTAAGTTGTTATTAGGATTTTTCCCCAAGTTTTATTATTTTAGCTTTTTATTTTCTTTTTTTCCTTTTTTACCAAGAAGAAGATTTACAAGAGTAAGGCTGAGGCAGCGATCGGTTCCAAAGCTGCTTAGTCGCAGCTGGAGGAACAAGCGAGGCCGCTCGTCCGGCGTCTGCTGGCGAGCGCAGGGAAAGACAGCAATCCCCGTGTTTCCCTGGTCGCTTTGGGGAAGAGGCTTTTAAAAAAGCCCTTGCTTTTCCAAGCGGCGTCTTTTGCCAATCGGGAGAGTGGCGGCCATTTTGAAAAGCGCTGCTTTGGCGCGCTTTTAGGCTGCAGCCAATAGGGAGCGCCTGGACCTTAAGTGAGGCTTTTGGCGCACAGAAGAGCCGGCGGCCATTTTTTTGAAGCGTTTTACCCACCGGACAGCAGCAGCAAGCAGCAGAGCCTCTCCGCCTCAAGCAGACAGCCGCGGAGGATTGCTAGGGCTTGCCTGGGTCTCCAGCAAGCCTGAAGTTCCCCAGCCACCCAAGGGGAAGCGGCAAGGAGTGTCCTGGTGCCTGATCCAGCCTCCCAACTGAATCTGCAGACGCTTCTGGAGCCGTCGGGCCAGCGTCCACTGCCCTTCCCTCAGCAGCGACCTCTTCGGATCAAGCTCAACCAAGGATGGCTGATGAAGGTTTGGAGCGAAGGGAGGAGCTGGCAGGGCCATCTGCAAAGTGCAGTAGGCCAGATCCCTCAGGCCAAGGGAGAAAGGGAAACAAGGGCGCTGGGGGGAAAGCTTCCCACTCTTCAGCTGGGAACAAGGCCCCCAAAATTCAAGGGGACAAGGGGCAGGACTCCCTAAAGGACAAGTCTGCTAGGCCCCAGGTTCCCTCTGCATCCTTGCCAAGTGAGGCTGGGCCGGTTCCTTTCCCACCCATTCAGAGGGAGATAGAGCAGGGGGAGGAAATGGGGGATAGATCTCCATCCTTCTGTGATAGGGATTCCATGTCAGGATCCCCTGCAGCCTCTCTGGGTTATCCAGATTCTCCTAGCTCTTCAGTCAGGGAGGATATTCCCTCCTTTCAATGTTGTTTTCATGCAGAGGATCAGAGAGATCCTCCTAGGGGTGCCAAGGGACAGGCCTATGACCAACCCAGGCCTGTAGAGGACAAGGGCCCAGCTATGTCAGCAGAAATGAGGGATCTCATCACGCAGGCTATTTCCCAGGGTGTGGTAGAGGCCATGAGGCTACAGGAAGGCAGGGGTGGCAAGGCCTCTAGGCCTGTTCGCCCCCTGGGGGAAAAGCGGACCAGAGTCCTCGATTCCCCGGGCACTTCTGTCACCACAGAGGTGTCTACGTGGGAGGAGGAGACTACTTAGGAATTTGCTCTCTCGGAGGATGAGGATATGCCTCCAGACAAGCCCTCCTTCACTGGTCTCTTTAAGCCATCCTTATTCAAGGCCATTTTACACAAGGCCAGAGCCTCTACTGAGCTTGGTGCCAAACCTAAGGACAAGGAAGTTCCCTCTACATCCCAGGACCTCATGGCAGGGCTGTTCAGCAAAACAACCCCTGACCCAGAACTGATACCAGTCCCTGATATGTTCATGGAAGTTATCCAGCGCCAATGGGCGCAGCCAGGTACCCTGGCCAAACCCAGTGGCGCAGACAAAACACTGTACCCCTTAGAGCCTAGGTTGGAGGATGTTTTGAAACCTCCAGAGGTGGATGCCCCTGTGGTTTCTCTGACCTCTAATTCTAATCTCCCGGCCGAGCTATTAGAGGGGTTAAAGGCAGAGGATAAGAGGGCAGAAAAGGCTTGTCTCAAAACACACCCGGCAGCTGCCTGGGCGATCAAAACCTCCACTTTTGCCTCGTTCTTTACGAGAGCATCCCTATTATGGCTGCGCCAACTCAGATCTCAGCCCCCATCTGAAGCATCTCGTTGGCGACATGATCTTAACAAGATCATTACGGCTGTGGAATATGTCGCTGATGCCTCTCTGCATGCAGCGAAATTCGCTTCCAGGGCTCTAGCGTCTAACATCACTTCTTGCCGCCTGCTTTGGCTCCGGCACTGGCAGGCGGACATGAAGGCGAAGTGGAAGCTGGCTTCAGCTCCATTCAAAGGGGACAATCTCTTTGGGGATTCCCTAGAGAAATTCCTAATTGAGACGAAGGATAAGAGGAAGGTCCTTCCTTCTACCTTCAGGAAGCATGACAAAAAAGGTCAGGGCTTGTTCAGGAAACAGGCCTTTCAGGCACAGGAAGGTGCCCAGGCCTCCACCTCTTCCTATTCCTCCCAGAGACAGTTTAACCAGTCATCTGACAGGTCCCAGGAACGAAACAGCTTTTCTTCCAGGGGCAGACAATCCAATCAAGGGTCCTTTCGGAAGCCCTTTCGTGGGGGCTCCCACATCCGTCAGTTTAGACATGGGAAGTGACCGTCTGGGGTCTCCTCCCATCGGGGGCCGCCTGCAATTCTATGCAGACCATTGGGAGGAAACAACCTCGGATAAGTGGGTCTTAAATACCATCAGGAGGGGTCTAACCTTGGAGTTTCTATCCTCCCCTCCGCGGACCTTTGTTCGCTGCCCACTATCCAGGAACCCTGTAAAGAGGGCTCTCATGCAGGCAGAAATAGATCATCTTCTGCAGATCAACGCAATAGAGTCAGTTCCTCCAGAACAGGAAGGGAGGGGGTTCTATTCCATTCTCTTCCTGGTCCCCAAGAGTTCAGGGGGGTGGAGGGCCATTTTAGATCTGAAGCGCCTGAACAGACATCTGGCCTACAAGCGCTTCAAAATGCAGTCCCTTCAGTCGATCCTAAGCTGCATGCGACAAGGGGATCTGCTCACCTCCATCGATCTCAAGGAGGCGTATCTGCATGTGCCCACCCATCCCGCACACAGGAAGTTCCTGCGCCTGTGTTACAACGGAAAGCACTTGCAATACAGGGCGCTTCCGTTCGGACTTTCTTCTGCACCCAGAACGTTCATGAAGCTTCTTGCAGCTGTGGCGGCCCACCTGCGCAAGCTTCCAGTCCGCCTGGAGTGCTATCTGGACGACATCATCATCCACTCAAGGACTCATCAACAAGCGGTGAGAGATGTAAACATCACAGTTCACACCTTACAGGACCACGGGTTTTCCGTAAACATGGAAAAAAGCAACTTGACTCCTGCCACGCGCATACAACACCTGGGCGCCATAATAGACTCGGTATCTTGCCAGGTGTCCCTGTCTCCGGAAAGAATCCGCAACCTCAGGAGCAGAATCCAGTTGTGTCGCAAGAACAGGTCCTGGCAGGTAGTGCAACTATCCCAACTGTTAGGGATCATGATTTCTTGTCTCAACATAGTTCCCTGGGCACGTCTTCATGCAAGGGAGCTGCAATGGTTCTTGCTTCCAATGCAAAGAGCAAGGATCAGCAACTCCACCAGGAAAGTTCGCATCCCACCAAGAGTGACACGGTCTCTGAGTTGGTGGCAGTCTCGAGCAGTGGAGAAGGGCTGCCTATTCAGAGAACCCGACAGGATCGTTGTAATGACCGACGCCAGTCTCTACGGTTGGGGGGCGCATTGCCAGGATCAGTTGGCGCAAGGCAGGTGGTCCAGCACGGAGGCAGCCCGGAGCATCAATTGGCTAGAACTCAGGGCAGCCCGGCTTGCGCTGAGGAGATTTGCAGAACAGCTGAAGGGGCACCACGTTCTGCTACTGACCGACAATGTGGCCACAAAGGCTCATGTGAACCGGCAAGGAGGGACCCACTCCAAAAGACTCATGTCAGAGGCAGAGGCCATAGGACGATGGGCAGAGATCCACTTAGCATCGCTGAGGGCGGATCACATCTCCGGAACCAGCAACGTGAGTGCGGATTGGTTGAGCCGTCAGACCATCGACAACTCGGAGTGGCAACTTCATCCGGACCTGTTCGCACAGGTGGTAAGGAGGTTTGGTCTCCCACAGGTCGACCTGTTTGCAACGGCGGCAAACACACAGCTCCAGCGGTTCTTCTCTCGCTACAAGTCAGCACAAGCGGAGGGGACGGATGCCCTGAGGTCCAGCTGGCCTCCAGATCTGCTTTACGCGTTCCCGCCCCTCCCTCTGATTCCGCAGGTGATCTACAAGCTGCTGAAGGAGGGGGCGGAGCTCATTCTGGTGGCTCCACATTGGCCCAGGAGATCCTGGTTCGCGGACCTGGTCGATCTGTCTGTGGAACAACCGTGGAAAATTCCTCCAGACCAGGTATCCTTGCGTCAGGGGGCCATCAACCATCCAGAGCCCCAGTGGTTGCAGTTAGCCGTCTGGCGCTTGAGGGGCAGCTTCTGAAGGACCAGAGCCTCTCAGACAGCGTCATTAAGACTATCCAAGCTTCCAGACGTCCGGCCACTACTCGTATTTATGATGCGACTTGGGCTGCCTTTTCTACCTGGTGCAGCCAACGGGACATTGACAGTGTGGAAGCGTCCATCCCTCAGTTGTTGGACTTCCTACAAGAGGGCTTGGACAAAGGACTGGCGCCAGCCACACTCAGGCGCCAGGTTGCTGCATTATCCACCATCTTAGCCAGACACCAACTTCAATCCCTGAGTCACCATCCTCAGGTCAAGAGTTTTTTGAAGGGGGCTTGCAACATTCGACCCCAGGTGGTGCACAGGTACCCGACCTGGAACCTACCCTTTGTCCTGCAGACATTGACAGCGGCTCCCTTCGAACCTTTGAGGAAGGTCTCTCTTCGACATCTGACCCTTAAGACCGCCTTCCTCATAGCCATTACTTCAGCCAGAAGGGTATCTGAGATTGCGGCCTTCTCGGCCAAGGAAGAATTGTGCATCATACACCCAGACAGGGTCATACTACGGTTAGACCCCGCCTTCATGCCGAAGGTGAATTCTCATTTTCACAGGTCTCAGGAGGTGATCCTCCCGAATTTCTGTCCCAGCCCTCAACACTCCAAGGAGTGCAGGTGGCACAAATTGGACGTGCGAAGGGCAGTCCGCATTTACCTGAAACAAACTAAGGACATCAGGCACTCCGAGGCCTTCTTTGTGTCTTTTCAACCAGGCTCGCTGGGTCGCAAGGTATCGTCTTCAACCATAGGTCGGTGGCTGCGGGCTTGCATTAAGATGACATACGACCTTCAGGGCAAGCCGGTCCCAGCACGTGTAACGGCACACTCCACCAGAAGTGCGGCCACGACTGCGGCCTGGGCGACTCAAGCATCTATTCTGGACATTTGCAGAGCGGCCACGTGGGCGTCACCCACGGCTTTCATTAGAAACTACAAGATCGATTCCTTTGCCTCTGCCGAAGCCTCTTTTGGACGTAGAGTGTTACAGAAGGTTATTGAGGCTCCGGACAATGTCACTTCTTCCCGCCCTGGGACACCATAGCTTGGGCATGTCCCATCCTTGGACTCTCCAAGCAGCACTATGGAAAATGACCATTGTCTTACCTGAACGGTCGTTCTCAGGGCGCTGCGGTAGAGTCCAAGACCCACCCAGGGTAATTGTTTAGCTCCGAGATTGTATTTTTACACAGGTGTGAGCTGAGGGCGTCTTCGTCGGACAAGACCTCGTTTTTAAAACTGAGCCGGAAGAGGCAAAGGAGGCGTGGCCAGAGGGGAAAAATCTACTCAGTCCTTGGGCAAACAGGCTGTGTTAACCCATCCTTGGACTCTCCTGCAGCGCCCTGAGAACGACCGTTCAGGTAAGACAACGGTCATTTCCTGCTTATCTTTTATCTTTTGTTTTTAAGATTGTAAAAATTGTGAGATTTGGATGGATTTCTATCACTAGTGTGGGAGCTGCCAAAAGTTTTTATATATCCCCTTACCTTTTCCCACAAATTTTAAAAAACCAATAAAATTCTTTAAAAAAAGAAAAGAAAGAAAGAAAGACGGTGGTACAGTGAAGGACTGGATCTTCAGAGATATATAAATACTAAAACTTTCAGATTTTGTTTCAAGTGAAAGGTGAACCAAATGTCATCCACCAATGAAAGTAGCAGCATAAGATTTTAGTCTGAATTGTATTTATTTATTTGTATCCTATCTTTATTATTTTTTACAAGTAAGGAGGCAAACATATCTACCACACAGCTTCTTCCTCCTATTTATCCATCAACAAATTTTGAGGTGGATTGTGTTGAGAGAGGGACTCAAAGTCACCCAGCTTGCTTTCATGGCTAAGGCAGGATTTGAACTCAGCATTTTCCACTTTCTAATCTGGTGCCTTAACCACTAGACCAAACTGGCTCTCAATGAAACATGACTCACACATGGAAAACAAAAACTTGACAACCGAGTTTTAAGAGATTTAGCATGTTTCATAGGCATGTTTATTTGTATTTATTTCTATCCATTCAAGACAGTTTTTAATTCCTCAAAATTGCCTGAACAAAGTGCCTGAAGTTTTCTTGGCAAGGAATTCTGGGAGTGGTTTCCCCTCTTTGTTCCCTAGGGTTGAGAGAGAGTGTCTGGTCCAAGGTTACCCAGCTTGTTTTGTCCCTAAGGCACAAAACTAAACCTCACAGTCACCTAGTTTCTATCTTAGCACTTTAACCACTGCATTAACTGGTTCTCTGGACTACTATTATCAGATTAAAATAACCACAAATCTCCATTTTTAAAAGCACATAAATAAAGCAGAAATTATCACTCCATTTTTCTACTGACAAATATTATTATTCCCCCAGTGAGGCACTACATGGACTTGGTTGTAGGGCTTGTGTACTCTGAGGAAAATGAGAACTATGCCAGAAGTTCAACCATACTAGACCAGTCTCATCAGACGAGTCAAAGAGTGTCTCTCCCATTTAAAAAAAATATGGGGAGACGTAAATTATAGAAACCCATCCTGGCTTGGCTGTCGCCCAGGTCATTATTATGATTTGTCACACAGTCAGAATGGATTTGGCATTTTTATCCAGCTATCAAGTCCTTCCAAGGACCTGGGATAGGCAGGCCTTGATGTTTGATGGTGTGAAAGGTATTGTCACAGGATGTAAGCTGTGCGGATCATTGTATTTTGTCTTTTTTTTTCTACAGATCTTTCTCTTCTGTTCTGCTGCCTCTAGGTTATTACTATCATCATCATCGTCATCATCATCATCATCATCATCATCATCATCATCATCATCATCATCCATTTGTAATAGTTTATGAGAACCTGTTTCTTCAGCCAAGAAAATTGTTTTGAAGCCGTTCTTCCTATTCTTTCCTACCTTAATACATTTAGCTCAGAATAAAATTCTTGAGGGGAAAAAAAAACCCTTCTTGGCAGCATAAAAGTCCTTTGTTGGAGCTTTTGAACTTTCTAGATGCGGACTACAAAGGGTTCTGCAGTCTGTCTCTCGCCACCACAGAACAGAAGCATTCACCAGTTTTGGATCTTGATATACAGGATATATTACGGAGTGCCTATCAAAAGGTTTGTGAACTTTGATGGAAATCAGAGGTGAAACAGATGGTTCAAATATTTGGTCTCAGTTTAAAAGTCCTATGCTAATGTATTTTTTTCCTCCCCTTCTAACGGGCTCATACAAAAGCGACAATGAAAGTCTCATTCTGAATTCTATTCCACGACGTCTCCTCCACTGAAAAGCCTTTTAAAAAAGGTCTCGAGCACTCAACATTTTACAGGGGTAATTTAACCACACTTTTTTTCACTCATATTGGGAAACAATGACCACGTCCCTAATTTGTACACTAAAAATAATTTCCTCAAGAATGACCCTTACCAAGTTTAGAAGCTTGTGGCATCCTCAGTAGAAAATAAAATATTTTTTTCCCTTTCTTCACAGATTTATCTACTCAATATTCACAAAGATTATTTTCAAACCCAGACTCCCTGATAAATAAAAATACATGTTTTCTCATTTCTTCAGAAGAAACACAGAGTACAAGTGAGGCAAGAATACAGGCACTGCAGCTCCTATGAACTCTTTGAGGTTTGATCACACATTTATTTTATTTCTAAGGAGTTTTGCTTTTTTTCCCCCCTCTTTTTTAAAATATGAAATTGTAAATGGGGCTTTCAATTATATAATTCTCCAAAGCACTCTCTTCTGAAAAGAGCCTTTATTTTTCATGTATATAATACCTTGATGTAACTAGAAAAATGAAGCCAGGTCTACAATACACAGATTTTACATTATTTCAATACTGTGCCTATGTATTTGGATTTGGGGTTGGTGGTAATGGTCTCCTAACCTTTCTCTAATTAGCTACCCATAAGCTTTTTCCTTCTCTGTTGCCTTTCTTTCTCTTGTTTCTATGGGAGGTGGAGAGGGACAGGGATGCAACCGTAATTATCATAGTTTTTTTTCCAGTTGCCTTGCAGGTATCTAGAAGACAAAACCCCATTTAGAAACTGTTTTTCTGGTCCTTATATTCTCTTTTTGAATTGATAAGCAACAGAAAGAAAAGAACATTAGGTAAATAACTGAACTCTACTTTTTTGCAATATGTGTCAGCTACAGATGATTTTTTTAAAAAAATATTAGTCAGGATTTCATTAGCAAGTTTATATGAAACGGCATTTCATACGGAGCCCAAATTTTTAATTTACATGTTTTACTTTTAGATTTACTAGTTAGGGTTTCAAATTATTGACATTCCAAATTCTTTGAAACTGTAATTTGTGATGCATTAAATATCTCTGTCTTTCTACATATCTTTGAGTTAGGCAAGGGTTTTTTTTTTTTTTAATACTGCTCTACTTTAGAGACAACATCTTGTAAAGCCTTTGAGGAAAGTTCTGGTTTTTAATTCTAGATACATTAAAACTTGAAAACCTAACTTTTGGGGGTGGAGTTGAGTGGGGGTGTCCAATCTTGGCAATTTCAAAACTTGTGGACTTGAACTCTCAGAATTGCTCAGCCAGCCATGCTCGTCTTCCTGTGTCCTTGGAAAAATGGTGTGGATGGCTGACTTTTATTCAGAGCTCTGATGTACAATAAAATATTCCTTTTATAACAACTTGTCTTATAACAATCCAATTCACCACACAGATTCACAAAACTAAGGGACCCAAAAGGTGAATATTTATTTATTGAAGAAAGAAGAAGTTGTTGGTATTCAGTAACAATAATCTCTTTGAATAGTTATTCTATAAATAATATACTATAGGTGCAAGGATTGATGTTGAAAGGATTTTCATTGTCAATACTCTGGAGAAAGCATCATTTTATACTGCATGTTTGATCACAACAAAGCCATACTGATTTTATTTGTTTAGATTTTTTTTTAAGTACATAGCAGGAACAGCTTAAAACACAATTGTACACTGAATGAAAAAAATAGATAACAAATGGAGGGGAAACTTTTCCAGGTTGAATTACCTGCATTTTTCAGAATATAGGTAGTCCTCAACTTACAGCAGTTCATTTAGTGACCATTCATAGTTATTGAAAAAAGTGGCTTATGACTATTTTTTCACACAATCGTTGCAGCATCCCCATGGTCACATGATCAAAATTCAGATGCTTGGCAACTGGCATGTGCTGTATTTTTCTGAGTATAAGAGGCACCTTTTTCCCTCAAAAAGGGGGCTGGGTGTGTCTTATACACTGAATACAGCATTTTTGTCTCCTGAAACCCCACCCCCTCTCCAAAATGGCCCTGCATAGCCTTTAGGAGGCTTTCAGAGTGCTCCTGGGGGCTGGGGAGGGCAGAAATGAGCCAAAAAGAGGCCATTTTTTGCTTAATCCCCCCCAGCCCTCAGGAGCACTCTACAAACCTCCTAAAGGCTATGCATGCCCTTTTTTGACAAAAAAACAGGCCCGTTTTCATGAAAAGCAGGTCATTTTGCGCTCATTTTTGCCCCCCCCCCAAACCCCAGGAGCACTCTATAAGGCTATTCATGCCCTTTTTTAAAAAAAATGGGTCCGTTTTCGCAAAAAACTGGCTGTTTTTGGGAGGTCTGCAGAGTGCAAAAACTTTTTTTTTAATTTGTCTCTTCAAAATCTTAGTGCGTCTTATACTCCAGTACATCTTATACTCTGAGAAATATGGTATTTATGATGGTTGCAATGTCTCAGGTTCATCTTTTGTGACCTTCTGGCAAGCAAAGTCAATGCGGATGCCAGATTCACTTAACAACTGTGTAACTAACTTAATAACTGCAGCAATTCATTTAATCCCTGTGGCAAGAAAGGTCGCAAAATAGGGCAACACCCACTTAACAACTGTCATATTTAGCAACAAAAAAATTGAAATCTCATTTGTGGTCATAAATCGAGGACTACCTGTATGAATCCAGGAGCTGAAGCATAAAAGTCAGATTTTCACTTGGATTAAGTTCTTGGTTTGAAAAAAGAATACTGTTGTAGGGATATACTGTGATATTAGAGAGTTTCTGTGGAACTGTCCACATTTGGAAGGGATTGAAGATGATTGAACAAATCTTGCAATTCATTCTAGGTCAGCACAACTTTGAAGATTCACAAGTTTGTTGATAATAGCATTTACTTATCTGGAAGGTTGCAGGCAGACAAGGCTGAACTTGGCCTGGGAAATATTCAACCAGCTTGAGTCTTATTATGAGATCATGGCTTGGGACCAGATTATCTGAGGGACCATCTTTTGTCAGTCGCGTCTAGCCAATCCATCAGAGCAGGGAGGCAGGGAATGTTGTGGGTCCCATCCCTAAGCGAGGTACATCTGGTGGGACCCAGAAGAAGACCCTTCCCTGTGATTACTCCCTCTCTCTGGAACATCATTTCCCCAGAGATTAGAATGGCCCTCCACTCTAACATTCTTCTGGAAGGTCTGGGGAACCCACAGCAGGATGGAGCCCATTAAATGACTCATGTGATCTACTGTCACTGTACGAGGGGTGGGAGTATTTGGGGGGGGGGTGATTTTGTTATATTGTGCATATAAATTTATCTGATTCTTTTTGTTAGGTTTTATTGCTTTAGATGTGGTTTTATATTCTAGAAGTCAGCTTGAGTCTCCATGGGTGAATAGGTGGCAATATAAATTCAAGAAAGAAAGAAAGAAAGAGAGAGAGAGAGAGAGAGAGAGAGAGAGAGAGAGAGAGAGAGAGAGAGAGAGAGAGAGAGAGAGAGAGAAATAAATAAATAAATAAATAAATTTAAAATTCTTCGTTTCCACATTGGATATTTCTAGGCCAATGAATGCTACCTTCAGTCACACATTATTTTTCCTGATGAGAAAAACCCATTACAGCTGCATATAGAACTGAAGAAGAAATTTCTTTATTATCTTATGTTTTTCAGAATAGTTCTGTACAATAATTGGAGGGGATATCTCACTGATCTGGCCTTCCAGCTCATGACATGGCTACACATCATTATTGGGAAAAGAACACAAAAAATAATATGGTTGCCATGTCATATTAAGGAACATTGGATATAATTGGTGAAGAACTCAGAAATGCTAGCAGTTTGATCCCTTTAACTTTTTAAAAAATATATAATAGGGAATGGCCAACAATTGAGGCACTGATCATGGTCTCTGGTCAGCTATTGCCAAGAAATGGCAATAATAAATGCTTGTTTTCTTGGGACACTGTTTGTGGAGAAAAACATAAGCATGCCTATGCCTCCAGGATTGCGGAAGTCAGTCTCTTTGAAAAGGGAGGTGGTACCTTTTGCCATGAAGTAAACAGTGGTGGGCTCACACTCCAGGATCCCATCCCTGGATACTGTTGTCTTTGACAGCTATCATCTGCCTCCAATGGTCCCTTTTTAGGAGATTATTAAAGGGATCTTTTGTGCCTCTTGCTCAAGGTGCAGCTTTGGTCTGCAGCTATACCAGAAAAATTATCACCTAGTCTCCAACCTCCTCTTTTGGGGGAAGATAATTGAGAAGGCTGTAGGGTAGCAACTACAAAGGGCTGTAGAAGAAGTGGATTATATTTACACATTTCAGTTAAGGTTCAGACTTGGGCACAGGATGAAACCCATACTGGCCACTCTTAGTAATTTGTTGTAGGCCTCAAATAGGACAAGTATAATTCTACTTGGTCTGATAGAATGCTTAGCAACTTTCAATGCCATCAGTCACAGTATGTTTGTGGCAGTGGTGAAATTCAATACTTTTTTTACTATCAGTTCTGTGGGTGAGGCTTGGTGGGCATGGCAGGGGAAGGATACTGCAAAATCTCCATTCCCACCCCACCTTGGGGCCAGCCAGAGGTGATATTTGCCGGTTCTCCAAACTACTCAAAATTTCCACTACAGGTTCTCCAGAACCTGCTGGATTTCACCCCTACTTTGTGGACCCTCTACAAAACTAGGAGATGCTATTCAGTAATTTTTCTAGAAGGTTTGTATAAGCAAAATGGTGTAAAAGGATGGGTTGTGCTCCCCTAGGAAGAACTAGTTTCTATGTTCTCCTGATCTCATAATTCCAGTGTAGAAAAGCAGCTGGAAGCAATATCTGGGACACCTTTGCTGAACAGACACTGAAGGTCTCCATTCTTCATATGGAGCAGTAAGAGAAGACTCAGAAGAGGACATTGCCTGCTAAAGCTTCCTTCTTATGGAAGGGAGCTAGAACTAAAATCCACATCCACACTGTTTTAATTCAGAAAGCTTGTTAAAACCTTGCTGTTTAGATAAAAAAGGACGCAGGGGTGAAATCCAGCAGGGTCTGACAGATTCTGGAGAACTGGTAGCAGAAATTTTGAGTAGTTCAGAGAACTGGCAAATGCCACCTCTGCCTGGCCCCAGAGTGGGGTGGGAATGGAGATTTTGCAATATCCTTCCCCTGCCATACCCACCAAGCCATGCCCACCAAGCCACGCCTACAGAACAGTAGGAAAAAAAATTGAATATCACTATTGAAAGGAGGGCTTTCATATATGGTGCAGAATGAATCTGGGTTGTATGTTCCCACTGATTACTGTCATTGGTGGTGGTGTACATATGTTAGTAGAATTGTTTAAATTGGTCTTGTAAACCAGATTCTTTTGATTGAAATAGCATAAAAACACGAGAAATAAAAACAAAAAATCCTATACTTTACACACATCTTGTTGAACGTTCTTTAGGGGTTATTTAAATTAGAGCACTCCAGCTCATTTTTGAAAGTGAATAAGGAAGCAATGGGAAAAGATCTTTTATCTTTCATTGTTGCCAAATGAAAACTTGCTTAGGATTTGATGACTGATGCAGTTGCTCCCTGTTCATAACAGAACACGTTGTAATTCCATGAATATCAAAACTAATAACCTAACAACCTAAATGGAAACTAAAGATGTAATTGTTATCACTATCACAAAGAAGGCACTTTACCTAATGCCCTGTGGATGGATATATATACTGTGTGTGTATGTGTGTGTGTGTGTGTGTGTGTGTACACACACACACACACACACACATTTTCATCTGCAGCTAACTTTATTTTGATACATTTAATATGTTCAACTGCTTAGAATACAGAAGACGCAATGTCTCCCTTTGCTGGAATGCTAGTAATAGCTGGTTACAAGATCTCTGAATTTCATGATTTCATAGAAGCACAAAATATTTAGATGCTATGTCTCACATTTTCAGGCTATCCAAATCTTTTATACACCCATATATTTTACCTGCACGCGCTCCTTTTAAGCACGTTGTATTACGTAATTATTATAATACATTAGTAGATTCATGCATCAGATTCAGAACCCATTTAATCGTTATTCAGTCCCGTGACATTGCTCTAATAATGCAAGTCCTGTTTAGTAAAAACCTTTTAATATTACTTAGCTTTGCACATACAGTATAAGCATAGACAGAAAGCAGAACCAAAGCACCTGTATTTAATATAAAACATTCTTTGCAAGAATAAAAAAAAATGTGCTGATGTTTCAAAACCATCATTATTTGAACTAAGGAGTGAGCTTGGAAAGTGTACTGTAGACTAGTGACTGCTTTTACACATTTTCAGCAATTAAAATGTAGAATCTACTGTGGTTAGAGTATAGATACACACATATCAGAGGTGGGTTGCTGCGGGTACAGCGCGGTACGGTCGTACCGGTAGTGGTCCGGAGCAGCTGAGAGTGTACCGGTACGGTGGCTCTTTTGGTCCGTCCGCCCATGCTCTATACCTTTTTTATTGCAAAGAGCAAAGTGCACCTGTGCACACAGCATGCGGTGCCTGCATTAGGTCCAACAATCAGCTGGTTGTCGCAGGGGTGGTAGATTGTGCATGGGTGCGCAGCGCAAGCCAGGTGCGTGCACAAACAGAATGTGCAAGCGCACGATCAACATACCGGTAGTGACAGTAAGGGCAACCCACCACTGACACATACATACATTTAAAAACAGTTATACAAGCAACTAAAGAGTATATCTCCATTAGGAGAAAAGATTTATTAAAATCTTTTTAATTTTTTAAAATTAAAAATAGCAAACAAGCCTTCACTTTGAGTCCGATGACAACCTGTGATGGAAATTATATGTTTAAAAAATAACTGGAATGCATCAAATTAGGGAAAGCTGAAGAAGATATTGGATTGATATATACCTATGTACCATATACACTATATTGCCAAAAGTATTCGCTCACCCATCCAAATAATCAGAATCAGGTGTTCCAATCACTTCCATGGCCACAGGTGTATAAAATCAAGTACCTAGGCATGCAGACTGTTTTTACAAACATTTGTGAAAGAATGGGTGGCACTCAGGAACTCAGTGAATTCCAGCGTGGAAGTATGATAGGAGGCCACCTGTGCAACAAATCCAGCCGTGAAATTTCCTCGATCCTAAATATTCCACAGTCAACAGTTAGCTGTATTATAAGAACGTGGAAGTGTTTGGGAATGACAGCAACTCAGCCATGAAGTGGTAGGCCACATAGACTCGTCCAATATCAGTGTGTGACCTCACAAATGCGCTTCTGGAAGAATGGTCAAAAATTCCCATAAACACACTCCTAAACCTTGTGGACAGCCTTCCCAGAAGAGTTGAAGCTGTTATAGCTGCAAAGGGTAGACCGACGTCATATTGAACCCTATGGATTAGGAATAGGATGTCACTTACCGTAAGTTCATATGCGAGTAAAGGCAGGTGAGCGAATACTTTTGGCAATATAGTGTACCTGAGGATGGAGTTTTTTTTTCATTTTGTCTTAACAGTCAATTGAGAGAAATTGGTATCTTCCAAGTCCATCCATACACTCTATGATCCAAGTCCAACGTGCTATTCAACACTATTTTATTAGGTGTGAAGAATCAGGACCACACATTAAGTTCCAAATAAGCTGATTTATTGCTCATGCCTTTGCACACGTATCAATTCAACTAATGGTCAGCACTAAGCTGGCACTAGATGAGAGTTAATGGTATTCAAGAAGGACTGGAGGATTGCTTATTTATTTATTTATTTTATTATTCATGCTTCTAGACCGCCCCCTCTCCCAAAAGGGACTCGGGGCGGTGTACAGTCCATGCAAAATATATCAAAATACAATAAAAATTGAATATGTACAGTTGGAATGGAGGAGGTTAAAAATGGAATTAAAAGAACTGTACAAAGCAATATATACAAATATAGGATTTTGAACCCCTAAAACACACACCATAAGTTAAAAACAATACCCCTAAAATAACCAGTTAATACATTTGCCAGGAGGGACAGTTGTAATTATGCCAGGCCTGCTAATCGGAACAGGTGAGTCTTCAATTTTTGCCGGAAGGAGCGGAGGTCAGTAGTGGTTCTAATGTCGGGTGGGAGGTCATTCCAGAGGGTTGGGCCCATCACAGAGAAGGCCCTACTCCTTGGTGTCGCCCGTTGGCATTGCCTAGTGGACGGCACCAGGAGAAGTCCCTCTCTGTGTGAGCGAATTGGCCGCAGGGATGTATGTGGGAGGATGCGATCCCGCAAGTAACTAGGTCCCGTGCCATGGAGCGCTTTAAAGATGGTAATCAGCACCTTGAAACGCACCCGAAAAACCACAGGTAGCCAGTGCAGCTCGAGCAGGAGAGGTGTTACGTGGGAGTACCTCGTAATCCCCATCACAGCCCGCGCGGCTGCGTTCTGAACTAACTGCAGTCTCCGGGCGCGTCCCAAGGGCAGCCCCATGTAGAGAGCGTTGCAGTAATCCAGGCGGGACGTCACCAACGCATGAGTGACTGTGTGTAGGGCATCCCGGTCCAGTAGGGGGCGCAATTGGCGCACCAGGCGAACCTGGTGGAACGCCCCCCTTGCCACGGCTGCCACATGGTCATCCATTGACAGCCGGGCATCAAGGAGGACGCCCAAATTGCGCGCCCGTTCCACAGGGGGCAATTGTTCGCCCCCTATGGCCAGCGATGGAATCAGCTGGCTGAACCGAGGTGCCGGTAGCCACAGCCACTCAGTCTTGGAGGGGTTGAGTTTAAGTCTGTTGTCCCCCATCCAGACCCCGACGGCTTCCAAACACCGGGACATCACTTCGACAGCCTCGTTGGGGTGGTTTGGGGTTGAAATATACAGCTGGGTATCATCAGCGTAGAAGTGACACTCAACCCCAAAACCACGGATGATCTCACCCAGCGGCTTCACATATGTGTTGAACAGGAGAGGCGAGGGGACCGACCCCTGTGGCACTCCACAAGTGAGTGGCCTCGGGGTCGACCTCTGTCCTCCTGTCAACACACATTGCTTCCGGTCGGAGAGGTAGGAGCCGAACCACCGCCGAACGGTACCTCCGACTCCTATCCCCTCCAACCGGCGCAATAGGATACCATGGTCGATGGTATCAAAAGCCGCCGAGAGGTCTAATAGGACCAGGATAGAGGAACAACCTCTATCTCTGGCCCTCCAGAGATCATCGACCAACGCGACCAAGGCTGTCTCCGTGCTGTGCCCGGGTCGGAAGCCGGACTGGCGTGAGTCTAGATAATCGGATTCGTCAAGGTGTCGTGGAAACTGCTGCGCCACCACATTCTCAACAACGTTCGCTAAAAACGGAAGGTTGGAGACTGGACGGTAAGTAGCTAGCTCCGTTGGGTCAAGTGAAGGCCCCTTAAGTAAGGGCCTCACCACCGCCTCCTTCAAGGCGGTTGGCAAGGATCCCTCACCCAATGAGGCATTCACCAGGCCCAGAAGCCAGCCTCGGGTCACCTCCCAAGATGCCAGTACCAACCAGGAGGGACACGGGTCCATTAAACATGTGGTGGGTCGCAGCCGTCCACGCAACCTATCCAAATCCTCGGGGGCAACAGAATCAAACTCCTCCCAGGATGGTCTCACAAGACTCGCTGTTGGCGGCCCGTCTGGTCCACTGAGGGGGGCCCATCCACTCCGGATCTGAGCGACTTTGTCCTGCAGATATTCCCCAAACTCCTCTGCTCTGCCCTGCAAGGGTGCCCCCCGCGTCCTCTGTGACAAGAGGGAGCGGGTCACCCTAAACAGGGCGGCAGGGCGGTTATCCGCGGACGCAATAAGAGCGGCGCAATATCTACGTTTGGCCGCCCTTAATGCCACAAGGTAGGTCCGTAAATAGGCTCTTACCTGTGTTCGATCAGATTCGGAGCGTGAGGACCTCCACCTGCTCTCTAGACGTCTCCTATGGCGCTTCATCACCCGCTTGGGGGAATGTAAGGACTCCAGGCTGATTCTTCTCTTGACTCCTCCCCCAGTCTCTGCCTCTTGTTCCCATACATCTGCCCCAGTGATGTGCGGTCAGGGGAGGCAGGGGAGTCAGAGCCTCACCACTGTCAATCATGAAAAGGAAAAAAAATGTAAATGGGAAAAGGCGAGTGCTGAAGTGAGGTTAGCTAGCTGCTGCCTCACTGTGAATGACTGCCTGTTTAAAAAAGCCTCTAAAGCTCTGAGCTCTGCCACGAGGGAAAGAAAGCGCTTTAGCCAGTGGGGTGTCGGGGGAGAGGAGAGAATGCTCAGGCATTCTCTCCTCCTCTCCCTCACACCCCGCTGACTAAAGCGCTTCCTTTCACCCGCCTGAGCTCTTCCGCAGGCGAAAGAAAGCGCTTTAGTCAGTGGGGTGTCGGGGGAGAGGATAGAATGCTCAGGCATTCTCTCCTCCTCTCCCCCACACCCCGCTGACTAAAGTGCTTCCTTTCGCCCGCCTGAGCTCTTCCGTGGGCGAAAGAAAGCGCTTTAGTCAGTGAGGTGTCGGGGGAGAGGAGGAGAGATTCGACACCTCACTGACTAAAGCACTTTCTTTTGCCCACGGCACAGCTCAGGTGGGTGAAAGAAAGCGCTTTAGTCAGTGGGGTGTCGGGGGAGAGGAGGAGAGATTCTATCCTCTCCCCTGACACCCCACTGACTAAAGCGCTTTCTTTCGCCCGCGGCACAGCTCAGGCAGGTGGACACTCAGAGCCCCTGGAGCCCTTCCGCCGAGCAGGATGCTCCCTCACAGCTCCTATCGTCCCGTCTGGCAGGCGCCACCCGCCCGGGAAGCAGCTGAGCTGGGAAGTCCCGGCCGGCAGTTTGGCTTCCAGAGCGGGCGGTGCGGGCGGTGCGGGCTCCTCTGGGCTCCTCTGGGCTCCCGCCTTCCCAAAGCGTGTCCCTGTTTTTGCGGAAAGCAAAAGAATGGAGAAGAAACGGGGAAGCTTCGGGTGGGAAATGAGGCCATGGAAGAGAGTTTTGCCCTTTGCTGGTGAACATGGATAGGTCTTGTGCCCATCCTGGAGAGATCCCACCCTGGGCTGGCTTTCAGAGACATGAAAGGCTCTTTCCTCAGGCGGCATCTTTTCCAATGAAATAGATCGAGACAGGAAGATCATTTTATTACATTTGAACGTTTTGACTAAAACGGATTCTCTCATTCAAGGAGGGAACCCAAAGACCATCTTTCCGTCCCTTTTATCAAAGAAAATGCCATTGGACAGGGCAAAAGTAACTCCTCCTTTGCCCTGGAAATCAGCTACATGGAATTAAACACTATAATCCAACTTGTGTGTGTGTGTGTGTGTGTGTGTCTGTGTCTGTGTGTCTGTGTTTGTGTGTTTGAGATGGGGGAGGGGGGAGAGAGGGAGGAAGGAGGGGAAGGTAAAAGAAAAAGAAGGAAGAAAACTTATTTAAATAAGTTTAAAGCTGTTGCTTTAAATCGGAACTGAGCATGCCTGGCTGTGGAATTCTGGGAGTTGAAGTCCACAAGTCTAAAAAAATTGCTGCCTCACTAGCCATAAACTTCACCGCACGTCACTGATCTGCCCTATATATGGATTCATGCAAATTCTGAAACAAACGTTATTACCTCTAGTTTCTGGGATAGGACAAAGAACATTCTAATAACCGGAAGAGATTCTTTATAACATAAAGTGATATTTCAGTTTTTTGCAGTTTTCTTCCAAGTCATTTATGGGTGGTGCTAAAAATATGAAATGTACCTACCATGAATTCTTCAGTTTTGAAAAAGGCTCCATTTCTCTCTTCCACATCACCCTTTACTCTTTCCCTATTGCATGCTTATTTAATGAATATTCAACATCCAATATGATTAACAAATTCAAAAGATTCAGTCAAGAAATGACTGAAAAATGAAAACAATGTATTCCATTTTTTCCCTTCAGGCAGCATCACTGATTCTTTTCCCCCTGCAAAGTTAATACAGCTTAGTGGATATTCCTATTGTTTCAGACAGTGGGGATTGCAATGAGAGCAAAATGTTGGAATTTGAAATGCAATATTTCAAAAAGATTACCACATGCAGAGTACCTACTGTGATGTTTCCATTTTATTTGCTATTAATCTAAAACAGTGAAACTCTTGCTGCCATTAATGACAAAATTGTTGACAATCCAAAGCAAACATCCCATTCACCTTTGGAAAAACAGGATGGGTATCTCTATTTTTTGGTCTAAAGTGCTGTTTTGTGTTTGATACAGAATCACCCATATGAAGAGAGAGTTGATTAATTGCTGAATTCCATAGTTTTCTTGCAATTTCTAACAAAAGAATATTTATAAAAGAAATAAACCCTTTTGTTATGTGTATCCCTCCTTACACCCAATTTTGTATCAATTGCAATTAAGATCCCTTTTAAGAAATAATAACTGGAATAGGCATTGCATATTGGAATAGGCTTTAAATATTGCTGTAAAATATAATAAGGCATAAATTCCAGTATCATCTTCAAACGTACCAGCCTTGAAACTCTGAAAATCAGGAGCCAAAGCAATGTTCTTCTCCAAGCTGTCACATGACCTGCAATAACAAAAATCCCCAGTCCCCATTCAGGGCAAACAAGAAATAAAATAAATTGCTTGAATGTACACACACAAACTCACTTATGCTTTTATTTCCTTGCATTTGTCTGATTTCACCCCACTCCCCCCAAAGCCCAATGTTTTCTACAATGGGGAGAGAAATAATCATTAAATCACCTTTCCCCTTGAAAGGTATAAAGCCCAGAAAGTAAGTAAATCAAGAATTTCCACACAGGGCTCCACTCACCTGCAGTTGTTGTCGTTATTTATTGTAGTTTCAAGATCATGGTTTAGCTAAAAATAAATCCACTCGGCTCTTGAATACAGCCACAGCAGTTCACCAATTGGTACTGAAGCCTTGTATAGAAGTTTAGGTAGTAGTGTTTAGCGTGATGTTTAGTGTATACTACGATGTGGCTGTTGAAATAAAGACCAAAAGGAGACGTCAACAGTTGCAAAATCAGGCTTCTAGTCTAGAGTACTTACTTGTTTTAGGCATCTCTATCTATTATTATTATTATTTATTTATTACTTGAACTTATTAGTCGCCCCCTCTCCCCACAGGGACTCGGGGCGACGTACAAAAGTATTATATAGCGTACAGAGGAGGTAAGAATAAATAAATAAGTTACAATACCTAAAAAAGTTAAAACCCCAGTGAAATTAACCCTTAAAAACTAAAATTACCAATTAAAAATGCCCTGGGCTGGAGAGATTGTAGTATTATGCCAGGTCAGCTAGTCGAAACAGGTAGGCTTTCAGCTTCATACGGAAGGAGCGAAGGTCGGTTGTTGTCCTGATGTCTGGGGGGAGGTCATTCCAAAGGGTGGGGCCCACTACAGAGAAGGCCCTACTCCTGGGCGTCGCCCTCTGGCACTCTCTGGAGGACGGCACCCGGAGTAGTCCCTCTCTGTGTGAGCGGACGGGTCGCAGGGATGTATGGGGCAGGACGCGATCCCGCAGGTAACTAGGCCCTGTGCCATGGAGCGCTTTGAAAGTGGTAACCAGCACCTTGAAGCGCACCCGGTAGGCCACAGGAAGCCAGTGCAGCTCGCGCAGGATGGGTGTTATATGGGAGAACCTCGATCTCCCCATAATTACCCGCGCGGCTGCATTCTGGACCAACTGCAGTCTCCGGGTGCACCTCAAGGGGAGCCCCATGTAGAGAGCGTTACAGTAGTCCAGGCGAGACGTCACCAGCGCGTGAGTGACTGTGCGCAAGGCCTCCCGGTCCAAAAGGGGCTGCAATTGGCGCACCAGGCGAACCTGGTGGAACGCCCCCCTCGCCACGGCTGCCACGTGATCTTCCATAGACAGCCGGGCATCAAGGAGGATGCCCAAATTGCGCGCCCCTTCCACCGGGGCTAATTGATCGTCCCCGATGGCCAGCGATGGCATATGCTGGTTGAACCGGGAAGCCGGAAGCCACAGACACTCTGTCTTGGAGGGGTTGAGCCTGAGCCTGTTGTCATCCATCCAGACCCGTACGGCTTCCAGACACCGGGACATCACTTCAACAGCCTCGTTGGGGTGGTTTGGGGTGGAAATGTACAGCTGAGTGTCATCAGCGTACAGATGGTATCCCACCCCAAAACCACTATCTACAAGATTCTCAATCATCCTGTCCCATAAATCCTCCTTATATGTCAAAGTAGTTTAATAGGAATAACTATTGCTATCTCTGAAAGAGAATATTTGTAGCTCAGGGTTGAAATGAGGCCTTCTTGGTTGTCTCTGAACTTGGTTGTTTGATTGCAGAGGTTTCATTATCCAAATGTGGTAACATCAGAGGTGGTATTCAGCAGGTTCTGACCAGTTCTGGAGAACCGGCAGCAGAAATTTTGAGTAGTTCATGGAACCGGTAAATACCACCTGTGACTGGCCCCACC
This sequence comes from Natrix helvetica, assembly GCF_964273705.1. Classification (NCBI taxonomy): domain Eukaryota; kingdom Metazoa; phylum Chordata; class Lepidosauria; order Squamata; family Natricidae; genus Natrix; species Natrix helvetica. Next base: position 72,288,190 of record NC_138552.1, read on the forward strand.
CCATCTATTCTCTGCCTCCCGAGTCCTAACTGATCAGAGGAAATGGGGATTTTGCAGTAACCTTCCCCTGGAGTGGGGAGAGAATGGAACTTTTACAGCATATTTCCCCTGCCACTCCCACAAAGCCACACCACGCCCACAAACCACACCACGCCCACAAACCCACACCACGCCCACAAAGCCACACCACGCCCACAAAGCCACACCACGCCCACAAAGCCATGCCCACAGAACTGGTAGTAAAAAAAAATTTGAATCCCACCACTGGGATCAGTGTTCATCCCCAGCACTGATGATGTTACCTAGTTTGAGTAATGAAATTTCTGAAAGAAAACAACCAAGCTCCGAGAGTTCCAAGGACAGTGGGTGGGACTCAAATAATTTAACAACCGGTTCTCTGCCCTAATGATTTCTTCCAACAACCGAATTGCTCAGAAAGTTAACAACCGGTTCTCCCAAAGTAGTGCGAACTGGCTGAATCCCACCACCGCTCAAGGACCCATTACTGCTACCTCTTCAGCACATCACCAAGCAGTGGCAAAAACAGCCACCATTCTTAATACTGCAGCAATACTGTAAAGTGTGGGTCTGATTTCAGGACACTTTTCTAAAGTTTCTACACAATGGAGTGTCAGGTGGACCCAGAGCAAATCAGAAACATGTTTTGAAGAGCCGCACCTCTTCTAGTAACTGCACTTTTGTTTGGGGATTTCTCTTCCTTTCCTATTGTCTACATTTATATTTTCAGTTTTATCACAAAACCAGGAAAAATCATACAGCAAGGTAGAACAGTGGAAACAGCATAAATCCGTGATGTCGAATCTATCGCGCGCATTCCTCACGACCTTTTCAGCACTCACTGGCATAAATCTAATACGGTAGCTCACAGACATGAAGGCATGTCGCCTGGCACGCACAGCCTTGACTATTTGTCTTCCAGGTTTCTGCCACGCATGTGTGCGCGATGATCAGATATCCTTTGTGCACGTGGCAGTGCTTAAAACTAATGTGCGTGTGCAAACCAGCCAGCTGGGTGCACGTGCGCGCCAGAACCCAGAAGTTTAGCTTTTCCGGTGCACAATTCCTTTGCATGTGTGACAGTGCCGAAAACCAGCCTGCACATGTGTGCCAGCCAGCTGATCGTCAGGCACGCATGCGCAATAGAACCCAGAAGTTTGGCTATTCTGGAGCACCTCCCCGATGAGCATGCATGCACATACACAATCTTTCCGCACGACCTTTTCAGCACTCACCGACATAAATCTAATACGGTAGCTCGCTGGCAGGCCCCCATCCAGTTCTACTTAAAACCTGGACATTGAAATGTAATTTGAGACTTTATTTTACTAAGGTTATTTTGTAATTTTCTTGGCACTGCAAGCACTGTGTGTCTGACTGGAAGTAGGGCCAAAAGGCTCTTCTCTTCTTGCACGAGGCTAATGGACCACCACTCTACCACAAGTATTCCTGGATTTGCACCCATTCGTTTAGTGACCATTTGAAGTTACAACAGCACTGGGAAAAAAAGTGATGTCTGCTTTCACGCTTAATGACTGTTGCAGCATCCCTGTGGTCATGTGACCAAAATTCAGACCCTTGGAGCTGTCAAGTATTTACGATGGCCGCTGTGTTGCCAGGTCAGGTGATCACCCTTTGCGATCTTCTGATAAGCAAAGCCAATGGAGAAGCCAGATTCATTTAACAACAGTGTTACTAGCTGAACAACTGCAGTGATTCACTTAACAACTGTGGCAAGAAAGGTCATAAAATAGGTCAAACCTCACTCAATAACCGTCTTATTTAGCAATGGAAATGTTGAGCTCAGTTATGTTGTAAGTCGTGAGCTACGTGTAGTGTTTCCTACTCCCATGTCTGGTTTTATCTAAATCATACTATAAATGTCCCTCAGGTCAAGCTCAATTGATTAGTACAGGATTGGTGCTTTGTTGCACACAAATACCAATAACATAGATATTTGGTGCATACACTTAAAATGCTGCTCACTGTTAATTATAGAATTATTGATTTACAGTATATAATTATCCTTTTAGGATAAAAGTGCCTGACATATGCTGAAACTTGTACTAACAATACCATATTTTTAAGTTATCCACTGACCCCTCTAATTAACAAAATCATAGTATCATTAACCATCAACCTCTATAATATTTCACCTATACAAATAAACAGGAAAAAGGAAGCGTTAGAATATTTTGCAAGTGTTTTGCTTATATAACTGCCATGTTAATTACTCAAACATCACTTTTTTAAAAAATAGTTTCTTTTCTCCCCTGACTTTTGCTTGGTCAAAAGTCTTAATTGTTCACAGCAAAGCAGATATATATTGCAAGGTTAAATAAAGTCAGTATTGTTGTAAATTAATCCATGGAACCAACTCTTGACAATTTAACTAGCACCTAAATGCATGAACCACATCAGCAAATCTTCCTTTTCTAGGTGCTTTAATTTCCCTCCATACATCATCTCCATTTATTGCATTTCTAATTGCCCAGTCATGACCTCATGTTTTGTAACCTTTTCTTTCTATCCCTTTATGATCCTAAATTATTTTCACATATCATCTTTAATTGACACCTCAGTATGACATCATCAAAAGGAGACAATTTATAGTGCTTGCTACAGGAAAGTACAGAAAAAAACTATAGTTTCATTGAAAATGTTTTAATTAAGGTATTTTTTATTTGTGGAATGGCAGTAATGACTTGTATGATATGAGGTTGCATAAAGAAAACAGTAGAGACAGAGTATTGTTATATGGAGACATCAGGGCCATTACATACCAAATCAGCTCCGTAAAACATTTTACAGAGATACATTTGTGCAGTCTCTGGAGTAACAGCTTTGAAATTTAAGAAAAGGTGGCTTGCAATATTTACTATTTACTATGAAGTTGGAAAAAACCCAACTTTTTCTGCTGTTTTAATATAAAAAATGTGGCTCTACTGCCACTGCCCTGTGTTTAGGAAATGAAATTACTGATACCCCTAAGAATAGCTTTTCATAATAGGATATTCAAACATTATGCAAGATGGAAAGGATTCTCTTGCTTTCGCACAGGGATATGTAGAAGTACTTACTAATCTCTTTCTCCATCCATATGAGACAACCCATAGAATAGCAGAATAGCATTTGATCACACTAGATAAAGATGCTCTTGGGATCTTCTCATTAATGATGCTTGGGTGTAAGAAACAGAACTTGAATGGGCCTCTCTAGCACTTGTCTATGTTCCCAGGCCTTTTCCATGTTGAAAATTACTGATCCCAAGAGCAAAGGTGTAGAGCAGGGCTTTCAAACTCCTGGCCCACAGAGAGATGCATCATGCACTGACCACACCCATGTTTGGTTTAGTGAAGGGGAAAAGAGTCCCAATACATCATATGATGCCGCCATGATGTGAGTGATATCCCTGGTGTAGAGAAAATCCTAAGGATTTTCAGTAGCCTCATTTCCTAACTGTTTGGCATTTTTAAAAAGAAGTGGGGCGGGAGATGCACTACAATATTCCTCTATACTAAGTCATTTCACCCTTTTCCTCAAGGTTTTATTTTCCAAACAAAATATCAAAATGAGCTGCGGTAGAGAATTCCACAAATGGGTGCCGAAAGTTCCATATATACGAATATTTCACTCTTGGTTGTATATATACACTGTAGGGTCATTTAGATACCAAAGTCCCACTGAATCATAGAATTATAGGGATAGAAAGCACCTTGGGGTTTCCCCTATCCAGAGCAAGAATCCTCAAACCATCCAAAAGAAACCATGTTTCTTTTCCAGGGGCCTCAAATCAGCAAAGATGAAGCTCCATATCTCTGCAAGCCCTATACTGAGCAAGGGACCTGGGGTCTAGAAAGAATTGACCAGCATTTCCAAACTATTTTTCAGACTGTGGAATCTATTACTGGCACAGAAAAGGATCTCCAGAACTTCCTCATCAAGCGATGAAGCTCAAGTGCCTTCAGACGTTGCCTTCAGACATTGTGGGTGCTTCATCATAGGAGATTTTTAAGAAGAGACTGGGCAGTCACTTGTTTGAAATGATATAGGATCTCCTGCTTGAGCAGGGGGCTGGACTAGAAGACCTCCAAGGTCCCTTCCAGTTCTGTTATACCCTGTATCCCAGAGGTCCATGATCAAACTATCCTAAGGGTTCTCCAACATTTGTTTAAAAACCTCCAGTGATGGGGCTTCCAGGACTTCAGGAGGCAGATTATATTCTACTGCTTAATTGCTCTCACATTCAGACTATTCCTTCTTATTTCAAATTTGGATATTTCACCGTAAAACTTCGATCCATTGGTTCTTGTCCCATCCTCAGGCATTATGGAGAATAAAGCCACACCCTTCTCCATGTGTCAGCCCTTCAAGTACTGGAAGAGAACTAGCATGTCTCTCCTTAGCCTTCTTTTCTTTAGGTTAAAGAGACCTCTTTTTTAAAAAACCTCAAGATTTTATTTTATTGTTTTATTTTATTGACAGCTGGAGCACATTGGTGGCTTAATCAGTGGTCAAACAATCACCTAAATCCTCCTCACATACCACTAACAATCCAGATACCATATATCTTGTTCCTATCCATTTTTAAATACATAAATGCAGAACCTTACATTTTTCTCTATTGGCCACCATAAAAGTCTGCCTTATTCTAATGCTTTGCTAGATCATCCAGAGTGTGCAAAGAATATATTTTGTTCAAAAACATACCCAACAAATCTGTAGTAGTTTTGGTTCTTCTTTTCACTGAAACCAATGAAAGATGTTCACCAAGCCTCTTAATTAATCATAGAATCTTTGATAGAAGCAAATTGGCTTGGATCTCAACAATCCAAGAAAACTTTTAACTAAAACTGTGCCACACTTTGCTTTCCATTTCCCAGATTTTTCCTTTTCTTCTCTATTACAGTCTTAAACTCAGAGTCACATGTAAGTATTCTTTCATCCTTGGAAGAAGTCATAAGTCATCCTTTGTTTTCCTCTTTTTTATATACTTTTTTTCCACTTCTCTCACTGTTCTCTATTTACTCTTTATCTTTTCTCTTGATTGGTAGTTGATGCTGGGTTTTTTATGCATATGCCTTGCAGAATGTAATCAATTTTTTTGAAAACCATGGTGGGGAAATCATGTCCAAATTTTTAAAAATCAGGCTAATTTTAAACATCTGTATTTTAAGATATATTTTTTTAAACCACATTCATAAATTTACTGTGCTGGAATTTAAAAAAAAATACAAAAGAAGCATACATTGAGAAAATTTTGAATTATAGCAAGTACTTCTTTTCTGCAAACAATTCACAATAGTCTTTAAAGGAACTCGAATCAATCTGTAACATTTCTGAGCATAAAAGGAATGTAAGCACTTTTTTTTGTTTTTACCACCACACTTTTTTCCACAATTATTGAACTACTGAAGGTGAAACAAGAAGCCGAAAATAAAAGTGCTCTGGCGTGAATAGTATCTAGCAGCAAGTTGTACCAACAAAAGAAAAACAAATACTTTGTTTTCAGAGAAGCTGAGCTCATTTGGAACAAACTCATTTGAAAGGTGTGCTTGCATGAAGGCTATGCTCAATCAAGAACCCAACTTCCTAATGTTGATCTCACAAAGCTTTTAAATAGCTTTGAGCGTTGTCTCAAAGGTGGGCGTTATTGATCCATCTGACAAATACAATTAAAATAACATCTCATAAATGGACCTGCCAACTGTTGCACTTTGGTGACCAGTACTAAGATTGATCTTGTCTGATCTGCAACCTCGGAAAACTGCTTGGGTTCTCTAAATCAGAAGTCTCCAACCAACCTTGGCAACTTTAACACTTGTGGACTTCAACTCTGGGAGTTGAAGTTGCCAAGGTTGGAGACCCCTGCTCTAAATTATAAGCGAGTCTCTTAAAAACAAAGAAGAGTTTAAAAAGAGATCCAGCAGACTGACATAAGATCCACATGTATTGAGCAATCATACTGAAATAGCAGCTCTTGATTTGAGCAAAAATTCACTGAAAAATGTAAATCAAATTTCAGTACAAGCATCTGGAGTTGGGAAGCAACTTTTGAAAGATTGCAAGGCACAATTCTCTTTCTAAAGTTGTTTAACCCCCCAAAAAAATGGTTAAAGGCACCGACAAGCTAAGGTCAACCTCTAGTGATGATATACATGGTTTTGGATAGCACTTTGTCACTGCCTTCTTCCAGGATGTGATCTAGGCAACAACACTGGAATTCCTAAATGCCCCTCCCCAACCCAAGCATGGTGATCCTTGCTTAGGTTGCAAGATCAGACAAGGTTGGTTAGGTGCTGCCACCTGCTGAGCCTTCTAAACTCTATGCTGAACAAAAACAGCCTCTCAGATGCATCAAAATATCTGCAGAGAGCAAAACTGGAAAGTAGTGAATAAGGAAAGGCAGGTGGTGAATGAGTAAGGCATTCTGCTTCAGAAGCGATGAGCCAGACCCAAAAGTGGCAGTGATGGGCCTTTTTTGCCCCTTTTTGAGGGCTTTTGTTATCAATATTTTGCTCTTGTTGTAAACAACAACTCCTACACTTCTACACTGACAGCATTTCCATTCTAGAGAAACAATAGTTGTGGGGGAAGTTTTTTAAACTGGTGCTTGGTATTCTTCATATTCTCATCTGTTTCCCATTAGTAACAACAGAACCAGCTTGAAAATGTGGAGTTCCGGTTAAGAAAAATCGGCAGAATCTGCAAAGGAGATAAAGAAAAATACGCAGTCATATTTCTGTCAAACTTTCTCATGTTGTACATTCATTGTGGCAAAAAAACAATAGGCTTTTAGATATACGGATAAGCGGATGATATTGATGTTGATAATTGCTTCTGCCGCTGCTATTACCAACAGTAATATATCAATAGCAAATGGTGAAATTATTAAAACAGATGGGATTCCAGCAAATTACAAAATTATTGAAACAGATGGGATTCCAGGATAAACAGAGAAATGATGAGAAATGATATGTACGTATTCCTTAAAAGCAAAAGATAAACTATTGGAGAGAAAACTTACCAACAATTGAATGTTTTAGGTTAGAAAAGGCATTTGTGTAAAAGAAGTGTATAAATTGTATAATGTGGGCAGAAAAAATAAAATGGATTTTTCTATATGAAGTGTTCCAAAGAATTCTTCAACCTAAGGCTATAGAACTACTTTCTAGTCTAGTATATACTTCCTATTTTCTCTGCTGTTTTCATATCTGCCTATCTGATCATTTTTGCCTTGAGTAGAAGGGAGCAACATTTGATGCTTAAATTTATTTTGTACTTCCAATTTGTAAGGAACTGAAGCCTTTTAGGGAACTGAGAATATGTTGTCCTGTGACTAGGTTGGAATTTGGGGGAGAGTTAAGTTGAATTAAGTGTAATAAAACTGTTACCAAGTACAATTAAACATTCAACAGATATATTGACATGGAAGAAAAAATGAGACTTCTGGGATGCTATCCAACACAACTGCAATTTGAATTTAGAATGTCTTCTATTATGTCTAATATACATTTCATATCATTTTAAGGCTCCTTCTGTGTTTCATGTGTACACACACACACACACACACACACACACACACACTTTCAGGAATTTCCACTGTCACTGAGTAAGGCAACACCAATGATAAGGTCTTGGCAAATCTGCTTCATGTATATACATACAAATAGCTTTATTATTATTTAATTCTGTTTCAGAGCTCCTGAAGATGAGACATATTGCCCAATAGTTTTTCATACCAATTTCTTTACATTGTCTTCTGCAGATCAGTAGAATAAAATAGAATTCTTTATTGACCAAGTGTGATTGGACACACAAGGAATTTGTCTTTGGTGCATATGTTCTCCATGTATATAATGAGAATAAAATACATTCATCAAGAATAAAAAGATACAACAGTTAGTGATAGTCAAGGTTGCTAATAAGCTATCAAATCATACTAGTAAACAAATAAAACAATATTAACTGAAAAATACAAGCAACATGGTTATAGTCATAAGTGGGAAGAGGTAGATACTAGGAAGGAAGAGAAGAATAATACTAATACACAATTGTTTGAAAATGTTGTGGGAATTAGTTGTTAAGCAGAGTGATGGCATTGGGGGTAAAACAACCATACATTACTGATTTCCACTTTGTAGAACAGCTGCTTGGACTGAGAAATTGTCAATCATAAAGAATCAGGATCGCATTAAGATAACTTATTGTTCATGCCTATACAGAAGAATCTTGTCAACTAATGGTCAGCACTAAATTGATGCTAGGTAAGAGTCAGTGACGTGCAGTCAAGTGAGGCATAGCCTCACCACTCTCATCATGAAAAGAAAAAAAATGTAAAAGGAAAAAGCTGAGCTAGTTGCTGCCTCACCATGGAAGACTCTGCTTAACTGTTTAAAAAAAGCCTCTAAAAAAGTGCCCTCTACTATGAGGCAGGAGAACTGCATGCCTCTTCTAGTCTGACTTTAGGCGTTTTATGATCACTCGAGCAGAGTTAAGCAAGGGTTAAAAGCCTAAAAAATCCTGATGTAGGGGAGGCATGCAGTTCTCCTGCCTCATAGTAGAGGGCGCTTTTTTAGAGGCTTTTTTTTAACAGTTAAGCAGAGTCATCCACGGAAGCCAGGCAAAGAGCCATGCTGTAGCACACACACTTTCCCCCAGCCTCTTTCTTTTGGAAGGCTCGGATCGGCTCCCCTCCGGCTTCTCTGCCTCTCCTCTCACCCCAGCCTGCCAGCAGGAGGTGAGTGGGTGGGCTTTATTGCATTCCAGGCATTTCCCACCCAGACAGCAGGCTGCATTTGCAATGGTGGAGGTGTTTGGAGAAGGCAGCAGGGGAATGGGGGGGATGGCAGAGGAGCTGCTTTCAAGCAGCTAGGTACTCCCATGTGACACCGTTCCTGCGCGAGCTGCACTGGCTTCCTGTGGTCTATCGGGTGCGTTTCAAGGTTTTGATAACTATCTTTAAAGCGCTCCATGGCTTAGGACCTAGTTACTTGCGGGATCGTATTCTGCCCCATACATCCCTGCGACCAATTCGCTCGCACAGAGAGGGGCTCCTCCAGGTGCCGTCCGCTAGACAATGTTGTGGGGCGGCGCCTAGGAGTAGAGCCTTCTCTGTGGCGGGCCCAGCCCTGTGGAATGACCTCCCTCCGGATATTAGGAATACCTCTGACCTCCGCTCCTTCCGTATTAAGCTTAAGACCCACCTATTCCAAGCAGCTGGCCTGGCTCAACTTTGATCTAACCATATCGCTCCTGATGGGTTTTTAACTGGGTATTTTAATTATATTTAATTTCTAGGGGTTTTAAATACTGTATTTTAATTGTTTTTATCAATCGACCTCCTCCTTGTGTATGTTTCAGTGTATGTCTTTGTTATATGTTTGTTTTGTTTACATATTTATTTCGTATGTTTCGTTGTACGCCGCCCCGAGTCCTTCGGGAGAGGGTGCGGCTAAGAAATAAATATATTATTATTATTATTATTATTAAGCCACTGGAAAAGATATCCAATCCAACTTCTGTGTGTGTGTGTGTGTGTGTGTGTGTGTGTGTTTGAGAGAGGGGGAGAAAGGGAGAGAGGGAGGAAGGAGGGGAAGGGGGAAGAAAAAGAAAATGAAAAAAGGAAACTTATTTCCTTTTTTTATTTCCAAAGGAGAAAAACAAATGCTGTTGTTTTAAATCGGAACTGAGTATGCCTGGCTGTGGAATTCTGGGAGTTGATATTTGAAACCCACCACTGTGTCAGTGCCTTACCAGCCATAAACCTCACCGCACGTCACTGGTAAGAGTCAACAGTTCTGCCAATGAACTGTTGAAAGCACATAAAACTGCAAGTAGAAAAATAGGAACCACCTTTGGTGGGAAGGTAACAGCGTTCCGTGAGCCTTCAACATTTATTTCTGCCAGCCACATGACCACGGATACATCTTTGGACAGTGCTGGCTCTTCAGCTTTGAAATGGAGATGAGCACTGCCCCCTAGAGTCGGGAATGACTAGCACACATGTGCGAGGGGAACCTTTACCTTTACCTTTAAGATCAACAGAATTCATGAGGAGTCAGACTTAGACCATTTTGATCTAAGAGTCTCAACCAAGATGATGAGACTCTACAAAGAGTATAGGGAAGAGCAACAAGATTAGGGGACTGGAGGCTAGAACAGTTGCTTGAATTGGGTATGTCTAGTCTAATGAAAAGAAGAATTAGTAGTGACATGACAGCAGTGTCTCAATATCTCAAGGGTTACAACAAACAAGAGGGAGTTAACCTATCCTCCAAAATACCTGAAGGGTGGACAAGAAGCAATGGATGGAAACTAATCAAGGAATGAAGCAACTTAGAATTAGGAGAAATTTCCTGACAGTTAGAGCAATTAATCAGTGGAATGACTTGCCCCCAGCTGCAATACTGGAAGTTTTTAAGTAGTGACTAGACAACCATTTGTCTGAAATGGTATAGAGTTATTTGCCTGAGCAGGAGATTGGACTAGATGTTTTCCACAGTTCCTTCCAACTCTGTTATTCTGTTATTTGCGGGAATGTAATGACTCTAAGCTGATTACTCACTTGACTCCATACCCAAGCTTTACCTGCTCTTCTAAACAAATCCATGGAATGGCACAGCCATTCTTAGCAGAAAACCATGTAAGGTGGTCTTGCACTGGTAGCACACCTAAATGACAGCTGAGTGATGGGAGAATGTAGTTTGAAGAACCTCTCTACTAGTTCCATGATTCTGCAGATAACTTTTTAAAAAAGAAATCAAACAATATATTTCTCCTTCCTCGGGTATATTCTTCTGAAAAGTCTGTTCCCCAGGCAAATTGCTCTCCTTGTGGTCATCACTGACTGCAAGATAATAATGCAACTCACTCTGAGGGTAGCAATCCAGTTGCTTTTATGACACATGAAACGGGGAACCCCAAAGAGATTTTATGGTTTCCAGCCTTGCTATTTCAACATTCTCTTTGCAAGTGTTCACTTGGAAAAAGCTTATAATCTACATTCAATAAAGAAATAGGTCTGTATGACTCTAGGTGAGTCAATCTTTTCCTTTATTATAAATCAAAGAAATAAAAGCTTCTTTCCATGATGAAGGAAGTTTTTTTCATGATCCTGAAGCTCATTCATTCCCTGAGTGAACAGTTTAACCAGCATTATGTGATGTACTTTTTTGGACTCTTTCCTCTTCCATATTGAAGCAACGTTCTTTATTGAGCTTCTCCTTTCACAAGAAGATGAAGCAAATGTAATTATTTTTAAAATAAAGGTTATAATGGGATGCAATCACCTAGGTCCTAGGAGATGTACTTGTCTAAGACAGGAGTCCCCAACCCACAGGGCACGACCCACTAGCGGACCATAGCCCATTCAGAACTGAGCCGTGTGAGCAGCTATGCTTGCATCAGTAGCAGGCGCCTGTGCTCATGATGCACAAAGCTCCATTTGTGTGAGTGGCAGGTGTGCACGCCCATTGTTCACACAAATGAAGCTTTACGCTTGCACAGAATCATCCCCTCTCCCTCCCCCCGGGCCAGGCCACCAAGCCCGAGAGGTTGGGGACTGCTGATCTGTAGACCTTACTACAGAAATCAATTGAGTATGGTTATCTCCATATGCTAACAACCTAAGCAAAGGGAAAAGTGCGTAGCTCAAGGGTTGAAAGACGTCTGTCTGAAATTCTGGAGAGCATCACCCCCTTCTTGGAAGACTCTTAAGAGGAAGCATTGGAGCTCGGGAAAGCAATCTTTCAAACTATTTCTGGAGGCACTGAATCAGATCAAGGATTTCCTATTGCCTCAAGGGAGATCTTTTTGGATGAATGTGTTCAGTATCAGAAAGCTCTTCTTAAGGGTCAAGTAGACTTCTCCTCCACTGCACATCAGGGAGTATCATTCAGGGACAGTTGCATTGGTGTCCCATTTACATTTCTGCAAATATAATGTTCTGGCTAGGGAGCACTCAGATAGCAAAGCACAGAACAGGAAGATGGATCAAGCAATCAGCATCCTGCACAAAGCACAGTTGGGATTTGGGAGGTGTTTGCATCAACTCCTCGGCAGCCATCTGCAACCTACACTTACCCAGCAACCCCTTTGAAGCATGGGAATTCATTGACAGCTACAGGCATGTGTGAGTAATTCTAAATTAGCCTTCATGGTATTGAATCAAAGAATCCACCAACTCAAAGAGAGTACAGATGGCAGAGGTTAAAAGCCCAATAAATGGGATATGTGAAGGAATGTCTACATAGGTTCACTTCACTTTTGGAGTAGGATGAGATTGTCATAAAACAGCTTTGATGTTGCTTTGTGTCAACCTTCATCAAAGCAAACCTTTTAAAAAGCTTTGCAAAGGTCTATTAGCTGGTTACTAACTCACCTGAAAAATGTCCCAAAGGTGCTTTTTCAAGAGGCAACTGGTCTTTCTGCATTTTCTCACCTGAAAAATGCAACTTTGACAGTGCGGTAGGCCAAGAGGATGCGTTGGGTTGGGAAGCAGTAGAAATCTTGGGTCTGCTCTTTCCCTTCAAAAATGTTTGCTGTCCTATACTGGGGACAGTTGGTAGCACAAATAAACCAGAAAGGTATATTGGAATTCAAGTGATGATGCAAAAGAAGTCTTCTGAAGGCTTGTCTCCATGACTCTTTTTAAGATTCCAGCCTCAGCATTTAGACAGCCTGAAAGGACAAATTTTGTTTACAGTGTAAGCAAAGTAATCTAAATTCAAGTGCTTTCCTTTGACCCTAACCTCCATCAAAAATTAACTTGGAAATAAGGGGAAATGTTTTTCCCTTATTGTTCCTTCTCTCAGTTTCATTCAAATCCTTCATTCAAGTACATAAGTACTTGAATGAAATGTATACAATGTATAAGAATGTCATTTGTATCTGATAAATTGTTTTTTTAAATAGCAACCACTCATGTACTACTAATGATGACAATTATCTATGATATTTCCATAGTGCCACATCCCTTTTATTGGGCAAATGTTGATTGTTCTATATTGCTGAAGTTAGGTGTTTTCATAATGTTTGGTTCAGCCTTGAGGAAAAAAACATTGTAAACAAGGTTGGTGTACTTAGTATGAAAAGTGGCTATGAAATTAATAGCCATAATATAAATTTAGATATGGCCCTGGATTTTTCTTTCCCTGTGTTATAACTCCATGATTTGCTATCATCATTCACTAAATGTCTAAGAAAGCCCAGATAAAATACAGGACATTGTGTCACATACAAACTTTATACTAATGGTAGACAACCTGATATAGTATCACTAAGATGCTATAAGCTGTACTTTTTATAACTTCTTGCCATTGTTCATTCTAACTGAGGCTTTTGGCATGGTCCAAAGGATGTAGAAGACCCCAATTCCTGGTTTCAATGATAGACAGAATTAAAGAACTGGTCTTTTTCAGCTATATAGCAATAGCACTTATATACTGCTACACAGGGCTTTCCAGACCTCTATAAGCAGTTTACAAGTCAGCATATTGTCCCCAACAAGCTGGGTCCTCATTTTACCAACCTTGGAAGGATGAAAGGCTCAGTTGACCTTGATCCTGGTGAGATTCGAACTGCCGAACTGCTGGCAATCAGCAGTCAGCAGAAGTAGCCTGCAGTACTGCACTCTAACCATTGCACCACCACGGCTCACTCAAATATCAACCCTGTGGATTTTTCCTTGGTCCGAGGAAAGTTGCTGTTCAATCATTGAACAATGACTCTTTCTACTTTCAGATAATAGTTAAATACTGCTGTAATTGGTGAATGAACATTATAGGTATAGGCAACAAGCAGATGTGGTATTCAGCAGGTTCTGACCAGTTCTGGAGAACCAGTAGCAAAAATTTTCAGTAGTTCGGAGAACTGGTAAATACCACCTCTGACTGGCCCTGCCCCCATCTATTCTCTGCTTCCCAAGTCTCAGCTAATCGGGAGGGAATGGAGATTTTGCAGTAACCTTCCCCTGGAGTGGGGTGGGAATGGATATTTTACAGTATCCTTCCCCTGCCACACCCACCAAGCCATGCCCACCAAGCCATGCCACGCACACCAAGCCATGCTACGCCCACCAAGCTAAGCCCACAGAACCAGTAGTAAAAAATTTGAATCCCACCACTGGCAACCAGTTACATTGATCTGTGGACTGAGACTTCCTATTGTAGCTAATCAAGAGGAGGAAAACATGCAGCCTCTAGCATCCTGGGGGGTGGGGGGAATTAAAAGGGGCAGGAGAATTGGTTTTTTCTACTGATGTCACAACATGACTAGATGGTTTTCTCCGTCCCCTAGGAGATTGAGTTGTGACTCCTTTTCCCTAGCCCAACAAATGCTGTTTCAAAACTAGCTACCTCAAGCTTCCAAGGATGGTTTGTGCTCCCACTGGAAGCAATTTTCACCTTGCCACACCATCTCTGCTTTGTCCTGGCTTCTGGTCCCATTACTCAGCAACAAGCTTCAGAAATTTGCTGTTGGAGCCTCTAATGTATGAGACTTTTCACCTTCATTCAGTGATGGGTTTCCATTTATTTTACTACTGGTTCACTTGCTCTCGCTCGTGCAACACTTCTGTGCATGCGCCAAAGTGTCCAGGCGGGTGGACGGAGCCTCCCGCCACTGCCACTACCGGTTTGCCCAATCCATGGCCAACAGGCAGAAACCCACCTCGATCTTTATTCCTCATCATCACCAGGTGATCCATCAGGCCCTCGAACATAGAAACACACTGAAATGGTCTTGAATGCACAATATCTGGCATACTAACATTACATATAAAGAGGGCATGCAATACAGCAGAGATTTGCTATCATGAAGTGAAGGGAGATTTTCAATGTTTACTGAACTGGTATATTTATGTACACAATCAACCTTTTCATTGCCCAGTTCTTTTCAGGACACTGGGCAAATACTACATATATACAGTGCAAAAATAAATTACATATATGAGAATATTTATTTCATAGAGTGGAGTCTGTGGAGATGGGATATTAGTCATTTCAGTTATTAGTTAGTTTGAAAAGTGAAAAAGGATATTAATTGACTGATTATTTTCTGTGTTAAGTTACTGACCAGTGTGATAGAGAAAAAAAAACAAGAAATTATTTGCTGATAGTCCTTTCTAAGATATAAACTTGTAAACGGGTGAACGTGACTGTGTTCCTGTCATCTTTGTGCCCAGATAAATCTTCAAGTAGTTTAAAATCTTCAAAAACAAAACAAAACAGTTTTACGGTTTCATTTTAAACTGGATTGTGAAGAATTGAGAGACAAAAAGTGTAATTATTTGAAAGAGTTCAAAGAGCGGGAATAATTTATCTTCCATGGTGAAGCATCCTGTCCACTAAAGTCCATTTGTGTTGACCCAAATTGGGGACACTTCTGCATTATATCATTTCAATCCTCCCAAGTATTTTGGCAAATGATGGTGTGATTGTCTTCACTTCTGTTAACCTAAAAATACTAAGAACAGGCAGGAAACACCATGAAAGCACCATGTGCTTTCTCCAGCTGACCAATAGTGGAATAAAATTGCCAGTGCTTTCCCTCTTTTTTTAAGGCAACAGGAATAAATGTTCTTTCAGAACTACATGCTTTGTGCCAGTGAGCATAAATTTAAGAGTGAGTCCATTCAAATAGCTCCCTCTCTGAATTTGTACCATACCGGTTTGTCCACGATCAGATTTAGGATGTATTATTTTCTGGGTACGAGAAACTGGATTTCCATGCCGCCTAAAGTATCACTTAGTTTTCATTCCAAAGCCAGGAAAAGGAATCAGAGTAGAGGCAAAGCTGCAAAACTTCAGCGTCTGCTTGCAATTGAGAAATCACATTTCATCCTTTATTATTATTTATTTATTTATTTTACCGTGCTTCTAGACCGCCCCCTCTCCCAAAAGGGACTCGGGGCGGTGTACAGTCCATGCAAAATATATCAAAATACAATAAAAAATTGAATATGTACAGTTGGAATGGAGGAGGTTAAAATGGAATTAAAAGAACTGTACAGAGCCAGTATATAAATATAAATTTAAATTTTAAACCCCTAAAACACACACAATAAATTAAAAACAATACCCCTAAAATAACCAGTTAATAGTACATTTGCCAGGAGGAACAGTTGTAATTATGCCAGGCCTGCTAATCGGAACAGGTGAGTCTTCAATTTTTGCCGGAAGGAGCGGAGATCAGTAGTGGTTCTGATGTTGGGGGGGAGGTCATTCCAGAGGGTTGGGCCCATCACAGAGAAGGCCCTACTCCTTGGTGTCGCCCGTTGGCATTGCCTAGTGGACGGCACCAGGAGAAGTCCCTCTCTGTGTGAGCGAAAGTTTATATAAACTTTAGTTTATATGTCTTTAAACTTTAAAAGATGCATGCATTCTTAAGCTTTTTTTAAAAAAAAATCCATTATTAAGCAAGTTTGTGCAATTATATAATTCTGGTATTTTCTCCAATACATCATGAAATTGTTAGTTTTTCCACATATTAATCTGAAAACAAACTCTAACCCGAATTAATCTTAACTGTTCCTAGTTACAATTTGTCCCTGGAAATATTAACGTTGTATAGGTTCTTAGTTCACAGTCATGCTGTAGTATTTTTTTCAATGAGAATAAACTGATGTGAACTAGTAATACAACTCAATTTTTTTGTAACTGGGTCTACTAATCTTTTCTGTGGCACGATCCTTTGTTCCTCCATATTGTTTTATTATCACTTTCCTCCTGTGTTGCCAAAAAAAAAGCACTCCCGTGAGTGTATCTTTACGATACTTCCTGGAACTATTGAGAACATAATAATGGATGATTCTTCGGTCTTCTGTGATTGTCTTCTGCTTGCTGTAAAATAAGAATCAGTGCTTCCAGATTTCAGTTGCAGAAAAAATCCGGACAGCCACCAGATTTCAGCAAAAAGACACAGCTTGGGTTGAGGGTTTGTAATCCAGGTCCAATAGCCTTACTTGAAAAGGGCCTGAACATCTTTATTATTTCAAAAGTTAGCCTCATTTTAAATGGATAAAGAAGTTAAAGATTTCACGAGAAATTCACCTCAAGAAAATGGTTATATAACTTCTGACTAATTTCCATTTAATGTTAGGGTAAACCAAAGCGGTGCTTTCTTAGGTAACCTTGAAAAATACAATTTAGAACCAAGCAACTAGAGCTCTTATCTAACCATTTGTTGGAGAGTTTACAAAAAAAAAATAGTTATCAACTATAATATAATTGAATTATGTTTCATAATTCAACCAGACAGTCCAGGGTACTTCAGACAGCAGAGGAATAACAGCACAATATCACTTTTAATGCAGTCAGTTTATAACTTTAGAAAAATTATAATGTGCTATTTATGCTTTTTTTTTCCCTTCCTTTTATTTTGCCTGAAAAGAAATGAGATATTAGAATGACTAAGGACTCTTAGCTTCAACTGCATTATAAAATCAGGCCACGGCTAAGTTTTCTGATATGGATTACTTGAAAAATAATTGCTTTTACCAAGGATTTTGGATTTTAAAAGTAAGTGAAATCCATAGAACGAATGCTAGTTCTAAGGATTTCACTTACTTTTTCATTCAATTTGATTTCATTTAACTTTATACAGAATCAGGTAAATAAGTAAACATGTGACTTGTGAACAAATGCAATGTGGGAATTATTAAGCTTTGTTTGAGTATTCAGGCTGTGTCATGCGCATTAAAATCGGCCCTTTAAACTACAGAAACATCATTAACCCATTATTAACTTAGATCAGGGGTGTCCAAACTTGGGAACTTTAAGACTTGTGGACTTCAACTCCCAGAATTCCCCAGCCAGCATGGCTGGGGAATTCTGGGAGTTGAAGTCCACAAGTCTTAAAGTTCCCAAGTTTGGACACCCCTGACTTAGATAATAAACTAGAATAGCAAGGTCTTGCTTAAAGCTGCCAATTAAGGAGAGTCTATGGAGATTTGCAGTCATCCAGGTCATGATTGTCCCAAAGTTGGTTTTCCAAGAGGTAAATGAACTTTCTGCTTTTTCTTTGAAGACATTTCACTTCTCATCCCAAGAACAACTTCTTGGATGAGAAGCGAAACATCTTCAAAGAAAAACCAGAAAATCCACTTGCCTCTTGGAAAAGCATCTTTGGACCAATTAAGGAGGTTTAAATTAAGAGCCATATACATGATCTTTATTTGTCTTAACTTTGTTATTTCTCAAAAGACTTGCAGGCAGTTTTTTTCAAGTCCAAACTAGGAGAAAGAATCCGCCAGAGTACTGGATGAAACCTTTCTTGTAGTGCTGGATGAAACTTCTCTTACTCCAGACAACAAGTGTGTGTGTGTGTGTATTTCTTTCATTTAACAAAGAACTTTTATAAAGAGATACCTGAGTCACAGAAAGAATCACAAATATCTAATAGTGATGATAACCAAACATTGATACGAGCCCATTTTGGAAAGTAAGAATGGCAATGCATGTATATATCTGAACACTTACGGCATCTATGGATTTTCACTCACTAATCTTTTCGGGGGGACATGGATCCTGCTCAGAAAACATAGGCTGGATGGACGATATGTGTGTAGGCTTCTGTAATGCTTCTGTGGGGTTTTGCTTCTTTGTTTGTTTGTTTTGCATAAATCAAGTCATTCAGATGGAGACATGAATTGCAAAAGGTTTTGTGAAGTGACTGGAACCGCATCTTGCAATGTCATCTGAGATTTTGAAGTTATTGACCTTAAAAAAAATTGACAGAGTCCTTTGTAATACAAACACTACTATCTGTGGGTTGGACCTGGTATTAAATGCTTCTTTGATGGAGGATGAGATCTTACCACCTTGACAGAAACTCTCTGTCAATTCAGCCATACTAAATGGGTATTTCCCATTTACACTTGTGAGGAAAGTTCTGGAGAAGATGAATGACACAGATTATAGTATGTGGCTGCTGATACCAGTTGCTTCAAGAGTTTTCTTTCAAGCTATTCAACATTTACATGAAACGTATGGCAGAGATCACCCATAGTTTAGACTGAATTACCATCAAAACTGAAATTGAGTTTAAGATATCACGATTCTCAGTTGTACATCCCTATTCCAGGGCAGATATAAGATATTGTGGAGGAACACCAGGTGAAAGCTGTAGCCAGAGGACCCTTTGCAAAATAAAGCTGCTCTGCCAATTATTACTGTTCCTGGAACAGGAAGTCCTAGCAACTATGACCCATGGCCCCATCATAATGAAGCACAATTGTGGCAACATAGGCTACTTGGGTCTGCCTTAAAGACATTTCAGAAACAATAACTTCTACTGAATATAATGGCTAGGCTGCTGTACAGTATTGTTTATTCTTCATTTACAACACTGCTTCCTGATGGGGGTCTTGGTCGAAATCAAAGTACTACTTTGAAAGCCATTTACAATCAGAGACTAATCTCCAAAATGATTCTGGCAAGCTGTGTGGTCTTCTAGAGAGAACAGGATCTGTTCATGGTCCTGTTCTTTCAGGAGGTGAAAAGGCCATGGGCCAGATCTTTGTAATAGCAGGTCTTTGTAATAGCTCCAACACTTTGGAATATCATCACAACCTTCCCCGTTGATATTTCACAAGGCTATGAACATTCTTTTATTCAGATGGGCTTCCAAAGCTTAGTGATGATGGTATTTCTGCTCTGCAGAATTTATTTTATTTTGCATTGATGGCTATGATCTTTTATTACATACCTTGCTTTTTTATTTATTCTTCATTGAATCTGATGTTAAGAATGATATATATTCTTAAGGAGTAAATAGGAGATAAAATATTGTTACCAAGAAAATATGAGTATGTCTTTGTAGTCACCAGGATTTGATAAGGATTTTACCTTTTCATCACATAATTTTATTATATGTGAACTAGTCTTTTCCAAGTGAAAGACATCACTGAAGAAAGTGCTGCCCTTAGTGTGATCTTGATGATGTGTAGCAATATGTTCATAGGCAGGATATTCAACTCTAAAATAAGGAGAGGTAACGAGAAATACCTAGTTTCCTCCTTCTTTATATTAGATGTTCTAAACTGAAAAGTGGTTAAGAAAAGGACCATAAAAGTGGTTAAGAAGATGCTATAATAAAATGTTGCTATTCTGGGCTGTAACCCTAATAAATGATTGATTGATTGAAAAAGTTGTAGGGTGAAGACTATTATTTCTGTCTGGATAAAATGTTGTCCTCTTCTTGGATGCTTCCTGTGATTCTTCCTCCTTCTTTGATTTTTTTACCCCATTATTACTATCCATGGCCATTACATATGCTTAGTGTGGAGGTTTTTTAAGAAGACTGTGTTAAGGATGTAACCCTAGGCTTGGCTTGGCAATGTATATAAACTATGATTACTTTACTTTACTGTTACTTTAAATGATTAAGAGATGTAATTGGTTTGTTACCTCAAGCAGCTATAAGAGGGAGCCAGAATGGCTGTAATCTCTCTGTTTTGTTAGAAGCTGATCAGGTGTATCAGGTGTATCAGGTCTTGTGGTTTGCTACTGTTTAGCTATACTTTGTGTGTTAGACTGACTATTTTGATAACTGAATTACTGAACCATGTATGACTTGGACTGTTAACCGGACTCTGAATACTTCTATATTTCTACATAGTAAACTACTATATTTTTATACTTTTCAGTGTCTCTGTATGCTGGTTTGTGCATGTTCTATCATATCACTCTCATTACGCTTCTCTGCATACTCGCTCTCCTAACGGGGAGCTTAATTACTTAACAGACTGGACAGCCAGAGACCTTATACAATTTCAGACAAGTGGCTGTCCATTCTCTTCTTAAAAACCTCTAGTGATGAAGCACCCACATCTTCTGAAGGCTAGCGGTTCCACTGGTTAATTGTTCTCACTGTTAGGAAGATTCTCCTTCATTCCATGTTGCTTCTTTCCTTGATTAGTTTCCATCCACTGTTTCTTATCTTGCCGTCTGGGTACTTTGGAAAATAAGTTGACCCCCTCTTCTTTGTGGCAGCCTCTCAAATACTGAAATATAGCTATCATGTCACTCCTAATCCTTTTTTTTTCTAGATTAGCTATACCCAGTTCCTGCAATCATTCTTCATATGTTTTAGTCTCCATGCCTTTATTTGTCTCAGCTGCTCTTCTATGCACTTTTTCCAAAGTGATGAAACCCACCTGCTTAGAGGTTGGGAAGGCTGGGTCACAGTTCCCAGATAATGTGCAATTAATTAATTAATTGACTGAATAAAAAATGCAATAGGCAATTAGCTGGCTGAAACTAATTGTAGATTGCTGATGACCATTCAAGTAATATCAACCATAAAAGGCCCACCTCTGATACTACAACAGTACCCTTAACAATTTTTTTAGCATACGGTAGGGATGTGTAAAACAGATTGCATCTATCTCTTACACACTTATAAGATACAGAGGCACACGGGAGATGGCAGATTGGTATTTTCACAATCCTTCTGGGCAAGGAGAAGCAGTGATAGACTACACGTTTGGCATTTTTGAGTTTCTCAGCATGGCTCAGTATGATCTGAAGATGCTGAAGCAATTGTTACTATAGACATTCTTAGCTAGGCTGACATTCTGATTAATTTAAGGCAGACCAATATACTGTATTAAGTCCAAGTTCTGTTTCTGTGCTCATTGTTTTTGTAGTTTCATTGAATCAAAATTAAAAAGCAAGGTAGAATTGTTCTTTGTGGCAACCTTAGAACTGAAGATCAGGACCAAAAACATGGATTGAATATTGTTTGTCCATTTAAAAAATCCTATTCTGGAATGTGTACTTAATTTTGTAAAATGGTGCATGTTCATGCTACAATATAGATTCTGTATCAAGGCACTATAATTAACCTTTAATATGAGTATTCCATGTAGAGGAGATATATTTTTCATACTTAAAGTGGCTACTCTTTGTTACAGTAAAAAGAATAAAAGTGGTTTCATGAAGCTTCTGGCATGACAATGAAACCCCCAAAATAAAATGAAATTCAATGGTGAAAAGAGTAAGGTTCTACATTTAGGCAACAAAAACGGAATGCACAGGTACAGTATAGATCAGTGTTTTTCAACCACTGTTCCGCGGCACACTAGTGTGCCGCGAAATGTTGCCTGGTGTGCCGTGGGAAAATCTTGAATCTTGAAGGGAAGAGGGAAGCCACCGGGGAAACTACGAATCCCAGCATGCCGCGGCCTCCCCCCCCCCAGCCTGCCTGGCCGTCTTGGCACAGGGGAGCGATCCAGCAGCAGCGGGGAGAGGGGGGCATCAGGGCGGCGGGAGGGGCAGGGAGGGACCGCGGCCAAGCGCCTCCGCCTTCTCGCCCGGGCAAGAGGCTTGCAGGGCTGACGACGGGAGGCGGGATCCGGAGGCTGGGCTGCCACCACCGCGGGGGCTGCTGCGGACGGAGCTCCGGTAAGCCGAGGCAGGCCCGCGACCGCGCCTGAGGATGCCTTCGCTGTGGGCTGGAGCGCCCCGCGGGGGCTGGGGGCGGTGCTGCTCCGTGGCGGTGGAGGGAGCCAGCGGCGGTCGAGCGGCCCGGAGCCCCCGCCGGAGCTGGGCGGCCAATAAGCAGGTGAGCCCAGCGCCAGGCAAACCGCCCCCCCCCCACGCGCCCAGGTAACTGTCCCTGGCCGCCGCCCCCATTTTTTATATATAGACTTTATATATAGTCAATATAGGCACAGAGTTAAATTTTTTAACATTTTCTAATTGTGGTGTGCCTCGTGATTTTTTTCATGAAACAAGTGTGCCTTTGCCCAAAAAAGGTTGAAAAACACTGGTATAGATGATACCTTGCTCAGTAGTAGTAACTGTGAAAGGGATCTTGGAGTCCTAGTGGACAACCATTTAAATATGAGCCAGCAGTGTGCAGCAACTGCCAAAAAAGCCAACACAGTTCTAGGCTGCATAAATAGAGGGATAGAATCAAGATCACATGAAGTGTTAATACCACTTTATAATGCCTTGGTAAGGCCACACTTGGAATACTGCATTCACACACTGCCTTGGTAAGGCCACACTTGGAATACTGCATTCAGTTCTGGTCGCCACGATGTAAAAAAGATGTGGAGACTCTAGAAAGAGTGCAGAGAATAGCAACAAAGATGATTAGGGGACTGGAGACTAAAACATATGAAGAACGGTTGCAGGAACTGGGTATGTTTAGCTTAAGAGAAAGAAGGACTAGGGGAGACATGATAGCAGTGTTCCAATATCTCAGGGGTTGCCACAAAGAAGAGGGAGTCAAACTATTCTCCAAGGCACCTGAGGGTAGAACAATGGGTGGAAACTAATCAAGGAGAGAAGCAACTTAGAACTGAGGAGAAATTTCCTGACAGTTAGAACAATTAATCAGCTTGCCTCCAGAAGTTGTGAATGCCCCAACACTGGAAGTCTTTAAGAAGATGTTGGATAGCCATCTGTCTGAAACGGTATAGCGTTTCCTGCCTAGGCAGGGGGTTGGACTAGAAGACCTCCAAGGTCCCTTCCAACTCTACTATTGTATTGTATTGTATTGTATTGTATTGTATTGTATTGTATTGTATTGTATTGTATTGTATTGTATTAAATATAAGTGTAAAAGAAGAATTAGCCCAGATTTATCACCTCTTGCTTTAATATTATTTTCATGAAGTT
The DNA here is from genome assembly GCF_964273705.1 of Natrix helvetica. NCBI lineage: Eukaryota > Metazoa > Chordata > Lepidosauria > Squamata > Natricidae > Natrix > Natrix helvetica. The sequence continues at coordinate 72,311,838 of NC_138552.1, forward strand.
TAACATGTTAAAGAAAAGATGGCTGAACAAGAAGTAATTCATGCAGACTATAGAAACTAGCCTTTGATATGGTTTAATAAAACAAACATGCTTGATCCTCTCCTTGATATGATCAGAAATGAGTGGTGGGGGTTCAATTTATTTTACTACCGGTTTGCTCATGTGTGCATGCAAGCATGTCCAACGCTTCTGCGCATGCGCAGAAGCAACCGGGCAGGTGGGTGGAGCCTCCCGTTGCAGCCACTAACGGTTTGCCTGATCCGGGGCGAACTGGCAGAAACCTACATCTATCAGAAATGCCTCACTCATTTCAATATCTTCATTTAGTTCAAAAACAGCTACAAAAACAAGGTGACACACAAAGATCTCATCAGAAATACTCTTAGCACAAAACTCAGAGCTTGTGTTGGAGCTTATATTTCAATTGCTACTGAAATTTGAGAAACCGCACATGTCAAAGAATACAACATTACATGGATACCAAATTTAAGTTTGATATACAATAATGAAAATATCAATGGAATAACATATAGCATTCACTATGAATATTATACTCAGACAAAACTGTTGCAATATGTTTTTAACTGATATACTACTCCAGTAATTGGATTTCAGAAAATTACTGGAAATGTAAAATTCGGATTGGATCATTATTTTATAACTGGTACCAATGTCAATTCTGGAAGATGATCCATTATTGGAGGAAACAAAATGTAATTATTGACTTTCTATTCTTCCAGGTATTTTTCTGTTGAGTATCATCAAGGTTTATATTCCACCTAAATATTCAGAATTGACTGTGTCTTAAGAGTTAAATAAATATTTGTTTGCTTGTTTGTTTGTTTTATATTTCATGTTTCTAGACTACTCACCTCTCTCAAAGATTCCTATTAAGTTCACTGCTGTTAATATATGCTATGCTTCCTACTGAAAATTACATTCTATCTTACATTAGAGGACTTGCAGATTATAGGAATGTGCATTAATGTCAAAAATAGCTTCAAAGTCTTAAACTAACTGCAACTTAATCTGGAAATTAATCTTATAATTTATAACGTATTATTTTGCAGGTAGACTTTTGCTACATCTGGAGTTGAGATTTCTTTTAACTTGCTCTTTTAAAAAGCTAGCTAATGTTTCAGAATAGTTAGAAATTCTCGCCAATTCTTATTAGATGTCTTATATATGATGAAAATACTAGATCATAGCTTCCTGAATGATATATTAGAATTTATAACTTGGGATTTTAAAATGTGTAGCACCTTCCCAGAGGTTTCCACTTAGCTTAGCTGAGGGCAAAAAAAAGATACCATACTTAACAGAATTCAGGATTATAGAAATGGACTCATCATACTATCATAATCATCAGTTATTATTGCCAGAACTAGTTACACCACAGTAAATTAATCTAGACCATATATACATTAATCAGGATAAATGAGTTTAGCACTTACCAGAATAAATTATGCCAATTGAACCAATGTACATGTTCCTTTGCTCCAACATAAAAGTAAAATTGTCAAAGACATTTTTATAATATGTACTTTTGGGTTTTCAGGGATGATGTCATACAGAAAAGTGACAACTCATACCATTTTTCTGCTTTTGTATATCTGACTGGCAAGCCTGGAACTGAAGGAGCTCCTTAGATGAGAAGTGGAACGTCTTAAAGAAAAAAAGAAAAACAGACTATCCAGTTGCCTTTAGCACCTTTGGGAAAGCCATGACCAGGAGGAATGAGAACATCCATAGACACTAGTTTCAGTGGACTGCCAAAGGGGACAAGGTAACTTAGAAGCTGGCCAGTATGGTGTATAGTGAGGTAAGGTGCAACAAAAATAGGTCATGGGGAAGGAAACTTGCACAAATAAAATAGCTTTAAAGCTCGTCTTCATTGTCATCCATAAAATAAAAGCACCAAAAATTTGGCTAGGAGGTCTTCTAGTCTAACCCCCTGCTCAAGCAGGAGAACCTATAACATGATGGCGAACCTTTGGCACATGTGCCACAGGTGGTACGTGAAGCCATCTCTGCGGGCACACGAGCCATCACCCAGGTCAGCTCCACTGCGCATGCGCACGCGCCTCCCATGGGCCAGCTGATTTTCAGGGCCACACTTTGGTGCTAGCAGGCTTCCCTGAAGCCTCCTGGAACCAAAAACAGGGCATGGGGGGCACATCCCCCCATCTCATCCCGTGCATGCGCGCAGGTCTCCCAGCAGAGATCTGAAAATCAGCTGGCCCGTGGGGGGCCCACCCCCACTTTGGTGCTAGCAGGCATCCCTGAAGTTTCCTGGGAACAAAAATGGGGGGTAGGGGAGGGCGCGCTGTCCCCAACCCCCATTTTGGTGTTAGCAGGCTTCCCTGAAGCCTCCAGGGGAACAAAAATGGGGGAGGCAGCCCCCAAGGAAAAAAAGTTTCACCATCACTGACCTATAACATTTCAGACAAGTAGCTGTCCAGCCTCTTCTTAGAAACCTCCACAGAGTCTTAGAAGCACCCACAGATTCTGAAGGCAAGCAGTTCCACTGATTCAATTGTTCTCACTGTTTTTTCCTTAATTCCAGGTTGCTTCTCACCTGATTAATTTCCATCCGTTGCTTCTTTTTCCTGCTTCCAGGTGCTTTTGGAAGATAAGTTGACCCCTTCTTCTTTGTGGCAGCCTCTCAAATACAGAAACACAGCTATCATGTCACCCCTAGTCCTTCTTTACTTCAGACTATCCATACCCAGTTCCTGCAACCATTCTTCATCTGTTTTAGTCTCCTGGGCCTTCATCGGTTTAGTTGCTCTTCTCTTTTTGCTCTTTTTCTAAAGTCTCAACTTCTTTTTTGTAATGTGGTGACCAAAACTGGATTCAGTATTTGTCAATTCTCAATGGAATAATGGGAGTTACCTTACAATATTTTATTGCACAGCAAAATTTACATGAGAAATTGGGGGAAAAGTTACACATGATATTGTTTGCCAGATTATTTTTTAAATAAGTTAAGATGAACTCATACCTCACTGATAATATGTATCCACGTGTACAAAGGTTTTACCATGCTGATGATTAACTAGTGTACATGTATGGTTCAATATTTTACCAAAGGAGGAAAAAGTCAATATATCTTTCTATTGTTATCCTGCTGAACCCTGGAACACTTTGTCACTATCTGCCATCTCAGAGTTCTAAGATCTTGCCCTTAGACATTTGCTTTGTGCTTAAAAATAGATTCTGGCTCTTAACTGCTCCTTTCTATGAGGTTCCTTGCATGGCCTTTGTCCTGTGTGCCCTATAAAAAGAGGAGCTGATGTCAGTGATAAATACCAACTGCAGAAAATCAAACGTAGCATTAAACATTTAGACTTTGTCCTTGGTTAGGGACTTTTTAAGTGAAGGACTACAGATTCAGATTGCCTTACTGCCCCATGCATATTTATATGCACCCATATCCATCTGTACTTGTGCTACTTGACACCTCTTTCATTTATGTCCTTCCAATTACTTCTACACAATCACAACTTAAATCAATTTTCAACCAAAACAAATGCAACAATAACATGAAATCTATTCAACTAGTATCAAAATGTGTTTATTAAAAAGGTGAGAGGAAGAGGTAAAAAATGGAGATTCTTAGAATTAGGCTCCATTGTAAACTACATGTGATGAAGGGGGGAAAAACTTGAAGATGGATGAAAAGCTTACTTCCCATCACAACTTACTAATTTTTATTCCTCTGCCTTCTTCATTTTTGCTTCTCCAGTGGGTAAAGGAAACATCATTAGATCCGGATTCCTAAAAACACCAAGGGTTCCTGTTTGGGATGCATTTCCTACTGATTCCACACCCCAAGCCCACTTTGGAGATCTGCTTTAGGTGGACCCCAAACTCACTGGTGTTTAAATGAATGTGTGTGACTAAACTATACTTAGAGGAAATCTGAATGTTTCCCAAAGACCAAGAAGTTAATAATATAATTTGATTGCTTCTTAGTGTGTCCAATCACACTTGGCAATAAAGAATTCTATTCTATTCTGTTTTGTTCTGTTCTGTTCTGCTCTATATCATCTATATCTATATCTATATCTATATCTATATCTATATCTATATCTATATCTATATCTATATCTATATCTATATCTATATCTATATCTATATCTATATCTATATCTATATCTATATCTATATCTATATCTATATCTATATCTATATCTATATCTATATCTATATCTATATATATCTATCTATCTCTATCTCTATCTCTATCTCTATCTCTATCTCTATCTCTATCTCTATACCTATACCTATACCTATACCTATACCTATATCTATATCTATATCTATTAATATTTTGGGGAGAACCAGGGGAAAATGTCTAAGGTGACAACTGGGCATTTTTCCTAATAAATGCACATCTCATGACTTTGGTAGGAAGGCATGCATTGTCCTTAGAACATAACATTTTATTTTCCTTCTTCTTCCTTTCCCTTTTTAAAGTGTGGACATATGCTTGAATTAAGGAAGCGGGGGAAATTGATACGATAACATTATACCTTCCAAATGATACAAAGAAATCACATTAGTAATATATTTCGCCCATAAATACAGTAAGTTTCAAATGTATTAGCTCCTGTATATATTTGTTCCACTTCAAGCTGCTTTGTTAATTAACATGTTGCTGTGAGCCCTGCTGCTCTATTACGCAAAGTACTTTTATTAACTAATTATTGAGTAGGCAACCATGGACACTCCTGGACCATTAGGCTGCTCTTTGCCTATCCACCACCCGGGATTGTTTCTGGAGCTTCACCAGCCTGCAGGGTGAAAAGAGGACACAAGGTGTTTTAAGGTGATTTAGAGCCTCTCAAACTGGTTTTAACAACATCCCCCATCAGGCCCACAATGTCAAGGCTTCAACCTCTGCATAGACAATAGACTCTCTCCCTGCTCTGCATTCCCCAAGCAGAGTCAAGAAGGTTGGATAAATAGATTTATGGGAGATAATTAGGAAGCCACAGCTACAAGGCATTTTCTGCCTAACAATACCAAGGAACTTTCAAACATGCTTGTTCCAAAATCTGCATCTCTGCCTCCCACCTCTAACGGCCAATGGCCACACAGCTATTAATTTCTCAACCTTGAAGGTTTTGCCTTTCGGTCCCTTGTTTAAAAATCTCTGGCATGAGAAACCAAGTTTCTCAGCTCATACCCTTTCCTGTTATAATAGCCTTTAATTATTTTTTTCCAGTCCTATTGCTTTCATCTCTACGTTACAAGAACCTTACTTGAAAGTGAGACTCGATATAACTGCCACTTAGGCTTGTGTTGTGTGGATCTGGATGAATATAATTTGTCATTTAATATTGCTTTCTCTCATCACCTAGAGCAAGGGGTCATCAGCAGAAGTCATCAACTAGAGCAGAGGTGTCCAACCTTGGCCACTTTAAGACTTGTGGACTTCAACTCCCAGAATTCCCAGCTAGCATGGGAGTTCAAATCCACAATTCTTAAAGTAGCCAAAGCCGGACACCTCTGAGCTAGAGCAAGAGCAAGAGCCTGCCAGTAAAAAAAAATCCTCTCTGCTGAGAATAAGGCCCATCAATTTTTTTAAAAAAAAAAACCTATTCTTTAACATGAATGATTGACTATAGAGGTACTTAAGCAGAGCTTATAATTATTATTGTAAACATGTTTTGGTAGTTTAAAAATGAAAATAACTCTTCTCTTTACTGTCATCAGGGAATGCCTTGATAAGATCACACTTGGAATACTGCATCCAGGTTTAGTGGCCACAAAAATGATGTTAAGACTCTAGAAAGTGTACAGAGAAGAGCAACAAAGATGATTAAGGTAATGGGCTAAAACATATGAATAACAATTGCATGAATTAAGTATGTCTAGTTTAATTAAAAGAAGGACTAGGGGTGACTTGACAGCAGTGTTTGAATATCTAAATGGCTGCCACAAAGAAGAGAGGGTCAACCCATTTTCCAAAGCACTTGAAGGCAAGACAAGAAGCAATGGACGGAAATTAATCAAGAAGAGAAGCAACCTATAACTAAGAAGAAATTGCCTTAGAGTTAGAACAATTAATTAATGGAATGACTTGCCTCCAGAAGTTATGGGTGCTCCAACACTGGCAGTTTTTAAGAATAGATTGGAGAACCATTTGTCTGAAATGGTATAGGGTTTCCTGCCTAAGCAGGGGGTTGGACTAGAAGACCTCCACGATCCCTTCCAACTCTGCTATCCTGTTAAGTAAAGAACTTCTTGTTGTTTAATGGGTCTAATGTAAATGAAGAAGTCAAAGTTAAAGTTGGTCTTAAATCAGTTCCGCAATATAAGACACAGGATTCTCAACCTCCTGGAGGTACCCCTTCACTCTGGTTTGTGGAGCTATGAGGTACATAGTCGTTTCTTCAGCAGCATGGCCAGGTTCTTAGAGGTTCTGAAAATTCCTCCCCTTTACAGGTCAGAGATAGATCGAAATCAGAATCCTTCATTTTTGTTTCCCTCACCTCTCAGAAATGCTGAGGACCAGCAAAACCCATTTCAATTTCCCAAAATGTTTGAAAGAGTGATACACCCAAGATATTGCTGAGAAATTAAAATCCCAATCCTCTCTCTTTATCACTTGCAGCAGAACTGTGACAGCCTGCTTTGACTTCCCCTGTCAGATAATTCCTCAGAGCCTTCACTTACAATGAAGGAAGATCTAGGGTACTTTGTAAAGCTTGAAGTTCTCCCTAATCATATTCAAGGATTTAGTACTACTGTTAGGCAACTACTTGTTCCTTGCAAAAAAAAATCCCCACCAAAAGGAGTATGTTTGCTACAACTGTCATCTTGCATTATCTACTAAAAAGATTATCTAAAAAGTCAAAATACAATATTTTTAAAGGTAGACAATGCTGAACCTTCTAAATAGCTTATATAAAACTCTTGTGGAAAACACCTGTCACCAATAGACAGGCAGTGAATGGAGTAGTGCTGTGCCACTTTTGGTGCTTCTGTGTTTAAAAACATGTTATCCTTACTAAAACACTCTCTGTTCCATTAATTTCAAAAAGAACATGATGGGACCCCTCCTTATTCATTTCAAAAAGAAAACAGAATGTGTGTTGTTCTTTAAATCTCCAATACAATTCTCCTCACAGAAAGATTTCACTTTCCACCCTATCAAATCTATTGTACTAGTAAATTCAATAAGACACAGCCTTGACATTCTAGATGCAATAGACAAATCACATTGAGCAGTTAGAGTTTAATACTTTGATTCACACAATTAGCAGAAGCACGGTGGATAATCACTTTAAAAAGTAAAAATGTAATTGTCATCCAAACTTCTAGAACTAAAATCCAAGAAGAGTAAGAAGCATAAAAAAAACTGCTCATCATCCAACACCAAACTAGGGAGGTGAAAAGAGTTTAAGCAATTAATCAGCCACGGTGTGTAAAAGGGGAGCAAGAAATCTCCCTTCCATATTTGGAGGTGGAAAAATGTAAGGACTTAAAGCAGAATATAGGTATATATTAGTAACTAGAAGCCAGAGATAGTAAATACTCAGGTAGCAAATTCTGTAAATGGGGAGGTTATCATAATCATTCTCAAACTGGTTAGCAGATCTTCACAATACAAGGGAGAACTAGATGAAAAAATCAGCCATTTGCTACATTTTAAATATGACAAAATATTAGTCCATAGAAATCACAATAGCAACAGCACTTATATACTTCTCCCTAGTGCTTTGCAGCACTCTCTAAGCAGTTTATAGAGTCAGTTTATTGCTCTCTAAAACCTGGGTCCTTGTTTTACTAACCTTGAAAGGATGGGAAACCGAGTCAGTCTTGAGCTGGGTTAGGATCGAACTCCTGGCAGTTGGCAGAGACAGCCTGCAATACTGCATTCTAACCTCGGCATAACCACAGCTCTTTTAACACTTTAACATGGCTTCAATAACCACAATGTGACATTTTAAACATTAATATAGTATTTTCCCCAATTGTAGGAATGAATTAATATCTAGACATTCCTGTACCATCTCATGCATTGTGTTATGGGAATACATTTTTCCTCAGAGATGTGGAGGGAGGGAGGGAAGGAAGGAAGGAAGGAAGGAAGGAAGGAAGGAAGGAAGGAGGGAGGGAAGGAAGGAAGGAAGGAAGGAAGGAAGGAAGGAAGGAAGGAAGGAAGGAAGGCCAATAAAAGTTGCCATTGTCATTCTAGTAAAATCATTTGCTAAACACAACTTTCAATGTGTACTTCATAAAAAGAAGATTGACACATCTTTAAGGAAAATAAAAACCTTGGGAAATAAACTGCTCTTATACTAAGTAGACTAAGCAGAATTTCAACTACTGTCTAGCAGTATTTATGCTGATACGTTATTTCTATTTTTATTCTATGCCAAGTGTTTAAAATCCCTGGTGCTGAATTCTTAAAACAGATACTGCCGATGTGCCATCTCTTCTGCTGTCTAGCAGGCTCACTTTTTAACTAAAATAAAAGAGGTAAACTTGGTGCAGGTCTTTCGGTTCTGTAAGGTTGTTGGCGCTTGGAGACCTCAATATCTTAGGACCCTTTTCTGAACTTCCTGATGACCCTGGCAACACAGGGAAACCCATTTTATTGAAAATAGGTTAGTACTGCAGCTCTTGCTATATACTCTACATATGTTTGTTTTTGTTTTAATTGTGAGCAAATCGACTAGTTATTGACTGCTTATTAAGCACACTCTTCTTAATGAGCTAACCATTGTTTGATACAGTTCCAAATCTTCTCCATTAAGATAAGCAATATCTTTTCATGGTCTGCCTCTCCTAGCTACAATTATTAGTTCACTTGACAAAGCCATTATATCATGGTGATGTCAAGATATGAACTTGGATAAGCCATGCAGTGATAGTTACCACAAAATGACAAAAAACAACAACAATTGCAGAGGGCATGATCCTTCTACTGATTTTTATACTATGATAATATCTTAGTCTTCATAATTCCTTATATTGGAATTGAAATTGGATTAACAGCTGAATCAAGGAATCTATACTTTTCTTTCTAACTTTCCTTTGTAGCTTTTTCATAGCTTGCCTTTTGCTCCCACGGTCTTGACAGTCATAACATCGGCTTTGGAGTTAAGCTAGGGTTATCCAATGAATTCACGGGGAAATCTATTTATAACAATGCCTGCAGTTTAAAACTATTCAATTGGCTGCAACAAAGAAAGAAAAGCAAACATTTTCTTCCTGTTCCTCCTTTGTTTTCTCTTCTGTATTTTTTTCCCCTTCAATTCCGCAAGACACAGATAACATCTTTCTACCTGATTATTCCTAAGAGAACCAGTGACGTAGCATAAGCTACATTTGTTCAGGCAATCCAGCTGCCACTGTTACCAGAAAGGAATGTGTTTTCAGGTCTGCTTTTTTGTTGGTCTCCTGAAAATGATCAGAGCAACACAGCCAGTGGGCTAGCCGGAAGGGGTTGGCAGGTGAGGACTGAAGAAAAGGGGAGTGGGATGAGGAAGCTTATTCCAGCGAGAGAGAGAGAGAGAAAAAAAATACACAAGTCAAAGAGGACACTTGGATGTACAAGCTGAGGAAAGACAGGCAAATGAGAGCAAGATTAGAAGAACCGTTAGGAGAGGGGTCAGAGAAGTAAGAGGAAGGGGCAGGGAGAGATTTAAAGCAGGAGGATACATCTGAATTGACTTCTGAAACTAAGAGAAATGCAGTCTGGGAAAGAGAGGCCAAGGGCAACGGAGATGTGATTCCAATGTATTTGAGTATTCTGGAAACAGAACTGTGGACCTCCTGAAGTTTAGTAGGCAAGGAATTAGGATTTCTCAAAGCAGAGGTGAGAGGTAAAGTGAACTAGCAAGAAATGACTGAGTTTCAAGTCTACGAGCTTCTATTTCTGAGAACTAGTTTCTCTTCTATAAAAGAGTGGAAGAAAGCTTCTTAAGACATTAGCTGATATACATGCTAGGCAATGGAGTGTGTGGTGTTAAAGTTCAAAATGAAATGTAAAACAGGGAGGCCTACATTTTGAGAATTTCAGACAATAGTATGTTGCAATGCTTAACATTTCAGTGAAGTTAGAAGAAGCTAAGAAGCCAAGTTACCATTTTAAAAGACAAGAGGCAAAACTTGGCTAAACCGAGGGTGAATTGGGCAGTAGGGCTTCTGGATATAGTTAATTTCCCCATTCTTTGAGTGTTGGCATATAATGGAGCTTAAATGAAGAGGTACTCCTGTTGTAAAGAATCTGTGCATTGCAGGAGCTTTGCATTTCTTAGAAAAAAACAATGTTTCCCAACCTGGCTAAAACAGAGTTGACTGTATATATGTAGAGATTTTTCCTTGAAATGTTTTGACGTATAGAGCATGAAGAAAATACTGGACCAGCTGTATTCTTTCCTGTAATTCAGTCAATCAAGTGCATTTTGCATTTTCTCACTCATCCACATTTTCTTGTACTAATTGCTGCCTCCATGTTCTGGTAATAAAGACCTCATTCTCCTGAACCACCACCTCCTTTCTTCTTCCTCCTCCTCCTCCTCCTCCACCTCCTCCTCCTCCTTCACCACCACCTCTCCTGCTTCTCCTCCTCCTCCTCCTCCTCCTCCTCCTCCTCCTCCTCCTCCTCCTCCTCCTCCTCCTCCTCCTCCTCCTCCTCCTCCTCATCCTCCTCCTCCTCCTCCTCTTTGCCTTTATCTTCATCTTCTTTGTCTTCTTCTCCTTCTCTTTCTCTTACTCTTTGCTGTTCCCCACCACCTCCTTTTTCCTTTTCCACTTCCCCTCTCCCTCATCTTTCCCTTCCTTCTGCCCTCCCCTTCCCTCCCCTTCTCCTCCTCCTGCTCCGCCTCCTGGGTACAAGTAATTTCTAGGATCAGACCAAACTCTAATTAAACTTGCTTTTTTTATATAACCTTTAACACCTCTAGTATTTTAGGCAAACAGAAATGAAATTACAAATCAAATATGCTATATATCTTTTAGAATACATTTAATGCATGTATCTAAAATCTATGCTTAGAGCAATTTTAAATGCTAAAATCAGAGTCATAAGATAATCCATACTGGGAAGCATTTACTGTTATAAAAATTTGGGCCAACACTGTTTTTAATGAGCAATGATTATGTACCATCATTAAGACCCAGGAGATTTTAACTATTTATCGAAATAGCAGACGCAAACCAATATAAATGTACATCTGTTAATGGTACCTTAGTCTTGGCAGGTGAAGAGGACGAGAAAGAGAGTCACTGTACATTCTGCAGTTTTCTTGACCAGATTGTTCGAAAGTGGTTTGACATTAACTGTTTCCTATGGCTGAGAGTGACTGGCCAAAGTCACCTAGCTGGCTTTGTGCCTAAGGCAGGACTAGAACTCACATTCTCTTGGTTTCCAGCCTGGATAAACCACTACATCGAACTGGCATTCATTCCACATATTAGAATATTAGAAATCTTTCTGCAATATACTTTCTAAAAACTGCATGCATAAAATTAGATCACATCATTAGCACCTATTTACATGCATGAAGGTTGATGTAGTTTTACATGTCCTATCTAATCTAATGTAATGGTAAGCCACTCAAATCACCTGAGAAGGCAAACATAGCACCTGTTTGCAACATCTTACAGCAGCAATGCCTTTTCCCAGTTTAAGTTTTTTTAAATTAAATTTATATGCTGCCTACCTCGCCCTTAAGCTACTCCAGGTGATTTAAGGTAAAGGTAAAGCTTCCCCTCACACATACTGTATGTGCTAGTCGTTCCCGACTCTAGGGGGCGGTGCTCATCTCTGCTTCAAAGTCGAAGAGTCAGCTCTGTCCGAAAACGTCTCCATGGTCATTTGGCCGGCATGACTAAACGTCGAATGCGCACGGAACGCTGTTACCTTCCCACCAAAGGTGGTTCCTATTTTTCTACTTGCATTTTTACATGCTTTCGAACTGCTAGGTTGGCAGAAGCTGGGACAAGTAATGGGAGCTCACTCCGTTACACAGCGCTCGGGATTCAAACCGCTGAACTGCCGACCTTTCTGATCGACAAGCTCAGCATCTTAGCCACTGAGCCACCGCATCCCTATTATATGGCTTACAAGGTCATAAATAGCAGTATGTTTTTATTTACTTATTTATTTACTTATTTATTTATTAACTTTATATGCCACCCATCTCACTGTTCCATTTCTAATAGAACAATTAGAAAGTTACAAGCATTAAAATACCGGGCATTGAAACTTAAAATATTAGAATTAAAATCATCCTTTTTTAATCTTTAAAGTTATCCCATTAGATTATTAAAGTTATCCTGTTAGATTATCCGGTGTTGCTCTGCCCCTTCCCTACCTCACATCATGTCTCTCTGCCTGTCTGCCTGCCTGTCTGCCTGCCTGTCTCCCATGCAGCCTGCTGGGAATGCAAAATAGCAGATGCGTATAAAACAATTAAGTTAGAAATCCCCCCCTGCAGAGTCTTCTATTCAGCATACCCAAATTCTTCTTTACCTTTTGTCAAGGTTTCCATATTCCACTTTCCTGATGCTTTTTTACCCATCTGGACCAAATCAGGTGAATTTCCACTTCAAGGTTTTCAACATTATATGGTGCTAAAATTAGAAGGAATTTAGACACAATAGAATTTCAGAAATAAAAGGCCACATAGAGCACCATAGGGAAATTGTCTTATTCATGCCCTTAGCATGTAATGTAATGAAACCAGAAGAAGATAAGCACTGCATAATCCAGTCTTGTTATTATCAGTTGTATCGCACTGAGACCTTCTTAATTCCTGGAGCTGATTTTTTTTTAAAGTCATAAAACAGAATATATCAGTAAGCATGAAACGACTGCTTTGCTTTATGAATACGTACCGTGCAAGATTCCTTTAAGTGCTGGGGAGTGTAACCAGAATATTCAGGTAACAAGAGGTGGGCTAAACGGAAAAGTCTGAAAACTGAAAATGAAAGGGAGATCATCTCTATCTAGCTTCACTCCCAAAAGCATCTAGAAGAGGCATTTTCCTAAGGAACCAAACCCTTCAAAGCAGTCTAATAGCAATTTGGCACTGCAGCCTAAACCAGTTGCTGCCCATGCTACAATTGGCTAATTCTTAAACCACATTCAGCAAGAAGGGGAAGTTACCAAATTTGTTGATGATACTAAACTGGCTGGAAAAGCAAACAGCCTAGAAGATAGGTTTAAGATCCAGATTGATCTTGACAGACTTGAACACTGGGTCCTATCTAACAAAATGAAATTCAATATAGAGAAAAGTAAAGTCTTACACTTAGGCAAGAAAAACCAAAAGTACCCACATATTTGGTTTCCCCAAAAGTGAAACCAGGCTTAATACCATAGCAGTAACTGTGAGAGGCATCTTGGAGTTTCAGTGGACAACCAATTAAATGTGAGTCAACAGTGTGTGGTGGCAGCCAAAAAAGCCAATGCAATCCCAAATTGCATTAACAGAGAGCTATAATCAAGATCAAGGGAGATACTAATAACACTCTATAAAGTCCTAGCAAAACCACAGCTAGAATACTGCATCCAGTTTGGGTCACCATACTTTAAAAAAGATGTGGAGACTCTAGAAAGAGTGCAGAGAAAAGCAACCAAGATGATTAGGGGTCTGGAGGCTAAAACATATGATGAATAGTTGCAGGAACTGGGCATGGTTGATCTAGTAAAGAGAAGGACCAGGGGAAACGGGATAGCAATGTTGCAATATTTGAGGGGCTGCTACAGAGAAGAGTGGGTCAAGTTATTTTCCAAGGCACCCTAAGGCCAGACAAGGAATAATGGATGGAAACTGAACAAGGAGAGAGTCAACCTGGAAATAAGGAGAAATTTACTGACAGTGAGAGCAATCAACCAATGGAACAGCTTGCCTTCAGAAGTTGTAGGAACTTCGTCACTGGAGGCTTTCAAGAAGAGACTGGACTGACATCTGTAAGAAATGCTGTAGGGTCTGTCTAGCCAGGGGATTGTACTAGATGATGTATAAGGTCCTTGCAACTCTGTTAATCTGTAATCTATAATTCCAATCCAGATTGCAGTGTGTTTGCAATGGGGCCACACTGTAGCTATTACAAATCCTGGCTGGTGATTTCCATGCTTCCCATCAACTCAGGGAGGACAACCCTCATTGTAGAAATGGCTTCTGTATAAATTCTTTTCCTGTAAGAATTCTTTCTTTCCCACCAGTCTCCAGGCTTTTTCTTTGTTTTCCCAGATGTTTGCAAACATGGATGCCTTCATAGTCCACCTTTCCCGTGTTAACTTCTTTGACATTAACACATTTATTTGTCCTTTATGGCTCTATCGTTGTTCTGATGCTACAGTAACCAAAGCAACAGAAAAGAGCTTGTGCTTTCATTCCTTCTTCTGCCAGTCTATGAACACCTTAGAGAAAGGGTAAACTAATAGCTCAGCTTCAGAGCAACCAAACAGCAAATGCCCATTGCAACTTAAAAGAGAGAGAGAAAGAGAGTTAGAGAGAGAGAAAGAAAAAGAGAGAGAGAAGAGAGAAAGAAGAGAAGAGAGAAATAAAAAAGAGAAAGAGAGACACAGAGAGAGCGGCACTTCACCCTGGCTACTATAGCCAAGTCTTCCCGATCAAGCTGGCTATAGCTCCTTTCGGCCGAGGACAGAGTGCGAGAGAAAAATGCCACAGGGACTTCTAGTCCTGACTGCAGATGGTGGCTTAAGACTGCACCGACGCCGTAAGAAGACGCGTCACAAGTCAGAATCACAGGGAGGGATTCGTCGTATTGGTGCAGGACACTCTCAGACGTTAAGAATTTTTTTACATTGTCAAAAGCTGTGGCTTCCTTCTTGCCCCAAACCCACTTCGCTGAGTGGTCTAGTAATCTGTGCAGGAGTTCCACAACAGATGCCTTGTGAGGCAGGAAAATATTATAAAAGTTGAGCAGACCCAGGAAAGCTTGAAGCTCGGCTTTGGTGGTAGGCGGAGGAGCCTGACTAATAGCCCGCACTTTCTCAGGGGTCGGATGAATGCCTTTCCTGTCTACTAAAAAACCCAAAAATTCAGCTTGGGGAACTGCAATCTGGCACTTGGTCATTTTTAGTTTTAAGCCAGCACCACGGAAACGCCGAAGTACAGTTCGCAATCAGGCCAGGAGGTTGTATAGGGAGCGGGCTGATACCAGGATGTTGTCAAAATAGGGAACAACACCTGTTATCCCCTGTAGCAGCCATTCCATTAAATTCTGAAAAGGTCCAGGTGCTACGCTGACTCCAAATTGTAAACGGTTACACTTAAACGCGCCCCTATGTGTAACTATAGTCTGGGCTTCAGCAGTTGCCTCATCCACAGGCAACTGCTGGTATGCCTGAGCT
Source organism: Natrix helvetica (assembly GCF_964273705.1). Lineage (NCBI taxonomy): Eukaryota > Metazoa > Chordata > Lepidosauria > Squamata > Natricidae > Natrix > Natrix helvetica. The sequence continues at coordinate 72,327,190 of NC_138552.1, forward strand.
AGATCAAGCTTCGCAAATATGGTTCCCTGACCCAGGGAGTGCAGCAAATGCTGCACCACGGGCACAGGGTATGTGCTCTGCTGCAAGGCACAGTTCAAAGTGCATTTAAAGTCAGCGCAGATGCGCACAGAGCCATCATGCTTAATAGGTGTGACAATGGGAGTTTCCCAACGGGCATGGTCAACAGGCTCTAACACCCCTTGGGCCAATAACCTGTCTATTTCTGCATCTACTTTGGGTTTTAACGCAAATGGTACCCTACGCGGCTTCAGACGCCGTGGTGGTACCTGGGGGTCTAGGTTGAAAGAGATGGGGGTGCCAGTGTATTTTTCCAATCCTTCCCCGAAAACTTCGGGAAATTCTTTGATTAGCATGTCCAGGTATGGAATGGTCTGAACATGATCTATTCCCGTTATGGCCAGACCCAGGGCTTCAAACTATTCCAAACCTGACAAACTGGGCCTGGGACCCTTGACTACAATAAGAGAAAGTCTCTTATGATATTGTTTAAAGGACACCCTACAGAAAAGCTTTCCCAGCACTGGAATGGGATTTCCCTGAAAATCCCTCAACTTTAATGGGCATGGTTTCAATCTCGCTTGGGAGATGTCTGGCACAAGTCTCTTAATACCTGCTCACAATATTATAGACACGGCTGAGCCAGTGTCTACCTCCATCTGACAGGGTTTGCCCTCCAGTCTAACGGTGAGGAATATTTTCCCTCTCGGGTATGGACAATCTGGTCTACTTCAGATTCATCTCTGTCCTCACTGACTGCAAAACAGGAATCCTGCTTCCTGAACCCTGCGTTCCTACCAAAACTTGAGGGTTTCTTGAAACCCTGGCTGGTGCTGGGAGAGTTCCCTTCTAAAACACTTATGCAAGGCGCAGCTGCCCTACAAACCCTTGCTAAATGGCCCTTTTTTCCACAACGGAGGCAGGACGCATTTTTGAAGCGACAGTCCGCTCTATCGTGCCGACCCCCACACCCTGGGCAATTTGTTCGGGAAATAGCCTTACCCTGCCGACCTTTGGATTGCTCACCCCGTAAGTGATGTACTTCGTCATTCCCGGTGCCCCGGTGTCATCGATAACGTCGTCATAGTGCACCTCGGTAGTCTTATCTGCAGGTTATGGTTTGGAGAATCTCTGGATTTCCTTCGTAGATTTCATTGACAGCTCTACCGCCCTGGCTTCATCCAGGGCCGTCTGTAAGTCGAGTTCAGGTTTGGCCAGCAAGTGGCGTTGTATACGGAGGTCTCTAACACCCCCCACAATCTGGTCTGTAAGGGCTTCATCTAAGTCTTTGAATCTACAATGAACAGCTGCGGCTCGTAAAGCAGCCACATAGTCGTTTATTGTTTCCCCCTCAAGTTGGACCCTTCTGTAAAAGGCAAATCTGTGTGTTGTGTGGGACAGTGCTGGGGTGTAATGATTCTTTAACTTGGACATTAAAAGGTCCCAGGTCATACCGTGGATGGAGTGCGGGGCAACTAGGGTCTCTGGAAGATTAAACATCTCTGTATTACATAAATTTAGGAAACATGCCTTTTTCCGCTGTTCAGTTAGGTCTGTAAAGCCGTTGGCTTCTAAAAAACACTCAAAATGCGAAATATAGGAGCCCCAAGTCTCTGCATTCGCGTTAAAAGCGGCTAGTGTGTTCATTGAGGCCATTAATTACTAACTTTGCATCATCTGCACCCCTACCCCACTGGGACTATTACAACGTTTTAATTTATTCGAGGTCTGACCTGCTCCGCCTGCGGGAGGCCCCTTTTTCGCAGGTATGGCCCTTGGCTCTCTCAGGGGCCAGCCTTGATGACGGGTTTGTGAACCCCGAGAGGTGGAAGAAGAGGAAGCTGAGGGGATTTTTAGCTAAATGTTTTATATTGTTTTTAGGGGGTTCTGGGAAGGGAGGGGGGATAACAAGGCCAGGAGGGAAGCCAGTGCCAGACGAACAGGTGAGTCCAGGAGGGAAGTGAGCGGAGTGGGGAGGGAGAGGGAACAAGTTATTCCAACAGAGGGTTGTTTGATTACAACGGTCGCGGGGAGGGGGGGATGCGAGGACAAAAGAAGATTACAAGGTCGGTTGGGAGACCGTGGCTGTTGGCTACGCCCGGTCGTTTGTACCAACCCCCGCAACCTAGGTGGCCAGGAACTACAGAGCCCGGGCCTACGGCTGATGCTTTGCAATGCAAGGTCCGTAACCAACAAGGCCCCCCTCATTAATGAGCTGATCTCTGAGGGGGAGCTGGACCTTGCAGGGATAACAGAGACCTGGTTGGGCCACAAGGGTGGTTTACCCCTCGTGGAAATGTGCCCACCAGGTTTCCGCGCATTCCATCAGCCTCGGGCCCTGGGTAAGGGTGGTGGGGTGGCGGTAGTTATACGGGAAGGTCTAGAGCCGAGGGAGTTCACTGTTCCTCAGATATCCAGGTGTGAGTCCCTTGGTGTGAAATGGGGCCCAGGGAGGCAGTTGGGTTTGCTGATTGTATACTTGGCTCCTCGCTATACATCAGCGGCCCTGCCCGAGCTCCTCAAGCTGATCTCGGAGACGGCGGTTGAGATCCCCAGGCTTATGGTTATGGGGGATTTCAACCTGCCGTCGACGGGAGCAGCGTCTGAGGTGGCTCGGGAGTTCATGGCTTCCATGACAGCCATGGGCCTGACCCAGTTAATTCAGGGCCCCACACACGAAGGTGGCCACACATTGGACCTTGTTTTTGTATCTGAGCAGTGGACGAGTGATCTGGGTATAGGGGACTTTGTTGTTACACCCCTGTCATGGTCGGATCACTCATGTCTCCGGCTGGACTTCCCTGGCGCTACCCCCCACCGCGAGGAGGTGGGACCAGATGGTCCAAGCTGGTACCGCCCCAAGCACCTGATGGAGCCGGATAGGTTCCAGACGGAGCTTGGGCCATTACCTGTAGCCCTGACCCGCGCTCGGTCGGAGGACCTAGCGGCCGCCTGGAATAGGGTGGCGGCTGGGGCCTTGGACCGGGTTGCGCCTTTGCGACCTCTCCTGCGGCAGCGACCCACCCGGGCTCCTTGGTATACCGAGGAGCTGAGGGTGATGAAGCGCCATAGGAGACGTCTAGAGAGCAGGTGGAGGTCCTCACGCTCCGAATCTGATCGAACACAGGTAAGAGCCTATTTACGGACCTACCTTGTGGCATTAAGGGCGGCCAAACATAGATATTGCGCTGCTCTTATTGCATCCGCGGATAACCGCCTTGCCGCCCTGTTTAGGGTGACCCGCTCCCTCTTGTCACAGAAGACGTAGGGGGCACCCTTGCAGGGCAGAGCAGAGGAGTTTGGGGAATATCTGCAGGATAAAGTCCCTCAGATCCAGAGCGGATGGGCTCCCCTCAGTGGACCGGACGGGCCGCCAACAGCGAGTCTTGTGAGACCATCCTGGGAGGAGTTTGATTCTGTTGCCCCCGAGGATTTGGATAGGTTGCGTGGACGGCTGCGACCCACCACATGTTTAATGGACCCGTGTCCCTCCTGGTTGGTACTGGCATCTTGGGAGGTGACCCGAGGCTGGCTTCTGGGCCTGGTGAATGCCTCATTGGGTGAGGGATCCTTACCAACCACCTTGAAGGAGGCGGTGGTGAGGCCCTTACTTAAGAGGCCTACACTCGACCCAATGGAGCTAGCTAACTATCGTCCAGTCTCCAACCTTCCGTTTTTAGCGAAGGTTGTTGAGAATGTGGTGGCGCAGCAGTTTCCACAACACCTTGACGAATCCGAGTATCTAGACTCACGCCAGTCCGGCTTCCGACCCGGGCACAGCACAGAGACAGCCTTGGTTGCGTTGGTTGATGATCTCTGGAGGGCCAGAGATAGAGGTTGTTCCTCTATCCTGGTCCTATTAGACCTCTCGGCGGCTTTTGATACCATCGACCATGGTATCCTATTGCGCCGGTTGGAGGGGATAGGAGTCGGAGGTACCGTTCGGCGGTGGTTCGGCTCCTACCTCTCCGACCGGAGGCAATGTGTGTTGACAGGGGGACAGAGGTCAACCCCGAGGCCACTCACTTGTGGAGTGCCACAGGGGTCGGTCCTCTCGCCTCTCCTGTTCAACACATATGTGAAGCCGCTGGGTGAGATCATCCGTGGTTTTGGGGTTGAGTATCACCTCTACGCTGATGATACTCAGCTGTATATTTCAACCCCAAACCACCCCAACGAGGCTGTCGAAGTGATGTCCCGGTGCTTGGAAGCCGTCGGGGTCTGGATGGGGGACAACAGACTTAAACTCAACCCCTCCAAGACCGAGTGGCTGTGGCTACCGGCACCTCGGTTCAGCCAGCTGATTCCATCGCTGGCCATAGGGGGCGAACAATTGCCCCCTGTGGAACGGGCGCGCAATTTGGGCGTCCTCCTTGATGCCCGGCTGTCAATGGATGACCATGTGGCAGCCGTGGCGAGGGGGGCGTTCCACCAGGTTCGCCTGGTGCGCCAATTGTGCCCCCTACTGGACCGGGATGCCCTACGCACGGTCACTCATGCGCTGATGACGTCCCGCCTGGATTACTGCAACGCTCTCTACATGGGGCTGCCCTTGGGACGCGCCCGGAGACTGCAGTTAGTTCAGAACGCAGCCGCGCGGGCTGTGATGGGGAGTACGAGGTACTCACACGTAACACCTCTCCTGCGCGAGCTGCACTGGCTACCTGTGGTTTTTCGGGTGCATTTCAAGGTGCTGATTACCATCTTTAAAGCGCTCCATGGCACGGGACCTAGTTACTTGCGGGATCGCATCCTCCCACATACATCCCTGCGGCCAATTCGCTCACACAGGGACTTCTCCTGGTGCCGTCCACTAGGCAATGCCAACGGGCGACACCAAGGAGTAGGGCCTTCTCTGTGATGGGCCCAACCCTCTGGAATGACCTCCCCCCGACATTAGAACCACTTCTGACCTCCGCTCCTTCTGGCAAAAATTGAAGACTCACCTGTTCCGATTAGCAGGCCTGGCATAATTACAACTGTCCCTCCTGGCAAATGTATTATTATCTGGTTATCTTAGGGGTTTTTTAATTTGTTGTGTCTGTTTTAGGGATTTAAAATTTATATTTATATTAGCTTTGTACAGTTCTTTTAATTGCATTTTAACCTCCTCCAAACTGTACATATTTAATTTTTTATTGTATTTTGTGATATTCTCTATGGACTGTAGTCCCTTCTGGGAGAGGGGGCGGTCTAGAAGCACCAAATATAAATAAATAAATAAATAAATAAATAAATAAATAAATAAATAAATAAATAAATAAATAAATAAATAAATAAATAAATAAATAAATAAATAAATAAATAAATAAATAAATAAATAAATAAATAAATAAATAAATAAATTTCTGAGGTAACTTCTTTCTTCGTTGATTAACCAGAGACAGTCTTCGTAGGCAAGTGACTTGCTCGACCTCTCGAGTGATTCCCTGAGGGAATTCAGCTCTCAGTGACTTAGCTCCGCCTATTGATCCCACCTTCATCGCCAATGTTCTAGCTGGGAGAACCCGGGTGGACAAACGGAGACGAGCCAGGACTTAACAAATGCTAACAGTTCATTGCTAACAGGTTGCCAAACGCGGCACTTCATATCTCGCGCGTCTCACTAGCTGGCAACAGCTGAGCCCTGTTTGACAGCCCTTTATATATGCCGGCTGTCAAACAGTCAACCAATCAGCGTTGACACAGCGCCCCCTAGCAAAACGTACCAGAGGGAAAACTATGATACATAACACCCCCAAACCAGTTCTTCTGGCAGTGCCATAGGCAGCACCATCTTGTTTTTTGCTTCTGCACATGCGCAGAACAATTTTTATTGCACTGTGCATGCATGCGCATTGCACATCAAGCATGCACATTGTTCATCAAATGTGTGCATTGCTCATTGAGTGCGCACATTGCACATCAAGCATGCCCACAAGCGAACCAGCAGTAGTGCTGGCCAGAACCCACTCCTGAGTAGTATGTAGTAGTAGCAGTAGTAAACAGCTTGTTACAAAAACTTACATCCAGACAGTTAAGACTTTAGCTATTATGTATTGACAATGCATACTGTACTTTGGAATGCAGGTTTACTAGAAAATGTATACATGAGCTGAACTTCTTTGCAGTAATGAAGGGAGAAGGCCTGAAACAAACAAAGAACAGTAACAGAATTGGAAAATGAAGATAAAAGAATAAACAAGAGCATTTCTGTTTCAGTAAGAATCATTTTATTAAGAATATCACTTACATCAATACAATGCAAGCACACTTCAACTTTATTTTCCATATGCTCTAAGAGCCTCATATTTGCCCTAGGCCAGGGATGTCCAACCTTGGCAACTTTAAGACTTGTGGACTTCAACTCCTAGAATTCACAGGGCAGCATGTCTGCCAATGTTGGGCACCCCTGCTCTAGAGACCTCCCCAATGCTTTAAGCCGTTTTGTTGCCCCATTAAGGAACTTTGCAGGAGGAAAGAGAAATCAGTTTTTTCAGGCACGGGGTGTTGAAATTGGACCCAATGCAACTCCAATTCACGTATAAGTACAATAAACACAAGAGCAATATGAGAAATAAAACTACTTTTTTCATAAGCTGAAGAAACATTGGGATGCCCAAATGTTGAGGAAAGACATTAAAATACAAGATTAGCCGTCACTGAAAAACTGGACTGTAATATTGTATTTGTTATACCATAAAGGGCCTATCCTCGAAGCCCTTTTCACTCAGTTGTTTCCAAGTGGAAAGTGTTCCTTTAAGTGTATACTAACACCAGACCTTTTACGCCTCGCTTCAGAAAAAGCATTATTTCTATAATATATCAAAAGATTCCCTCGAAATAACGGCATCACGCCATCCCATGAAAGTTGCAGTGTGGCCCATGCTTCATCCTAAAGCCGTATGCTTAAATTTATTTATTAAAATTGTTTGTTCTCTCCCCTCTTTCCCTCCTGGTGGGGCTTCTCTGTTTCCCCCCCTTCCTACTGTCTTGTTTGGATTATATTGTTTTTTGGGGGGGAAGGGGAGAGAGACAGGAAAGGAGAAACTTCATTGTACGGAATGGTCATTAACCATGATGCAAACGCCAATGTTTCCATAGAAACGCTTTGTCCACTCCTGAACAGAGGAAGACCATTTTTGAACCATTTGTCCATTTGATTAATTATGTCTTTGTGCCGAAGACGGCTTGGCTTGATTGTCTCATCATGCATTAGAGAAGCTCCTGCCTAACAAATGGGACTATTGTTTTGGCCCTATTCATCTTGGAACATCCCTGAGAGCTGATAGACGTTTCAGCAAAATGACTGGCCCTTAATGAGCTGCAGCTTGTCAGAAGTGTTTAGGACTTCAAGCTAGGCAGAGACCACGGTCATGACAGCTTCTGTTATTAAGGCCCTGAGTGGGATGTCTATAAAGGAGTCCATACAATGCGGTGACCCTGGTTGGGGTATCACATAGTTTGTAATTAACAGCCAGAAGTTCTATATGATAGATTCATAATAGATTTCCAA